>NC_135059.1:13098750-13448125 GCF_051014685.1 Ptiloglossa arizonensis
AACTTTGTTTACGAGGATACGGGGAAACTTAGAGATGTAAAATGTGTACGCGTTCAATCGCCAAGTAGACGACATGCTCCGGGCATAATGTTCAAATCAAAAGAGAGAACAAAAGGTTAGAGGAAAACGTGTATTTTTAACGAAAGACCAGATTTTTAAAAGGGAGTCCCACGCGACTGTCTCTTTTAGTGAATTTTAACGTTCTGCTACAAGGATCGAAACATGGTGCTTTGGGAACGGATAGACTAATTATACAGTAAGATAATATGAATCTAAAAACATGACAATAGATTCGCCCGTTCGCACAGCGGGCATTTAAGCTTAAGGTTACCTATACAACGGATTTGCTAAGCACGTGGATTGCCCAGTGGCGTATCCATCGATCGGTGCACGGATTCTGCCATTAAGGAAACTTATTTTGCCTCTTACACGTGGACCATTTTCCAATTAGAACAAATTCCGTATACAAGTGTGTCGGTCCGAATTTAAACGCAGATCGACTCGACGCGATCGACTACTATGAACATTTTCGTGTCGTTCGTTAACGAGAATTCAAATATTTATATTTTCGCTATTACCGGTAGGTTGTCGAGGTTTTCCCGGTGAAAATGAGTCCAAACACGACCTCATTCGGACTGTTTATGGGTTACTCGTGTCGCTTTTGAGAAACTTCCCCCACCCTCCCTCCTTACGATATAATTAAAAGTGGTTACTTTTAACTTTTCGCGTCGTCCGTCAACGAGAATTCAAATTTTGATATCTTTGTTATTACGAATAGGTTGTCGAGGTTTTCCCGGTGAAAATGAGTCCAAACGCGACCTTATTCGGATAACTTGTGCGTTTTTCGCGTCGTTTTTGAAAAACTTGCCCCCTCTCCTCCCGACCGCGTATAATTAAAAGTGGTCCGAACGAAGTCGTGTTTGGACTCATTTTCATCGGGCGAATCTCACCTATCTAGTGGTGACACTCTCGTGAACAATAAAAATTGAAACGCGAATCGACCGGACGTGATCAACTACCACTCGTTTCGCAACTTGAGAACGCCACTGGGATCAACCGTTCCTAATTCACCAATTTATTCGCGATTGCTTCGAAGTTACAAGGATATCTAACGAACACTTGCAACGAAGGAAATATCGGTATCGCGGTTACCGTTTTTCCGTGCAGGTACGCGCGTATCGTCTTCACGGTCCTCTGCTCGGCGGACTCGTCGAAGATCGATTACAATAACGGATAAATCTAATCGGTGTTACGCAAAAAAAGTATATACGTATCTGTTAATAATATCGTGTGTAAAGATTACCACCGTCGAAGTGCCGTAGACGTTACTTTAGATGAATAACAACCATCGTAGCGAAACCGTAACCACGTTTGTACAAAGTTCGTTTAAACGCCGAAAGTTAGACATTTCCGAGACTACGATACATCGTACAGAGTGAATCGCTTAAGTCACCCGACGTAGAAACGTTTTCTTCGCGTAGCTCCCGTTTTAAGCGATTCACTCTATAGAATAGAAAAGCGTGGTTAAAAGAAAAAGAAAAAAAAGAGGAGAAATCGGAACGAATCGAGATGTACGCTGGAATATTTTCTTTTCGTGAAGGGAGACAATGTTGGTAAACTCTCCTTCGTCGCACAATTCGCAAAGTGCACAAACCATAGAGAATTTATATGTTATTTAACCCCGCCCCCGCCCCCCTGAACCTTCTGGAACGTACGCGCGTTTCATGACGCTTAATGTACAGTAGATTACGTTACGTAATATAAATATTAAACATACATAACGTACAAAGAGATCGACTCGCGTGAACAGGGCGCTGCAACGCGCGATCGTATTACGCATACATAAACATTGGTACCAAAAATTATCGTCAGTGTACTCTGTATATCTTCTAATATAAAAACGTTTACGATCGAAAATAATTCTGTTCCCTTACCCTGGAATGTTTCGCGTTCGAATTTTGAACTGTAGCTTTGGTGGACAATTCCGTGAGATCGTTTACTCGTCGTCTCACGCATACGTATATTTATTTATTTATTCGTTTATTTACAAAAGTAATCGTAAAAATAAATCGTAACGTCGAGCACGAAGGCTTTTCCTAACTCGTTAATTCAAGCAGTGTAAATGTTAAAAGGCAAAACAAATGGTTCGACAACGAATTGTTGTTCTTTTCCGATCAGGAAATGGCTCGTTTGAGCGACGTATCGTAATAACACGTCGGTTGAAAACACACGATTCTAGAGTCCTTGGTACTGGACGTCGTATCGACTGTTGAACAAGTTCGACACAGTGGGCCGTTAATGACACGGACGACGGTGATTTACGAGCGAACGTACGGATAAAAGGGCAGGCCTCGCTCTGCACAGCTTCAAAAGGACCTTCGATACCGAAAAAGCCCCTTCCCCTTTGTCCAAGTACGCTCAAGTTTGCAACATGTTCGTGCGAGTGATTCTGATCGCGACGGTACTCAGCTTCGTTTACATGCGAAGCACCGAGTCCCGAGAGGTTCTACTCCCGTCTACATTCGATAAACAACGCACCACAGGGATCGACGTGGACACCGAATCGACCAAAATCGTAACTATTTTACTTGCTGTTCTTCGTGTAATTTCGGGAGAAGAAGCGACCGCGCTCGTATCTTATATCGTTGTTTAAAGGCCAAGGTCACATTGAGAATGGTAAGCGATCGAGCGAATACCGGTAAAATAAAAACGAAGACTACAGATTTATATTGAATAAACCGTACAGTAATAGAAATCGAGTCCCAAGGTACGTAGAAAAGGACAAGTCGAAGAGAAAAGAGGTCCGAGAGTTGAGACGAAAAAAAAATGTGGGGATGAACACAGACAGTGATGTCGTAGATCGTTTCTTGCAGTAACCTAACTCATACTATATTTGAATGAACACCGTATTTTTTTTTTTTTTTTGCGAATTCTCAACATTGGAAAATCGTATACCGGCTCTCGAACAAAAGAATATACACGATCTGTTTATCCATACACCGCTCGATATTGCCGCTTACCGTTTACCGCCTTCAATATGACCACGGCTTAACATAACCATGGTGATGGTACACCGTGTTTTCGAACAGATGGAGAAGCTGATGCAAGAGTACAACTCGCAGGAGGAAAAACCCGATACAACCAAAAACACGAACACTTCGCTGGAATTATCCGATGGTACGGTCTCGGATCACGGATCCATGCATCCGGGAATGATGCACTTGAAGAAGCGAACAATGAATTACAAGGAGGATCGTCAGATCAATTCGCGACCCGGTTGCTGCGGATAAAAGAAAAAAGAAAACCGCGGATAAAGACGTACACAACAAACGATGAATATTGCCTCGTAAATACTTGCTCTCGAGATGTATTTAAGTGCGAACGTGTAGATAATACTTAAGTGCATACGGTAGATATCGTTCCGCAGCTTTCGGTTCCTTACGCGTTGAAGTATAATAAACGAAATAAAATAATTGGTTGCTGTGTAAAGATAATCGTACAAGTTTTCTTTTTTGCTCACGATCAATCCCAAAACACGTGATGATTCACAGACGACGCCGCGATAAGTACGGAAAATTTATAGAAGGAAGGTAAGATGAGCATGTCGTTCGTATGGAAAACTTTTATTAATATCATGTACTTAAGTATACAGACTTACAAGTACTGCGAACAATCGCAACTGTAATGTTCGAACTGCTCCAAGGACCGAGAGTACCATCAAATATAAACCAGTGCGATATATTACACATATTACATCGTAACTAAAATTCCACAAACCTTCATGGAAGGATAATACTCGAGGTTCGCACGTAAAAGCCTAAATTGCTTTTATTGTGCGTAACGCGTCGATACAATATATATACATATATATAAATATATACATATATATATGTACAAAGAACGGAGTCATACCGCGACGCGAACGACATGTTGAACATGCGATACATCCATTTATGATTAAAATAATTTTAGAATATACGCAGTACTTGGTTAATATTGGTATTCTGTTCATTGGAAAAATACATTCAATTTGACGAGAAAGGGGGAAATAAAAAAATTTTAAATAAATGTGTTGCGCTAAAAAAATTGGAACACTTGGTAAATGCGTGAAAAATTACCCGGACACACGACCGGCACGCGTTACAGGCATAGTCAAATTGTTTACTAACATACCTGGTGTAGCACGTAATTGTATGATTTTTCAAGAACTTTTGATAAACGAACAAAAGTTAGTCGGCTTTCGATCGGTTATCGTATTATTTATTTCAATTACAATATTAAAAATTTAGAACAAACTATTTTCAATAATTTAGGTAACACATGTTTTTGATAGCATAGCGTTGAAGCTCTTGTGAAGACAGGTTCAACGACCTGCTATATTATGATCTTGAAACGATATTGAATTTATAAAAGTGAGACCAACCGAGGAAAACGCTGTCATGAAAAGTTATTTTACTTCGATCAAATTACACGTTCAAACGAAAACTTTTAGTAATCTTTGACAGGAAAAATATTAACTATGTTTGTATTACTAAAGCAGCATAAATAACGTACAAAAATCAATATAATTTGTGCATGTTGTGATACCTTTATGCATTCAATTGCAATAAATGTTTGAGTCACAAAATATTTCGAGATTACTTTCATATACGAACGTGTAATTTGATTCAAATAAAAGAACATTTCACGCTAGCGTTTACCTTGATTGACTTTACATTTGTAAATTGAAGAAGCATGGTCATAGTATAGCAGATCATTGATCTCATTTTGACATCAGCTGTAACACTATGTGATCAAAAATATTCTAACGCCAAGTTTACCTAAATTTTTAATATTGTAATTTGTAGCCAATTGGAAAACGTCGAATTTTATTCGAAATACTTTTTTGTCCGATTATCGGAAATGTTGAAAAAATCGTAATAACAGTTATGTGCCATACCCTGTATACGTTGGTACTGTGTCAACAAGTTGTAACATCTATTTAGTACTGCTATCTGTTTTGCTTGGAAAGTATAACTTTCCAAGCAGATATCGGTCTGGCTTGCAAAAAGTCGATTTTTCCTTGACCCCACCTGAGCCATGCGAACCCTATGATCAAGCATAATATACTCTCTACGTAAAAGCCGTCAAGCTGCATATTACAATCGCCATTGTGCGTGTTCGTACAAAGCTGAAAATGAAAATTTTTTACAATGACAGTAAACAACTATCGGCTAATTAAATATTGTATACATTTATCAAACAAGTTTAACGTTTTTGCGCAGAACGCAGAATAGGCGCCGAAAAAATAATTAACAAGTCCACCAACCTCTCTTTTCGAAAATGTACTACAGTCGTTCGAAACGTCGGTGCTACATTGCCGAAACGTCAATGAATCAACGAACCAAAGTGCCGCTGTTGCTGGCCAATTACTCCCAAGATTAGATAATGTGTTTAGCAATGTCATGTAAGTACCACCCACGGCGGGATCGCTAATTTTTGCGAAGAACGCCATTGACGCCACAAACATACAACTTGTGAAAACCTGAGAAAAGGGAAAGTAACCTAAGTGCCTTTCTTTTTCTCTGAACTATTACCATTAACGAATTCATTTATGAATGATGTATCACCTGATGTATCAAATATAGAGCTATTAAAATTACAAAATAGTAGGCTGGAACTTGGCCATTTATCATTACGTGTGGTGTCACCCATACCAAGAACGCTGCTACCAGTCCAAAAGCTAATCTGTACGATTAATTACAAATATTTGCGATATATTCTTTTTGAAACAAAGCATTATATTTTATGCGTGTTTTCTAATCACCTATATGGCATTGCCTTTATGTACACATCCATAGGTCTTGGACCAGCTGTATATTTTGAGATTGCTAATGGCAATACTATCTGTAGCGGTATTATAGGCACAGCCATAAGAGTAAACTTTTCTCTTGGTATACCAGCTTCTACTAGTTTCAAACCAGTTACCGCATCGCAAGCACAAAATCCTATCTGTGATAATACAGTATTAATTTCGAGCCTATAAGTGTAATTCGTATAATATATATTTTCTGACCTTAGCAGTTAACAGGAAAATAATTATTATCTTTATAGACGGTAACTTGACAATATTCCAAAGCAATTTGTATGCGTGTTTGATATCTGTATTCAGTTCTTCGCTCCTGTGTACCTTCCCTGAATCCTCGTGTTTAAATAATGTAACTAAGGTGGTCGTAATTATAAAAATCCAACCCCAAAAGTAAAGAAATCCTGTGAAGAAAAATTAGAAGTTGTAATTACTAATTCCTAATACAAATTACTCTGAACAATTATAAAACTTTACCTGGTAGAGTCAACATGCCCTCGCTGGAAGGAGTAGATCTTAAATAACTGTTACAAAATTCAGCAGACTCCAATGCCATAAAAAGAACATAGCCCATAAAATAACCAGCAGTTTGTCCCACACTATTACAAGTTGATGCATAACCCACATTACATCTGAGATAAAAAGGAAAGTACAGCTATAGTAACAATATGCTAAATTGTATAAACTAATTAAAAAATTAAAACCATACCTTTTCAACATTGTGAGGGCCCAACCATCCACTACGATATCTTGAGTCGCAGCAAGGACGTTGAGAATAAAAAATATTATAGTTAACATTCCTATATTTGGCTTTATACTTTCATCACCTAGCCAACGATCCATGTGGCTCGATAAAAGGAGCATGAAGAAACCCATTAAATACTGAGTAGGAATTAACCATGTCTTCCGTCTTCCAAATTTTTTAGAAAACATGGAATCTACTATTGGTGCCCAAAAGAGTTTCAACGAAAAAGGCCACTGAACTAAACTAAATTCAGCCTAATAGTAAAATAATTTTTATAGAATATGGAGGTTTTTTTGCTTTAACAATTGTAATATAAGTTTTCAAATAACCTGTTGACGGTAAGAAACATCTCTCTTCTGCAACAACATAGGAATAGAACCACATAAACCTAATGGTATACCTTGTAACATGTACAAAAATAAGAGAATGGCGATGTTTTTTTCGTCCCCTCGTAAATCAGAATGTTCTTGTATGTGATTAAACTCCAGGACTCCATCCTCCGCATTGTCATTCTTTGCCATTTTCCTCCTTGGACCCATGAAGAACGATGTAAGTGATCAATCGCAATCTCATATACCTTACGAACCGATTTTTGACGGAACAGATGTTCCTCTTATGCACGCGTCAACTTCCAAACTTTTGCACGCTTACTTTTAATAACAATATTATGCGTTTCATGAGTTAAAGCATAGTTATCGATAGATTATTCCAAAATGTTGTAGATATGAATTCTTCGATCAAATGTCACAATCATCTTCCAGCGGAAGAATTACTTATACAAAAATAAACTGAATTATTTATGTTATGACAGGTCATCAACAATGACGCGAAACTAGTAAATAATATTTCGATGAAACGTAAATTTGTTTGATTTGTATTATAAATTACAATCGTCGGACGGCATTCAAAACTGTCTTGCCTCCGTCTCCTCAAGAAACATATAATTAAACTTGCAATGATTTGAGTTTGCCACGTTACTCTACATTAAGGACACGTCAGTACAAATTCTAGTTTGTCTTTCCCAGTCGTCAAGTCACGTGTGATACAGCATTACTAAAGTAACGATTCGATAGAGACGCAAAAATATTGGAGACGCCTATTGGCGACTTGCGCAGTTCACATGAACGGTCGGCAATATGTTCAGTTCCTTTAGAAACATTCCATCCGTTTTGGATAAAATTTCCCTAGTAGCAGATAGTGGCTTATCTCTGTAAGCTCTCTGGCTTCGAGTCACGTAGTTATATAATCGATTAACGTAATTGTTAAATTTAAAAAGCATTTTAGTTTCATTTACGCAATATTATTTCTGAAAAAGTTGTATTTAGGATTTCTTTGTTTTCTTCAAATGAATCAAATAATATTAGCAATTATACATAACTTACATTTACAATATGATATTTTTTAATAAACCTGCAGAATATTTAAATAAATAAAAATTTACTTTTTTCATTACTCTTAAATAATGGAGTATAATATAGAAAATGTATTTAATAGTATATTTTATAATATACATAACCTACATGTGACAGGTTGAACTAGTGGCTATAAAATAATGATCTGTCGATAAATTTGTAATGTTTAATGTATAAAATAGCTTATTAATTTAGGAATTAAAATATTATTTAGTAAATATATTTCATTATTTCAGAATACTGCGTAGTATAATTTCTGGCATCATACGTTAAGTTATTTTCTGTTATTTCTTTAGATTTTAGTTCTTAACGTTGTCGTCAGTGAGTCTAAATATTCTGGGCGAAAATTGGCTCTTTATAATAGATACGTAGGATGATGTGGAGGTTTCAGACAGAAAGAGGAATAAGCAAGAAAATAAGACAGAAGATGCGGGTTACCAACTTTGGTTATGGGATCCTGTTATATTCAGACTTCTATTAATAAGAATGTAGAACGTTACTGGAGATTTAAGTAACAAAGACATTGTGGAAGCAGGATAGACCATCAGATAACTTATTCTGGTTATGTAATCCTGTTGAATGTTCGACGACGTTAGTGGGAAGACGCAATAATAGAAGCCTTTTTAAACAAATAAAACGAGTAATTCAAACGAGAGAAATGTATTTAAAATATCGCTCCTGTAGATAAATTAAACTGCCAGAAAAAAGGTAACGAAATATTCATTTTTTTCTAATAATTTATACACTTGTCGAATCGCATTAAAAAATACAAAACTTTAACAATTTCTTTGTGTAGTTTTTATAAATAATTAGCGATAATTAAATAATTATTATGAATGTTTTAATATGCCGCTAATTTCTAAAATATTCGCAGAAAACTGTCGGTACTATACGATTAATTTTGCCTATATCTGTGCAACAGTAGCTTTTCTATTGTTTTTTAAATAACAATACCGCGACCAATAATCAATATAGATACTTATATATACATATATACATATAACAAATTAAATCAAAAATCAAACTTAACCAATTTCAATGATTTTGAATTTCAATTTGTGTAATCGCTGCCGGACAATGGATATTATCTTGACTTAACCTAATCTATTGTAATTTAACCTAATAGGTGAATGTAAATATGTATACGTATAAGCAAAATTTAATGTGTTAGTACTGACAGTTTTTTACAAATATCTTGGAAACTAAGGTCGAGCCGTGGTTACATAATATATAGTATACATGTTATGTTATCAACATATTTAAAGGGCATTGAAATCTCTGAAGCCGTTCGCTTTTTAAATAATTGCCTTAATTATATATTACTATATAATTTATTAAAATTCTGTCAATTAATTTGTATATTTACACGGTTGCAACTACAAATTCATACGTGTTAATTGATATTAATTAACTGTTTATTAATTTTTTTCCATTAACGTACAAAGTTTTGCAGTTGCGCTTATAAATGTAAAACTTTGGCGATATTCTTCCACGTTTTTCGTCAAAAATTTGTTTACAAATTACTATTTATTGATCTATTACTTAAATTACTGGTTATTAATCATTTTGAAAATGATAATCCTATCCGATAACCACGTCAGTGAACATTTTCAAGATAAGTAATGTGCAACACGATACCGTTATTTTTTATAGAATTTATTTAAATACCATACGCAGTAAAGTACAACACTACAAGTATTTAATACAACGTACGTACAATGGATTTTTTTAAATAATGTACAACGATATGTTCCAAAAGCTGAAATTAGAAAATTACAGTCGAGCCTTTGTTTTCGCGTCTTGTCTTCGTTCGATCTTATCACTCTGCATCCTTGCATTTCGATCTGAATATAATTTCAGTTAGAACGTTTAAACCAGACATGGAAGAAGAAACATCGTAGACAAATTTAAACGAAAACTCTGTGAAACCGTTCCGTGCAAACGGGACTTTTCAAAGCTTAATGATATATTGTTTCTTAGGGTCTGCATTTTTTACGAACGTGCATGCAAACACGTTGCAGTTCCCTCCATTCAGTGCAACGGTAGTTGCTATTTTCATCATCTTTTTAATACGTACACTCGTCATTTCTTTATTGAGTAAATTGCTAGAGATCCTGCAAGTGCAATTTATAGCTTGTTATACATACGTCTGGAACTTCCCCTGTAAACAATTGCAATAGCATAAAAAATACATACAAATCGGTGGAACGGTGTTCCGATTTTGTTTTCCCTTCGACGTCTTTACCGAGGTCGGACCAATAATTCTTCTGAATTTCGCACGCCATTCTGGCGATACACGTCGGAGAAATTAATAGATTCTTCCCGTTTCCATTCCCGTCAATCTATTCGATGGCATAAAAATCAAAGCACGAGGTTTAATTACAAAAAAAAAAAAAAAAAAAAACGTATACATATAGCTGTAACTAGGATACTTATCGAGTATAATGAAACTACCTTGGTGAAGTTGCTTTTTAAGTCTCTTAAAATGTAATTTATGTGTGCGTCTTCGTCTTTGACGGACAAATTCGATCGTTTCTTTCTTCCTGCTACAATGCCAATTGGTAGAAGAACGGGGTTCGCAGCTAAAGCAGCAGCTGCCCCAATTAAAGCTACACCGGCTAATGCTTTTAAAGCCACGGCCTGATAGAGACGATTGTTTGAAACATTGTTCACGATACATCGACCCATTTGCATCGAGAAGCGCAAACATCATATTGTCCGGTTACAACTTTTTCCCGTTGTTCGTTAACTAAAGCTAAAATTTTGATATCTTCGCTATTACCAATGGGTTGTTGAAGTTTTCCCGATAAAAATAAGTCCAAACACGACCTTATTCGGACTATTTGGAGGTTACTTGTCTTGTTTTTGAATAAGTTTCCCCCTCTCCTGCTATTCGTATATAATTAAAAGTGCTTCTAACGAAGTCGTGTTCGGACTCATTTTCATCGGGCGAATCTCGCCCGCATACCGGTGGTACTCTCGTGAGATGTAAAAATTTCAATTTTCATCGGCTGACAAAATTTATACTCGTGCGAATCAAAGTGTCACTCTACGTAAACGAAAAATAAATAACATGACTATATTTGACGTCTCGTGTACTATAAAGAACTGGTAAGTTGGCGAGTGGGAACCAACAGGGGTAAGAAGGGTTTTAGTGTTTTAATTTTCGATGAAATCACAGATGGCAGCATCAGAGTGGCGTAAGAAAATACACAAGTTATAGTTTCTAAAAATTGTAGTTATTTTGAGTTTATGAAAATTGTAGTTATTTTGAGTTTATGAAACGAGTCTAACTGCATTTCTTACACTCGTTAACTTATTAGCTCTCGATAGTACATAGTGGAGGTTGTTTCATGTATCCGGGCAGCACCGTATTCCGCGCGTAACGACCGAATAACCGTGCATGGATGCCACGACATTCGATCACAGATGCAAATGGGTGTTACAGAAAGTATTATACAGGGTGATTCTCTCGCCAGTGGACTTGAAGCAGTGTCGTCGCTTAAACACCCTAGCCGATAATCCCACGTTTGTATATAGCGATGTCCCTGTTGCGTCATCGACTGCTCGACAACGACGATCACTGCAACAGAGACAGTTGCATAGTAACGCACGGAAAACTTTCTCCCCAATCCCTTTCGTTCAGCGTCTCGAGCTCGACGAAACCTAACCCAACGAAAAAAGCAAAACATTACACATCACGTAATATTGCATGTATTAAATAAATTAAAAGTAGTCCGATTTGTGTCGTGTTTGGACTTATTTTAATCGGAAGAATCCAAAGGATGCATCGGTACTATTTTAAAAAACGCAACACGAAAAGCACGGAAAGCGAAGTTTTGCATATTGTACAATTATTTCTTTATCGTGGCGTCATCTTTCCAAGTATTGCTGTTCGATGTACTATATCGTTACTCTTTCTTCGTCGAACAATGTTCGAGTTCAAATGTGTTTCAAATGTTACGAAAGTTAACCGTGCATTATCGAATTTGCCTGCGAAGTAAAGACAAGATTCACACGGGATTATCGACCAGGGTGTTTAGGTATTGTCTTCGAGTCCACCGATGAATCACCCTATATTATACAACGATGAGAATAAATATTCTCTCGAAGAACGAGCTATTACCTTTTGCGTTTGAATATTCGGATGCGGGGGACCGTTTCCTTCCGGATAAGTTGGCTCACCGGGTCCGAATTCATCGCCGTTATCGAGCGTTCCTGAAATTCCATAACCACCACTCGCAGCTGACCCCCCGTAGCCAGTTGGTCGGCCAGTACCGTGTCCTCCGTAACCACCGTTACCATAACCATAACCTCCAGAAGCTGAGGACTCGTAGCCGCCGGGTCTGCGTGAACTCTCACTTCCATAACTCGGACGGGAGCCAAATCTGATGTTCGTGCAGAAATCTCGTTGAACGTTCGTGTCGCGGTAGGCACAAAATTGAAAAGTACGTTCGCATAGGCAGGAGGACAGAGCAATTGGTTACCTATCTCCTGCCTGACTTCCTTCGTGGAGCGCAGTTCCGACGTAGTTTCCGCCACCAGGTCTTCCGGTAATTCCACTCGAACCCGGGGGCTGGCCTTGAGCTTGCCACCCATATCTGTAGATCACCCGCTCAATGGAAAACTCGTAGCTGCTTTCTCGTGTTCGTCGATTTTCCTTTTATCGACGAGAAACACCCACGAAGCGTTCAACGACCATTTCGGTGCAATCTTTTAGATTTGCGGTGCAACCGAAAAAATTACGTATTTTTTTTTCTCGGGAGTTTAAGAGGCGAAACTTTGGAGTTTTAAATTATGCAATTGAACTGGTAAAAAAAATTTAACATCCGTAGGTTCGATTTCTCTAATCTCGTTATAAAGAATGTTATTGTTTCTTTTTAATTTTGTATTCCATAAGAACGAAGTTATTTACAAACAAATTGTATCCATTTTATTAAATTTTGTCTCGAGTATCGGATAAAATTGAGCACCGACTACTCGTTGTTCTATTATACAATAATTCTAGTACAAGCAATCTCGTCTTCGTACTAATATCGAGGATAAGGGAGGACGAACATGATTTTTCGACATTCGTATCGAATCTGTACGATGTTATTTTAAAATCTCTCCCCAATATCCTCGATAATTTTCAAAAGCATTGACGGAACGAGCCTCCGGAGGGTAGTTCCACCCCTTATATTCGAACTCCCATGGAAAAATACGCGCCCTTTATTTTTCAACGCTCCACAAATCTACTGGAAAGTTCCATTCGAAATCAGTGTCGGACGCGTTGCGAATGTTTCTGATATATTTCAATCGTTGCTCGCACAAGCAGGTTTATAGAGTCTTATACTACCTATCAACGGGTAAACGTTCACCGTATTGAAACGGATACCGACCACCGTCTGCAGGAATCTTACTGTGATAGTAGACGGGGCGCGTCGACGCGTTGGAACCGTACTTGGAACCGCAGCAACTGGAACTTGCACGTAGCAATTTTTTCGTGGTGGGCATGCACGATCACGGTGTTTTCGCGATAAACGTGAAACCGAGATCCACGATAAATGCGAAGAGTTTATCCCCGCCGCGGTACAGTATTTTCTCGATAAATGCGAAAGCCTTGGAACCAAAATTCACATTTATAAAGAACCATTCGCGAAACTCTGCATCTCTATCGGTAGAAATCGAATCGGTGAAATCTGGTCCCTTTTTATCGTTTAAGAAATAAGTAAATACGATTTAAATTATATCTGACAAATGTAACATTTTCATTAACGAGAAACCGATAATAAAAAAAAAAGTTCATCTTTACATCGGTATTGTTTCACCGACACAAGCGTTCGACAACTAACGAGTATGGTGAAACGTCCATTAATCGCTCGATCAAGAAAAACCTCCCCTAGTAATGAGAATAAACGTTTCACATTTATCGTATACCTCGGTTTCACATTTATCGCGGGAACACTATGTTTGTAAAAGTATTCGACTTATCTCTAGTTTCCGATTCCGGTCGATAGATCGTGGTCGTTCTCGCCTGTTTGTCCGAACCTCTGTCGTGCGCCTCGCTATCGTTGCTCTTCGTTAAATGCGACACCTTCGACGAATTTCTACCGCGTACGACGGTGGACAATAGTTTGTCATCGTTGGGTTCGTTTTTCGCGATTTCAGAACCAGTGACGAATTCAGATTTCGTTGCGATTGCGCAGCAAACTGCAACGCTCGTTAACAATACGCAAACCGATCGTCGGGCCATCGCGAAACTCGAAACCGATGTTCCTTTTGTATTTAAACAAACGCACGAAAAAAAAAACTCTTTGGACGCGTTTCGACGCAAAGACGACACAAAAGTGATTCTTTCCTTGGACGAGTTTCACCTTTTTATATAGTGGTCACGCATGGGGTATTGCCGCGTATTCGCCCTTCAGGACTGGTACCAGCTTTCTTTTCGTGTATTACTTCAACGACTGAAATCACTTGACAAATCGCGACTCGACGAGTTCGTTCTCTCGGTGTCTCTCCGTTTCTGAGGTTCGTTCACCGTTTGATCTTCGAGTTCTTCCGTTACGCGGACTCCTCGAGGTTCGGACACCCGACGAGCGTCGTTAATCGTGAGGATTTTGTAATTGTTTCGTTGCGTCCCTGTGAGTCAGCGAGTGTGACAAAACGACGGACGGGAGTGTGCCCCGGAGAAAATAAAGTGGCACGAGCGAGCCAATGAACGCTCTTGCCGTCACGCCGACAGTTTAACTAACGACGCTTTGTTGCCGCGTATTTTATACGAAATTTCACATTTTTGTGAAAAAGTCCGACCGAGTTGCCATTATCGTGAGAATTTCGCGGACCCGGTGACGCAAGACTCGAAAATGACTGGTAATTTTACTAGAAAATATGAAATTTTTTAAATAATCAAAATTAAAACAAAAAGCGTACTCGACGATCGGTAATTTATCCGGTGATAAATAGTAATTGAGCCACGTTTACGTTTTCCCCCGACGCAACGTCCAATTAACGTTAGGTGGGTAAATTTTCCCGGAAGTTCAGACGGCGTATCGAGAATGTGTCGCTTTTTCTGCATTTTTCCTACTTTCCCGTCGCACGATCCACGGAATCGGTTCTGCATTTCTATCGTAGAAAGAATTCCGTCCAAACTGTTTGAGAAAAGTATTCGCAAAGCCTGTGCGCGAAGTATTCTAGAGTATTTATTTCTTCGTTTCACAGTGGTATAACGATCACGTGATCGAAGAGTCTACGCCACTGTCCGTAACCGATATCTTTCTCGCGTCAGTTCGAACAGCAGAACTCAAAGTATAGCGTAGTTCTTTTAATTATATTCCCACCGTATAGGCGTGTACCAATTGTGCATTAAATTTTAGCAGTTTTTCCCTGCTGCAAAGTAAAAACAGCAACGCAAACTCTGTTTCTCTACTCCCCTTAACCTCTCACAGATGTACCTCGTTATATGTACGTACGCAGCGTTCGTTTCTTTTCCTCGCAGTTTACAAATGCGATCGAATCTGGTCAGGACACCGGAGGCATCGTCCATGCGACGTTTACCGACGTTTCAAAATGGATATCATTTGTTCCGCTTGGATATTTACGATGTAACCGACGACCGAAATTAGCGATAGCGCGCCGGGTCGCGTTGCGTCATACCTACCGTGAAATTTTTTTCCCTATTGTGCGTGAGCGAGAACGGAGGAAAAAGGAAACGCTCGATTATAGCGCGTTTCGTGTCACGAAGGGGTTACACCGGCAAACGAAGTAATCGCGCTACGATCTAAAAACCTTCAGCGGCGTGTAATTCCGAGACTGGATAATCCTGAGTCCTCTCTCGACCGAAATTCGTTCCCCGGAATCAAAGGGATCGGATCGCGAGGAGCTCGTAGGTTTATCGTCCGGCCGGTAGCTAGAAGAGCCCTACCCCCGATCAGAGAAACAGAGAAAAAGAGATTTATCCCATCCCCCCTTCTGCCCCCTGTCCGTGCAAAAAGAGGCTCGGGCAGAGCGCACGGAGACATTACGGAGCTAATTTGGAGAGAAAGGGGGGAAGGTCGTCGATGGAAAGGGAGGATTCGTCGCACGAACGAGGAGAAAGAGGAGAGAGAAAAAAAGAAGGGGGCGCCCACAGGGTCGGCGGGGTGACAGGAGAAGACACGGACGAGGACCAAGAGATCGCGGAATGGAGCAAGAGTGGAGTAATCAATACGCATTCGCACGCGGTGGCTCGCATCCCGTCTCCATGGAAACCGACGCCGACGCTTGCGCAACACCACCGGAGCGTTACTCTGTTATCGAGATTCACTCAGAAGCAGTTCCGTACCAGCTCGGTGCGGAACACAGACCAAGACGATCTCACCAGGAACGGTATGCGCCCGATTCACCATCGAGGTTGCCAGTGAAACGATTCCTGGCACCCCGTTCGCGTACCGAACTCGTTGTTTCCTCGCATGCGATCCTGTTTCGGTTCAAAGTCGAAACGAACGTGTCCCGCCGGGACGAACGGCCGAGAACCCCGATCGTTATCCGTTCCAAATCCAACTTCCATCGAAATTTCGGCCCGTAGCTTATGGAACGAGCGGTACCGTTCCACCGAGCGAGAATCTCTCCCGAAATCCAGGACCGCATAGACTCGTTCCCTCGACGATGGGTCCTCCCGCCTCTCTGTCGTTATCACTCTAGGGTACGGTGCAGCGTTCGACTCTCGGATGTTCACCCCCTGGCCGAGTGCAGAGGGGATGGAGGCGTTCGAGTTTTGCGGGTAACAGGGGGGTGGTTCTCCTCGGGGCGCCTGCGTCGAGTCCTCGATGACGACTCGACTAGGTAGGTGCTCGACCCGGACGCAGTACGGAAGAAACGTCGAGCACACGCACAACACGGTGGTGGCCGTCCCGGCGACGCGTCGCGTCCTCAAACGTTGCGTCTCTCTCGCTCCCGTCGCACCGCGACGCAACAAGAAAACGTGGCAATCGCCGTACCGATTGCTCGACGATCGCTCGAGTGAACGCGTTGAACCCTCGTGTCGGAATCGGTCGACGATCGACCGAGTGCACGCGAATCGAGAGCTAACCGACCAATCGAATACGACGTTACCGATGACTCGATGCCGCGGCAAGATGAAAAACGTGTCGCGAAAACACTGAACATCGTCGTTCGCGGATGCTTCGCGTGACGCGTCGTATACGAACCGTGCGGGATGAAAGCTTCGCGTCGATGCTCGCGATCCGCTTCGGGTGATACCGCGCGATACTTCGTAATCGACAGCGTGTGCCGCGGTGAAGCACGTTGAGGAACGAGAGACCTCGTCGAAACCTCGGTGGTGACCTTATGTGCGGTTTCCTCGAGTCCGTTCTACCCGGTACTTCGGTTTCGTGGCCCAGCACACGGGAACAACAGGTAGAGAACAGTGGAATTCAGTGGTAAACCCGTGTGCAGTTCCCTCCACCGATCCTGGCCGACGTTGAACGAGCCACGAGAGAACCGCGTCTCCTCTCTCGGGCATTCAAAGTACCGATAATTAAACGATGCGTAGAAAAGGTTAATTGTCGAGGAGCATCGAGGTCCACGGTTCTTAGCATCGTAAAGGCGAGCTTAGTCGCGTTTAATCGTCGCTTGCATGTGGGTCACAAGTTGCATTCGCCAGAGCTAACGGGATAGAGAGGGTTTACCGAGTAGAGAGGTAAGCCTGTTAAATTGCGTTACCCTCGGGCATCTCGCGTTGCCGCCCCCCCCCCCCCCCCCCCTCGCCTGTGCACATACCGCCTCCACACACACCCCTCCGTCATCGCCGCTAGAATTAATTCCCTGGATTTTCAATGCTTTTCGGCGGATTCCTTCGAGATTCAGTTTCTTGGACCGAAGCAGTCGAAAACTTGAAACCGAGCCGACGTTGCGTGTCAGCGACGGGCCAACATCCAGCGAGCAACTCGTTCGCCGCGATCGTTCCGCGACCGTTCAGTTGCAACACGGTTGCCGCTAAAATGGAAAATAAGAAAAAGGGGGCCACGCGATCGCGGTGCGTGTGCAACCTGAATGGTCGACGATGGGTGAAACTGTAGGTATTTATAAATCGTCGGTTCGGCTAGGTTTAAGTCACGTGGTGGTTGCAGTTTACGGTGTCCTTAACCTCCCGGAAAATCAATGTTCCTCGTGTAACGGTCTACCAGATGCCATATTCGTCGTTCCTCCGTCGTCCAAGAAGCCATACCGACACGGAGAAAACACAGGGAGAGACGTTGGAGCGTCGAATACGATCTCCACGATGAAGGTCCATTCGTACCACCAACAAGCCCACCACGAGTCCAACGAGAAACCATCGAAACACGGATCGATAGTGTTTTCTCGTTATTTTATATATTTGTGTAACAAGGGCTGAACGAACTCGTTGAAAAATTATCGTCGACACTTTCACCACCGCACAAGTTTTTCATGCTTGAGAAGATGACGGTGTTTGTCAAAATTTTGGACAAAAAGTAAAATACTGGATGATCCGACGATGTTGTTTTACAGTATCGCTAACGGGAGCGATGCTATTTAAAAGTTTACGAGTATTAGTGCCTTGTAAACACTTTAGAGAATCGTTGTGACTTTGAAACCCCGGTCACCGGTGACCACCGTGACATTAAACGGGTTGGAGAATCTTACACAGGACTCGTTCAAACCCTTTTCCGTTCTCGTGGATGCACAATCTAAAATACCAACACCATCGACTCGTGCTCTCCTCGTTGTTGGTACAAATGGACCTTAAGGTTTTCGTACAAGGATTTTCAGAAGTAAAGGTCAATAACGAGTAACTCTGTGGTGACGGTTCGCGGAAGAATCGTGGTTTCTTGGAGCAGTTTAGCGTCTTGGTACGTTTCTCGGGAACGAGGGGTCGTTCACCCCCCGGTGCGCGATTTAAACAAACGCGCGCCGGGTAGAAACGTGTTTTCGTCCGCTCGAAATAATTTCCGCACTCTCGTCTCGTGGCGCGGCCACGATTTTCTTTCTCTCTTTTCCTCTTTCCTCTCGATCGATCTCGCGACGACAGGTTTTCTTCGGGGTCGAGTTTCTCACCGTTGTTCTCGCATTAATTTCATTTATAGAAACCCGGGCAGCTCCGATATCCCCCGCTCAGGGGCATCGATACCGCCGCGTGTCGTGGAAACCGAGGATTATCGTTTCGAGTCGCGTCGCAGCTGCGATTTAATCGTTTTAAGGTTTCTCAGGTACGTTACGTGCTGTCCGAGGCTGACACGCACGCCGAGATGCTGAGAACCCGTGGCGAAGAAACCCTAATCGCGGTTTAGAGATTCATCGTACGCGCGAGCGGCTCGGGGGTGATGTTCACCGACCCGGAAGGAATTGTCCGCTGGGTTCGTCAACCGTGATTCGGATAACGCTTTACAGGGCCCGTTTCGCTCGATTTTACGTCAAACGTTAGGTGCAACGGGGATATCGCGCGGTTACACGGAGATATCTCACCGCAAGTGACACTAGTGACACGATATACGAACGAGGGTTTCTAGTGGATGTCGTTCAAAACGCGGGACGACTGGTTAGGGAGGTTTTGCATCTTGCACGCGACGCGGTGCAGCAACTTCCCGCCACGGTGATTCTTCAAAGGGGAATAAATCGCCCAACGTGCTGTAAATCAAATTTAGAATATTATGCGTAACGATGATCTTTGTTTCGAGATTGTGCACAACCGAAGGATAGAGTATATACAATAATACTGTTCGCATCGTGCGATTAAAATTTAGAATATATGTAATAATAGTCCTCGTGAAATTTGGAATGTATGTAATAATAGTCTTCGTATCGAGATTCTATTATTTTACTAACTTTGATATTATTTGTAATATTAATCTTCGTATCGAGACCGTGTACGTTAAAATGGAAATAATTAATAACACGGTATCGAGCGAACAGTGTAAAATTAAGTATCGGATACAAAGGCTGGGAACTGCCGTAGGCTGTTTTTAACCCGACCTTGAAAACGATCTAACAAGGAAAGGAGAAATAAGAAAAGTAGAAAGATAATAATTACGTGAACAGGGGAGAGAAAAACAATGGAGAGTAAAAGTAAACGGTGAAAGTTCGGAGAGAATGGTCGCGTCACCGCGATAATTGTTAATTGCTCGTTAATGTAACGCACGAACGAGTTAGGCCCGACGACGTAACTCTCGCGTTGGCTATTTAAAGATATCGCGCGATTACACTAGCTACATCGTTTATCCAACGATCGTATCCATTCGATGAATTATCGCGTCGCGGCGCTTTGATTTATTTATTTCTGCACTTGTCCGCTATATTTGCAACTAGCGTGCTCGGATGTTTAATTTCTTTAATCAGTTGTACACCGACATTCTTTCCACGTGAAAAGTACGTAGAGAAAATCCTAACGAAGAATTTTTTTGTGACGATGAATTATCGTCGATGTACCACAATTTCGAACCGTATTTCCTTCTGTACGGATGTACGTCTGAATATTTGACTTGGTTCGCTCGCTTTAAAGCGATACTGTTCGTCGAAACAGAAAGACAAAATAGTCTTTCTTTATTGGAAAAAAGCGTACGCGCAGATATTGCCATTCACTTTTATCTTTCGTTCCTTCAGCCACCGTTGGAACCACCACCACAGATTGCACGTCGATCGAACGTCGGTTTGCAATTTTAGTGTCGGTACATTTGGATCGTCATCCGTAGCCAATATCGCCGTGTCATCCGCAAAAGTTGCTGCTGTTGCACTTTAGCTCGCTGGCAAGCCGACAGTGTAAATGCAAGATTGGCCCGAGAACGCTTCCCGGTGGTGCGCGAGGTTCTATTTTTCTAAAATTGCTTACCTCGTATCGGTGTTTCACCTGTTAGAATCGTTGGTTCGAGTACCTGCGACTTGTTACCGTGTAATACGTTGATTGAATAGTTTTATTTATCACCCGTAACAAACCCTCGTACCGAACTTTACAATTTAAAAGCTCGACGAACGTCTAGAAACTCGATGGAACGATATTTCTTCTCTTCTTTGTACCTTATTAGCAACTTGCCCATGGTACCGTGCAATACGTTAATGGAACATGTTTATTTATTAACCGTAACGAACCCTTGTACAGAACTTTCCACGTTAAAAGTTCGACGAACGTCTAGAAACTCGATGGAACGATATTTCTTCTCTTCTTCGTGCTTCGTTAGCAACTTAATCATTGTCGTACCACACCTGGGTCTTTTCTGACCCGGAGGGACATTTGCATCCTACAATTATTCGATCGGTACAGCCTTTGTTGGAAACGAAGAAAAGTATCCATAAAATGATAGAATTTTCCTTCGAAATATTTGTACGGTTGAGGTAAAGTTACGGGTCTGTTTGGACCCGTTTTCCCCAGAGCTAGGATCGTAATAATTTTAGCAAAACTTCCACGTAGCAAGAAAGTGGCCTGAATTACATTAGGCGCATTTGTCCGATTAGGATTACTCGTTTTTCTGAGGGCTCGATTCATGTTCATCGGTCGTTAGCTCGGAACTAGAAGCTCGGAAACGAAAGAATCTCTTTTGCGCACCAATCACCTTTGAATCGATCGCGGTGGCGAAAGTTTCTCGAGATAATCGTTCCTCGTGGAAAAAACTCGATTTTCGAGCAACTTAGAACGTTTGGTTTCGGTTCGATGAAAATCAAGAGGAACTCGAAGATCGACGCGACACGCGGTTGACTTCTCCATTTTCGTTGGAACGTGAGGGCGTCACGTGCGACAAACGACTTTTTAGGCGACGTTGCAGGAAAAATGAGGAAGAAAGACGAGGGAAGAAAGGTGAAAGATCACACGGGCGAGAGGTGCACAAGCGAAAAGTGGTTCTTTGCATGTGCATCCGCCGTAATGAGAGTCAGTCTCGATCCTCCGACGTGAGAATGCGTTAATGATCTTTTGGCGACGAAAAAAAAAAGAAACAGTTCGTACAAAAGGTGACTGTTGCCTGCGAAGAACCTGGGCGGCATTTAAAAATGTTGTCCGACTCGTTTCCGAATCCCAATGGAAACTCAAAAAGGCATAACCTTCGCTGCTCAAAGGACCTCGGTCTCATTCAGTTCGAGGACGAAAAGGTCGGCTTCAAGCGGCAGAAATAAGCTGAATGTCGACGCGTAGGAAACCGCGGCTGAACAAAACAACATCGCAACGGGTCTCGACGTTTCGATCGTCGTGAACGTGGCGGTAGCTGCGTAAAATGTAGGAAATATACTACCACGGTTGGGAGAAACGCACGTATCGATGTTACCAAGTCGCTGAAACGCATCCGTGAGCTTCTTCGATCCTAATTCTTAGAAACGTCTTCCGAACGAGAAGGGGCGAATAACTCTGTAGCTACTCTGTTCAAAAATTCGTAGAAAATTTTCATGAAAATTGTTCATCTTAATTTTCGCGAAAGTCTATGGTATCACTCTCGAAGTAGCAACTGACGAACGACGAGCGAGACGTTCTGCGTCACTTGTGACGAGAGAACTGAATTTCTCACTACGAACAAACCATGCGTTCTATGACGTTGAAACTCGAGTTGTCGATAGATAAAGCTGTCAGTTTTGCACTCCCGGTGCATAAATAGCTACAAAATTGATGGTACAAAATAGACAAAAAATCATTCCACGAACTTCTCGAATAAAGTAGTATCTTTGAATTATGCGAACGAGATCTCGCGGAGGATTTAACTCCAGACGCTCGTGATACGTGTTCCGTAAAAGTTTCACACCCGATTCTCTCCCCTGTGCATTAAGTCCAGGTCAGAGATTACGACGAAAAAGTGCCCAAAATACTACAAGGAGCTACAAAGAATGCCCCTGACGGAAATAGCGTCGTATTCCCGTTGCTATTTGACTTCAAGGGAGGAGCCAACCGTGTCACTTATGACTACGTAACTCTCAGACTACAGAAAATATTGAAAAGTGTTCTCAAGGGATGTTGCACCGCTTCCAATGTTTCTTTGATTTAACGAGAATCGAGGTCGTTTAGAAATTCAAAATATGTATACGCGCGACAATTTATTCCTTCCTATTAATTCACGAGCCGCTGTTTTACTGTTCGAAATATTTTTCAATATCTTTTAACGTTCGAGAGATACGTTATAAGTAAGATGCAGGTATAAATAAAGTAAGGAGCGATTTCTCCCTTGAGCTCGAAAAGTAACAATGTACTCTATAGTTCTTGGGTCGTGTCAACGAATATGTCCGCAAAACATCGTCAAAATCGATCATCTCTCGTCAGTGATAAATTGACCTAACGTTTTCACTCTTAGTTGTCGCAATGGAAAATCTCGATCGATGGCTGGACAATCTTTTTCGCTAATTCTTATCGCTAAGCAATTTTTTTTATTCGACTTCGAATTCCGTGCGGGTCCGTTCTCTTCCGAGTCTCCCGCAAAGAGATCCCGAGGGATCGTTCTGGCGTGAAAAAAAAGTCGAAAGTTATCCATCGTCCGAGCACCGCGCGTCCAAAGGTCACCGACTCCGGAACGAAAAGATCAATGCGCCGGAAACGCGTCGTCGAGCAACTCCACCGGGGGCCGGGAGGGTAGATCCTTGGACAAACGACAAGAGACAACCGCGAAAGGAGCATCGGAGTCGGTGTCGTACAGAAATCAAGAGAAGTGCGAGCGTCGACGCGATGGAGGAAATTGTCCGACTGTCGTTCCCTTTTCGGAAGCTGGTAGAGTGGGAACGCATCCCCTCGAGTTAAGCGAAGAGAGAGGGAGACCAACAGGCAGACCGACAGAGAGGGAGGGTCTCCTCGAGCCCTTCGCAGAAACTTTCCCTCCGCCCTTTCGAGCGGAAAGGGAGAGTCGGTGGATGATGAAAATCTAGTCGAATCTTTACGCTCGCGTTCGCGGGCGTATCGAATCTGGGAGGAGGCGAAAAAGAAGAAGAAGAAGAAAAAAAAAAATGAAATTCCCGCCGCGCCCGGTCGATACCGCGCCGGTTTCGTCGGGGGCCGAGAGAAGAAAATGCTTCCCCGCATAAGTACTCGAGGGCCGGCCGGCTGAAAGGATATTGCTTCGGTGAAACAATACTCGAGGAACGGCACAAGGGCCCGCACGCGGACCAAATTCATCGAGTTCGCCCGCAATCGAGAACCGTCTTCTACGGTTAAGTAGTGCTCGCTAGTGTTCATCGGACCACGTGGAACACTGTTTCGAGAGGTGGATAAACATACGCTTTTACGTGACGGTAAAAGTCATCGACTTTAACCATCGTGACCAGTGTAGATAGGAAAGCAAGCTGAGTTGTACATCTAAGGAGTAGGGGAAGCTAGAATGAGCGGAGTTGGAAAAGTACCGAGTCTAACGAGTGTACCGATTGTATCGATGTATCGAGTATACGGTATACTTAATTATGGTGTACCAGGTATAAGTTATAACGGTATACCTAACTAGTGTTGGTATACCAGATATAACTTATAACGGTATACCTAATTAGTGTTAGTATACCAGGTATAAAATAAAACGAGTGTACCCATTGTATTGGTATACCAGGTGCAGAGTAAAATAAGTGTAGCTATTGTATATGTACCAGATATAAGGTATAACGATATAACCAACTATTCAAATACCAGGTACATATAAAAATTTATAACGATATATCCAACTAGTATCTATACTGCCTTTCCCGGCTCCTTTCAATTTATTTTTCTATTTACATTGGTCGATACACTGTACGATAACGAAGCAGTCAGTATTCCGGTAAGAAATTCAACGGTACAATACAACAGTTTTATTCTCGTGTGGAGTGACTGTCGTGACTTTTATCACTGTCGATAATTTGAGAATATCAATTTTCTGTCAATAAACTTGATCATTTCGAGAACAAATGCTAAAATTGATTCATCGCGAGGCATTCCAAGAACAACGTATATCGTACAACGCGCAGCTGCCTAGAAATGGTCGAAAAAGCGCTACCCTGTCGCCGAAGCTACCGCCACGTGAAAACGTATGGTAACAACACGTGCCTCGATCTCGACCGGAAGCCTCATTGGAAACGCGAGCGTTTTGTACGAACGAAGAGAGCGCGACATCGAAAGCAGCTATCGCGACGCAAAGGCCACTCGACAAAAGAAGTGGGAGAACGGCCGAGAAAAACACATCGAGCTCCGGGTCTAGTGAAAGAAAACGCTCAACGTATGCACGTACGTAGGTTTCCTCTTACGCGTGACTCTCGTCAATGGTTCTCCCAACGAAAAACGAAGGGCCCGCGAACACGCTCGGAGAGCTTCCTCGTGCGGGTCCACGATGGAAAATTACTCGTGTCGTTGTCATTTCTGTTAAGATTCAAGCACGCGCGGGGAGAAAACGGTCCCGTCGATACGACAGACGTAAGAGATTAAAAAATCTCCGGCTTTTGAATATTTCCAGAACGACGAACCTCGAAAGCGACGAAAGCCAACGGAGCACGTTGCCTCGGTGCTTTTTCGCGCGTTCTCTGTACCTCGGGTTCAGGCTCCCTTAACGATGATTCGACGAGGTCGGTTGAAGAAGAGAGAGAGCGAGAGAGAGCGAAGGAAAAAAAAACTACTAGTTACAACGAAGTGGCGAGCACGAGAAACACATTTCGCTCGTTTCTTCGACCGTATCGAATTTTACGCATAAAGACCGCCGAGAGTACTATCGATCCTCTTGGCTCGAAGAGTTTTCCAGCAAGAGGTGTCGAAGAAGTTACCACGGGCATAACTGGCTTACGAGGGCCAAGTGTTCGCAACGACGTTGCTTTTCGATAGTTCGATATCGACTCTTCGTGTCGTTGGAAAGTCGAGGGACCTGCCATGCGTCAACGCGTTCAGAACACGCGTTTTCTAACGTGTTGGCACTCGTGAGGGATCGGAGATGCTATTTCCTCGGACGTACGATCGTCCCGCGTACGATCCATAATGCATGCCGCGTTTAGGCTCGCCCGATACGACGATATATTTCGTCTACTTCCAAACCGGGGAATCCACTCGTCTTCCGATACACGACTCCGTTACAGATTCCATGGCGTCTGTTTCTCTCGTTCCTTTTTCCATGTATCCTCGTAGAGGGGATTTAGAAGATCTCCGTGTATCATTACGGTGAACGTCGGCTAACCGAGAATCGCGTATGTGTTCTTTCGCAAGTTATCGATGGAGGTAGGTATTGTGTACTGTTTGGAACAAGTCGTGTGGAACGATACAAGGCAATGGGCCTGTACAAGGTAATTGATAAAGTTTATCGACAGTACTGTTCGATAAATTTCATCGAACGACAAAACTTATCGAACAACCTATTATGTATATACATATATTTTCGGGAAATCGAAACGAAAAATAATCAATTTATTCGAACTTTTAGAGTAGAATACCCCTTCGAGGAAAATTAAAACCAATATGGTTCCCGTCCAAAGTAAATCCTACAAAGTTGTACGAAGGAGGGCAATGGAGAAACAGCGAAGTACGAGAGAAAGACACGATTTTCGAAGCGCGACGGGACCTTTAGAAATTCGTAGAAAGGAATGTCGGCGGGTAAAATAAAACACACCGGTGCGTATACGTATAAACAGGGTGATGTAGAGTTTTATAGAAAACGCACCGCGCCGGGGTGGTTGTAATTCTAAAGAGTCGATTCATCGCTAGCCGCTGCACGTAATAACGCGATAGTCGTTAATTCACCGGGTTGCGGTAATTGGATGATGAACAACGCGCGTATCGACGCTGTCGGGGGTTCGCGTGTCGAAACTATCAGGGTACACGATCTAAATTACGACGTTCATTTTTGTTGTCCCGTGAACGTGAACGACACGAGCCGCGTTCGATTGAATCGTTACGGGACCCGATTATTAATATTTGTCGAAAAACTTATCCGTCGAGATTGCGATAGGTGGTCCGATTAACGAGAAAAAAAGAAGAAAAAATAAACAAATAAAACGAAGATCGAACGAGGGCGTTGAAAACGAAACGTTGTTAACGTTTCCGTCTCGCTGAAGAAATTAGGGACGGAGATGCCCTCCGTCATCGTGGTTGGTGGGCGGATTAATTCAAATGTATGGAAATGCAACGAATCCCTCGCCTAACGAAACCGTGTGTAACGAGAGAAGTGATTAAAATACGCACGGAGAAAGTTTCTTGAAAAGCAATCCCATATGCAACACCTTTTGTCGTAACAAGCAACGATTCGATGGTATTCTTCGCTTTGTATCGTTTTAATAGTTTAATTGGAGTTTTCGAAGGCGGTAAAATAATAATAACGCTTCGTAATTGATCAAATAATAGCAATTGCAGCGATCGTATCGTTCGATTATACTGTCGGTACAAGTTTCTTAGACGTTGAGTAAGGTACGATAAAATAATGAAATTTTTATTCGATATATTTGTGTGAGGTCAAATTAGGGGTCCGTTTTTATGCGATAGAGATGAATAATACCAGGAAGAAGTGATGGAAAAAAAATTATTCATCCATGTACCGATTATTGTCGAAAAATTTTACAATTCTTTCATAACAATTCTTGGCTCGATCGAATCAAATGTATCTTGTTCGTTGAATCGTGAGAACGGCATGGGATGCGTGTCAAGAAATGTCCGGGGAAGGGAAATACGAGTGAGAAGATCAAGATACTGGTATGAGAAACTTTAAACACGAGTTTCTTGAAACCATATCTTTCCAAACGATTGCCACGATATCTCAAGATCCGGTCGACCGATTGATATCAACTCGAAGAGAATTTTCAACACGAGTATCTTTATCGCCGGTTATTTTTAACACCTGCTGTTCTTTACTATTCTTTTTTTTTATCACACTAGAAATGAAAAAGAGACACAACAAAACGTTAGTATAACTTTGAAGTAACCTTGAATTTTTATTTTTCAATATTTTGGTTACTTTTGCACGAAAAGAATCGTCTGTACTTCTAAGGTATAGACGAAAGAAATGCGTACAAACTTAACACAGAAATGTGTATACTTTAAAAACTTATATTTTTCAAGAAACTGCATTTTACCCTACATCTCGATTCTATTGTGACGGTTTCTAATTTAAGTTCACCACAAGATTAACATCGTTCTAAGAGTAAATTAAAAAGAATCGGATGCATCGATTGGTACGATTGGCTTCGTTTATTTTTTCTAAAACGTGGAAGTGACTGACAATAAGTTCGGAGTCTGGCACCCGGTGGTAATGGCGGTGCTAATCGTAAGATACGAATAACGGAGGTATTCGAGGAGGTTAGAGTTATCGAACCACTCTGTAATATTCTCCCTCGCATTTTCGTCGCGTTCCCTTCTGCTCGTTTCTTTCTGCGCAACGAACGCCATCCCATCGCGGGAAATCCCATTTGTATCGGCGTGTCTGCCATCGAACGTATCGCCCCACCGAAATGTATTTGCGTACGCCTGTTTGGGACTCGTGAGGGTGCATTCGTTTACCCGAAACTCGATTTCGGAGCTCTGGCAATTGAATTTCGAGCAGACCGGCCGTTGATAAGTTTGAAGGCAACTTGGAAGGCATTTAACGATACACGCGTCGTTCCTCCATCCCGTTTCTTCCGGTGCGCTTATAAGAAAACGAAAACCGGATTACGCAACCATTTTACCCACTCTCGCGTTTCATCCTCGAGGCGTCAAGCCACCGCCCTTGCTCGAAACGAATCTGCTGACGATATCACTATCACTAACGATGATAATACGTAAAACTTATTTAGCGAGGTGCACGTTGCACGATTGGTATCTTTTTAATTTAACTTACTTTGTTTTTAGTTTAATTTATTAACAGGTTCTTTCCCGCTGTGTACAATTATTTTTATTGTAAAACTTATTACAATATAGAATGTTTGAACTATAAAAACAAAATGAGATAGCATACGATTTGTGGACGAGAGTAACGAAAACTTACAGATACAATGGATTGTACGAGTTACGGTAATCTTGATCTAATTTCCAAACTCCTCAAACAGGTGGCATTAAAATGATTACTCAACAGAATTATATTATTATTATAATACTGTCGCCGAGTGCGGTTCAAGCTGCTGCAAAATACTTGGACGCACACGCTACAGCGGTCACGTGTGAATATTCAAATTATGGGAATTGTTCACAACTCTGTGAACCATTGCACACAGGGTGTTACCGAAGTCGTGAACTAATAAGTTACCGACAATTCTTCTTATTACGGATGTAACCAGTACAGACGGTACCGGAGGGTTAGAAACGAGAATATTCGGTAGACAAGGGAGCATAAATTCAATCAACGACCATCTGCAGTTTCTTTCCAACGGGATAAACATTAGGAGAACCCACGTCTCGTTAAAAAAGAAATTGTACCACGGGGAGCTATAAAAAATGCCCCTGCATAATATTAATAATAGGTACAATAAACTGCGGATTATCCGGTCTTCTTTAACCGGGTATATTTTTATTTTATGTGATAATAATTGTATCCAGCAAAAAAGTGCTCACATTTTCGTTTTAATACTAACTATGTTCGGTTAAATGATTTTTTTTTAATTTGATTTAAAATTCTGCATTTATTGAGAACTTTTTCGTTCGTTTAACTTTATGTAAGTTCTTATATTATCCGATACGATCTGCATTCCTTTTGAATATCCGAGTATCTTTATTTCATAATCAGTGAAATGACTAGATAAGATAGCGTTAGATCCTCTTTAAAAATAATTACTGTAGTTTTACACTTACAATTAGAGTGGAATCAGATCTTGTGTGACTAGCTAGAAACTAATGCGTGGTCGTCTGTTTCGATTTTATCTAACCTCGAAGAACTTATCTTTCTAACCTCGAAAAACTTATCTTTCTAACCTTGAGGAACTTATCTCTCTAACCTCGAAATATTCTTAACTTCCGCGATTAATATAACACGGTTATTTGTTCCAAACTTTGAGTAGACTTTTCGAAAATTATAACGGTAATGATAATTCCCCTAAAAATATTAAAGAACTTTCAGATCTTCGAACCGAAGAATTACTATTAAAAAATAATCAGAGTTAGAAATTCTATCGAAAATTCTTTTTCTTAAATCTGAATTCCATCTCAGGGCCATTCTCTCCAATAGATATTTACACAGTTACTCGAAATCACGTGGTCCGATCGTCTCGAGATAAACCGAGAGTATCGTAACACGTTTATTTGCCAAAGCGAACGAACGAGTGCCGTCGATCAATTACGAGAATCACCGAGTCACCAAATATTTAGTTTCGCATTATGCACCCTCCTAACGAAAAACGAGGATCCTGCCAGTTAGTCGGACGTACGTCCGCAAGCCGACAAACATGTTGGTACTAGTCGTTGTGGGTAGTGGAAGATGGCAGACGTTTATTTGCCTGCCACTCTTCGATCGATCGCACACAGTTGGGCAAAGCTGCGTAACTCTTTGCCAAAAGATTATATTTTTTGCACATCGAGGCCGATAATATTCGTTCGCACCTCGATTCCTCCTTATGCATTTTCTACACGTTGTTACCAAATGATCTTTCCTAGTTACCAAATTACTATTAAGTAATAATAATATAATATTAAAAAAATCTCATTAAATACGTGAGAGCAGAAATATTAAATAGTCCGTTAACAAGAGGCTATTTCGTTTGATCGAGTTTTTTTTGTTATATTTTTGCGCACTATCGCTATCGAATTTGAAAAAAGTCCAAGATCCTACAGACGTAGAGCTCTCGGAGCCATTTACCATTTTCCTTGGGCATTCTTTCGTAAATACATTGATAACGGAATTATAACTCGAAAGAGTTGCGCGGACCGTCCAATGTACTGTAATTTCCTCAACGATGAAAGTATACGATTATTGGCCATCCGCGACTAGACAACTCCACCTTAAACGCCTATCGGATCGCCACTCGAGATCATCGGGATTCTTGGACACGGTTACCGAGCCAAATCGAATTACTTAATCCCATCCGGCCCGTTCGAGGAACGATCGCCTCGAATCTGGTGGGAAATTGCTATTTCGATCGACGCGACGTCTCGAAACTAATTCAGGGATGTTCTCTGCCCGCAGGAGGAAAATGTGGAGCTCGGTAACCGCGGCTGGCACTGAAAATGGGCCCGCACCACCGTCCAGAAGCAAGCACAGCGCCACTTTGCTCGCCGGGCACGTATATCTCCTCGGTGGACGTAACGGCAATCTTCCCCTCAAAGATCTCTGGCGATACAGCCTCGGTAAGTGATAATTATTACCACGGTTTTAATTCCTTCGCTCGTTCGCGGAATATTTTCCACCGTCGCGAGCGGCTGCTTTGGAAGCCAACGACAGGATTAGGCGAGCAAAGAGGGAAAGTGAAATTCGAGGATAAAGGAGGAGGGGGAGGGGGGGAGCAGATCCTTGTAATTATAGAGGGCGTAGGTTGAGGGCATTAATAGCCCCCCTCTGATGTCTGGGTATCAAAGCACGCTGCGAGAACAACATCTCTGACCAACGTGCCCGCCTCCCCTCCCCCCCCATTCCTCCTCACGATGGCGTACTGTAAACGAGGGGTGCGCGACGGAATTTAAACGGGGTTCAAGCTGATCGATAATACGCCGTTATTAAAGCCCGCGTGTATCAACTAAATCCACCCGGCGATACTCCACAATTACGGCTGTTTCCACGGTGATCGGACATGCGCGAATTAATTGCACCCTCGCCGCGTTAATCAGCGGTTTTCGCGCGCGCAACGGGGGCAGACCATGGAAGAACTCATGCAATTGGCACTGCTCTCGTTCCCGACGTCTAACGAGTAAACGTTTGGGGGAGGGGGGTTGAAATAGCGAGGACTTATCGGGTTGGAAGTCTTCGATAACGACGACACGTAAGGTACCGGTGCTGATGATTTATACTAGGTGAGAAAATGGGCGAGAAGGTTTCCACGTTTCGTTTGTAGCGATGGTACAACGTCGTTGGTCGTGTCCCTCGGATAACACGTTGTTCACGCTACGCGGGTGTTCGTTTGAAAATGTTTGACGCGAGTATCTCGAATAGAACACATTTTCTTTGTTTTCTTTTATTATTTTTATCTACTTTAACTTTTGAATGGAACATTCTTTTATCAGATTTTTTATCATCCCTATTCGGGATGTTTCCTTGCGAGTGGTTTAAGAAAATGGCGTACACCCATTACTCTTGGCAGTACGTACCGAAAGACTTCGACTCGACGATACGGGTAACGAAAAAAGAAGGGGAAAAAAAAATAAAACAAAGAACGAGCTTATCGACGCGATTATTTGGTTCGAACGAGCCGACCGCTTTGATCCCGGCCAAGTTTCGATCATCCGACTGGCAACGCTCTGAACGTATTCCCAAGTGGGGGGATCCGAGCGGCCAATGGCGGAACGAGACAATGGGTGGCACGCGAGCTGAATTTTTTAAATTTCTCAAAATCTCCGCGTTATTTTCATTGGAATTACCGATTCTCATCGGTAGGGGAAGCGTTGGTTGGAATTATAAGCGGTCCGTGTTCCCATTGGTCGGAACAACGAGTAAAATACGAGTAACGGAATCGATCCGGGGTCGATCGAACGTTCGCGAGAGAGTCCTCTCTATTAATCAGAAGGGATGGCTCGACAGCGGGTTCGGGTGAATATTAAAGCAGCATCGAAGGGGTTGGATCGCAGATACGACTCGTCTCCAGGGAGGGGGTGAAACACCGTCCCTAGGGGCCGGGTTGGCGTGTTTTAAAAGCGTACCACTGTCGATACTTGATCTTGCAAAAATATTGTGATAACTCGAAGAACCACGAGAGTGCTCCATCTTCGAACGTTTTTGTTTCACCCTCGTTTTTCAACCAGTGGGGATTTCGCAGGGGTTCGCTGCACCGGAGCTTTTATTCGTTAAACGAGTCTCCTGTCGCAGGATTAGAAGTTCGGATTCGTGGGCTATGGGATCGATCGTAAACGGGGAAAAATATTTTCCACACTCGTTTGCGAACTCCGAATTATTCCACACTGACCCGTAATTTCACCCGGCACAAATATTTCGATCAAAAATTCTATCGTTCTATCGTACCTCTTTTAATTTCGAAGTAATGTTGCACTAATGGTAAAAGGCTCTCTGGGTCAGAAAAGACCCACGCGTGGCAAAACGAGGGTCAACGCGCGTGGCGCAGATAGACGGTTCGGAAGCGGATCAATCGGTCGCGAGTCACGTTAGTTCCGGCTTCGTAGCGATCTCTTTTTCATCAAAGGCATCGCGGTTTTAACCAATGAACAGCACTTTTAGACAAAAGGGGCGTACTGCTTCGCGGCCAAGCAGATACGACACGTGTACGTAATCAATGTCGGGCATCTGTAGTGGACGGTCTGCCGAAGCTGCAACCACTTCAGTCCGGCACGTTATGGCTCTTACGTAAAATTTCATAGGCTTTGTTCTCGGACACGTTCCAGTACCAGGCTGTGACTTGGATACTTAAAGCGTAAAACGCGGACAGGTAATCGTGGTGTTGAATGTTGCGAAACTGCTGCGCCCCAAGACCCTCTTTCCTCGTCGATATCGTCGGAAATCGAGAATCGACTCGAGAGAAGAATCTTGTCCTTTTATTCGCGATTTCTTTTGCCCTTCAGATCAGGGTAACGTCCCTTGTCTCTTTGCCTAAAACTTTCCAAGAGTAAAGAATGCCCGATGTCTTATTAAGCCCCTTGCCGGTAAATGGAGGAGAACTTTGATATTCCTCCCTCGTGGAACGCTAATGCCGAGTGAACTCGGATTTATCGCATCTCTGTTCACCAGTTCGTGTAGAAAATCCGTATACCTTGGGAAATTGGCCGACCAGAACCAATCGAATATACTGTGCACGGTTCGAGAGAAGTAACACGAAAGAACACAGAGACAAAAGGGCTACGTGTCTGTGTAGAGTATTTTCTCGATAAATGAGAAAATCTTGGGACCGAACTTCACATTTATAAAGAACCGTCCATGAAACTCTTCACCTCTGCCGGGCCTTTGTGATTGTCAATATTTATTATCGATTAGTGCTACATTGTAGTCAATTGACGAACATCGTGAAGTGCCACATTTATCGTTGTACCTGTTTCAAGGGAAATTCCCCTGCCAATGAAAATAAACTATCACATTTATCGTGTACCTCGGTTTTCACATTTACCGCGACAATATCTGGATATGCCCTTTTCCTTCGTTTTCTACGCTTTTGACCAATCTATACGATTATATCGGAGAAGTTAGATCTGTAACCAAACAAACCCTGATTCCTTTCGAGCGATTTCTTGCGAACCGTTCACAGTACACTCGTTCTAACGAGACGAGTCAGCGGATGTAAACAGATGCACGTGACCGACGCGCGAACAAACGGAAAACCAAACTCACGGTCCGTCTCCTCCGATTTCCAAGTCCAACGTTTATTTTTCTTTACCGACTCGTCTCGTTGGACCGAGTACGCGTTTAGTTTCGTTGCACCAACGAGGCCCCGACCCCTCCGAGCGCCTACGTTTCGTTTTTTCCACGTGTCCTTGGCACTGCTTAGATTTAAGCCTCCGAATCCACCCTATTGTGTCCTTCAGTTTCCTCTCTCTTTCTCTCCCTCTCTCTCTGTCTGTATATTTCTGAGAAGCTATCCACCCTCTCACGGACCAACCACTTCGAGGATTTATTTCGTAGCTGCAGATTGCCAAGGCGGACGAGAGAGTGTGATTTAGCGCGGTGAAAAAGATTTTTCCTTCTCTATCCGCGAGGTCACGATTGTTTCTCTCCGAGAAACTTTCACGCGTGTCCCCTCCCCCCTGTTTTCCCGGTTATTTATCGCCCCCCTCGTTAACGCGAAAGGAAAGAAAAATCTCGTTCGGCGCGTGCGCCCTAAACGAAGTTCACCTTCGCCGCGAACGTTATCGCGCGAGATTCTTCGCACGTGCCAAAACCGGGCCAGAACCCGTACATACGTAATTGTACCTACGTGTCTCGCGTTGCAGTAGATGCGGGCAATTAAAACGCGACACTGCGTGCATTAAGGAAGGAAAAAGAAAAAGAAAAATGAATAATTACGCGTACACGCGACGACGACCCGATAAGGCGAGTACGCGTTGTTTCTTCTTTCGCGCCGCCTCGTTTCTTTTCCTTTCTTTTTTTTTACCTCTCTTTCCCCAAGCAGCGGGGTTTCATCCTCCCCTCGCATAAACGCACAAAAGCGAAGCTGCGTAAATCTTGTTTATCCACCTCGGTGCAAAGAGTGCAACAGAGGGAGAGAAAGAGAGGAAAGAGCGCGAGAGAGGTAGAGAATGGGAGTGGAGAAGAGAAAGCGAGCGAGAGTCTCTGTTATATGAAAACGTTTGGAATAACGAGCGGACGCGTTACCCCTTTCTTTATTTTTCTTTCCAGCCGAGAGCAAATGGGAGGAATTGCATCCTGGGGGAGAGAGACCGCCGGCACTTCAGGAGCACAGCGCGGTGGCTTACAAGGATTGCCTTTACGTTTTCGGGGGTGAACTCGGCTTTTCCGCGGGCACGGAAACACCGCTCTGGGTTTACAATGTCAAGGTAACGTATCGCCCTCGAGCAAACCGGATTCCACCCCTTTGAAAGAAGATTACGCGCGACGCGGTGGCCCCGGTGTTCTCGCGGATCGAAACGAAGGCTTCGGGGGGCCTAACCTTGTCTCAGTCTCGGACAACACCTAAACGTTCGTTAAAGACGCTTTCGCGGGATCGATTCGAGGTCGTCTGGAGCACACCTAGCGCTCCTGGTGAAATCCCGATTACGTTTCGTACGACCATCCTCGATGGAGGTCGTTGCGCGACGATTTACGATCGGGCTGAAACAAGCGATACGGTGCACTTCGGGTGTACGTACCTGTATCGGGTATATATTCGGGAGATTTGTTATATGCTAAAGTTATCTTTTACTTTTTGCTAACACTAAGGACACCATTAGTACCGACACGTGTGCAGATAATACACTGATTATCTGTTACGCACTGGATTATTTTTTACTTACAGTTAACAGTATAGGTTACCGCAAGTTCGTAACGGTGGTTCAATCTGTAGCGGATTGACTATAAAATTCTCGAAAGGAACGAACCAAAATATGAGAAAACACCAGAAACGGATTTTTCAAAGTACGAAATACGTTGTAACATTACAATATGATCTAGATTTCTCCACTTTTGATTTTTCTCCACTGTGCATCGTAACGAACAGTTTAATTAAATTTACGCGGTTCGACTCGAGCGAGGCCGAACCTCCGGAGACGTCAGGGACCTAATCTTCTCGGTCTCGAACGACACCTAAACGTTCGCGAAACACGCATTCGTTGAATCGATTCGAGGGATTCCGGAGCGTTTTTAGGACCGGTGAAATCGCTCGGTGCCGATTTCGTTTCGTTTAATTAAATTTTCGCGATTCGATTTGGCCGAGGCCGGATGATACGGCCCGGAGGCGTCTGGTCCCTGCTCCAAAACGCAGACATCGACCCTCCATTCGGTAAACGAGACGGAGGGCTGTATCGGTCTTGATTGACAATATCTTGCTTGGGTGCGTTTCGTTTAAACTCGTTACCGCGAAATTTGTTCGCACGGACAGACGTGCGAGGGTGGATAATAATAAACTAAACTGATAAATAAGACGAAAAATAGAATTCGCGGACAGAAAAATTAGGTTGTACGATAACACAATAGTCTGCTTCTCTTCTCACTCTACAATAATATCGATATCGGCTGTAAAAATACGGTAAAAATACGGTAACAATACAATAAAAGTATAGTAAAACGTATATTAAAAATATTGTGAAAACAGGTATAGTAAAATGAAGTAGAATACACTATAGAACGGTCAGCATGTTAAAACTATTTTAGGGGCAAAAAATATTGCTGTAGCTCTCTTCCGGTAAAAATACACTATAGAACGGTCCGGTAAGAGTACACTATGAAACGGTCAACGTGTTAAAATTTGTAGCTTGCACGAAAGAATTTCGCGGCAACATGCGCTGCGACAATGTTGCTACTCGATGAGAGGACAAGAACCGCTTACGAACTTGTCGGGCAGGTCCCGCGTTCGCGGAACAGGGAAACGATATCCTCGTTGCCCGTTTCGCGTGGCGCTTATTATCTTCCCCAAGGAGTCTTCGCCACTTCTCAGGGAACAACGGTAGAACAAACGCAATTGCTCGATGCGGTCGCCTCGTAGTTGTCCCTCGTTGCGTGTCACCGGTTCCTGAACTCAGCCCCCTCCTATTCGTCAGAGAACGAACGGGGGATGGGCTGTGAGTGGATGTTCTCGTGTAAAACTGCTTGTACCCGATGACGTTTCTATTGATTTAGCGGTTTCCCGAGGGTGCGATTCTTTCGCCTCTCTCCTCGTCCTCCTCCTTCATCAACGACCCCTGTATGCGCGGCTCCCCTGCAGGAGAGTAAGATCATTAAAAGTTTCCTCCGCGAGATACGACACCGCGCTACGAGATCGTTATCAAGGAACATCTGAAAGTGCCACGGATCGGACTAAAACGTTATCGAAGGGACGTTGTCTCGTAAATTATACGCGCCGTGACTCGTGTCGCATCGGTTCCAAATTTACTTCTAAATCCCACACGAACCGGAAACACCCAAATCTAACCATATCGGAATGGTTTAGGAAACTTCCCGATAACAAGAGTCCTTGCATTTTTCTCTCGTTCGATCTCGCTTGCAATACGCTTCCATAATCTGATCCCCGTGTTTTAAACACAAAGTTCTTTTACGTAGAGTCCAATACAGGTTTTCGAGACTCGCAGGGTTCAAATCTGGACTATTATTAATTTATGCGTTATATTAATTTTTGTAACATCAGTCCTACCATTAATTTCAACTTTTAATATTATTATTTCGATTACTAATTCCAAAAGTCGAGAAAAATAATTCGCCATTTAAACGTGGACACGATCCTATCTTTGAAAATCGATTATCTTTTTCACTTCAGTTTTTTTAATTACTTCAATTTGTTTCATTTTCGATATTGAAATTACTTTACCTATTATTTCTTTATTAAATCTATTTGTTAAACGATGAACAAATAGATAAACATTCACTATTTTGCTTTTACAGAAATGTTAAATGATAAACATTTGCTATTCTTTTTCATCGTTTGAATATTCAATCGAAAAATACTATAATACCTCTGTGCATCACGTTCGCTCACGTTATTTGTCTCGCTTTGTATTTTCATGTATTTACTCTCAACTGTCCGCTAACGGGACTTGTTCCGTTCATATACATAAATAAATTCTATGGCACCCACTAGATTACCAATCTCTTCCTACGGACAGAGACCACCAGGACACGAGAAACGCTTCGTTTCATCGATCTTTGAAAATTGGGGTCAGGATCTAATTAAAAGAAGAACCGCTTTAAAAAAATCCCTCACTCTCGTACGCAATAAAATCATAAAACGAATACACAACAAGTATAAAAACCTGAAGCACAATGTTAATACGAATGAATGGAATTAAAAACCAAATCTCCCATGGCTAAGGAAAACCCACGACAAAGAAAACAATCTCCGCGTTTTGCGTAAATCGCGTCTAACTAATATTTTAAGTGTACTAAGTAGAGAAAAGGTAACCATTTCGCTTACTTGATAGTATTTTAGGGGCAAAAAATATTGCTATAGCTCTCTTCCGGTAAAAATGCAGGTCAGAAGAAGTATACGTATACAGCACCGTTCGTAATTCGTCGTACGAACGAGGTCAGGGAGATTTTATGGCTCGAAATAAGACCAAAATCGAGAATAAGGAAATTGCAACGGAGGCAGCGTTTTTGAGAAAAATACATTTGAAAATCGGTCGAGTACGCGTGCATCTAACTAATTACCGACGAATTATAGATTTCGTTACAAGTATTACCTGTTAACGAGTTCTCAAGGTCTGCAGAAGACTCTTCGAAGTTAGTAGTGCTGGCAGAGATTACGGTATATTGTGGTAATGCGAGAAAACGAAAGAGATCGCTTGTTGTCCGAAGAGAATCCGAAGTGTTTGGAATAGACGAGCGAGCGAAATAAAATTCCTACAATATTAATGTTTAGAAAACTTTGCGGACACCAAAGCTCAATCGTCGTTTGCCCTCCATTAGTGGTTTTTCTAATTTGAAACGTTCCACGACGAGAGGAAGATCTATAACAGGCTTTCCAAGCACATCCCCGAAATTCAAAACGAAAACAACGACAACAGGGAAGAATTCTTCTCTGTTGTCAATGTTGTTGTACGTCAATGTTAATACACTCGATTATTCTCTGATTCAAAGTATCATCCGCGAAACTTAAAAACGCATTAATAGGTACGTATCGATTGTAAACAAGTCCTGACGTCGTACCGCATAGAAAAACTTCCACTGCAGCAGGTCTGTAACGAAATCCATTACGCGTCGGTCATTAGCTAGGTGCACGCGCACTCGAACGATTTTCAAGTGCATTTTCTACGAAAACGATGCCTCCGACGCAGTTTCCTTATCCTCGATTTTCGTCTTATTTCGAGCCATAATGTCTCTCTGACCTCGTTCGTACCATGAATTACGGTCCATTCTGCGCTGTTATTTCTTTATTTAACTAAACGGTAAGTTTTTCTCGAGAATTTGTCATCTCCCTCCTTAAACATTCCTTTCTACCAAACTCTGGATCCATTTTAATTATTACGTTCTCTGCTTTGCACAATGGCCTCGTTCTAGTTTCACTTCAATTCGCACGTATTTATTTTATTTTTTCTATTTATTTTTCTACACTTCCACAGTCATAATGTTTCATCTGGTCTGTACTTTTAACATCCTTTTCTCGTTCTACATAATATCAACAAAGAAAACATAATGCTTCCCATTGTCAAACCGAACAATTTTATTTTCGCTACTTATTCTCGTAATATTGTTTTATTACTCGATTTGCACGAATTCTAGGGAAAAATTTTCACGGTGTAAACGCGTACGTAACGTATGTACTTTTATTATTTATTAACGCACGGTCAAGAATCCTTACATATACATTATTCTAACGCAATGTACAATAAATAAACGCACGGCTAAAGTGTAAAGAACGACCGAGTGAAAAATACACCGAAAATAGCACATCGGTCGATGCTCGAAAAACGGGAATAAAAATATGTGAAAATATAATTAACGATTCAAAGCATTCCGCAAACGATGTTTAAATACGCAAATGATATTCGTATATTCGCTACACTGTACGAACGTTGTTACGATATTCTTCTAAGGTCCACATTAGTCCGTATCGAAGAAAAACTTTCGTACAAGAAATCCAACACTGATCGTACACACGGTCCAATGTCGCGAGGATCGAGTAAGAGTGCGTTGATGGATGGGTACAACTCACGGTCGCGTCATCGTGATGCGCGATCAGATGCACCGACTAGCCCGCGGGAGGTGTCATTTGTCACTGTCGGGAACGATGAACTGCCATTGGGCGTCAAATGCAAGGTTCGACACGATTTCCGACAGTCGATGATTCCCAACGAACAGTCGTCATTGCCTCGAACCGTCTCGAAACGGAGTCTCTCCGATGGGGAAAGTTTGCCGGACAGTATCTGAAAGTCTCTTCCTTCCTGGACTCTCACCGTGACATCGTTCGCTCCCTCGATTGGTTTCAGACTCGCGCGGATCGATCGCGAAGTGTGTCTAGACGAGAATAGAAGGGCTATGAAAGCGACTCGATCGTGCGATTGCAGTCTCGGTAGGCTCGCACGGATCGAAACGAGGCGATTCGAGAGACCATCGTGCTCGATGTTCCCATTACCGGGGAAAAAATGGTCGATGGTTGGACCAAAGGTAACCGAGTCGCGAGACGCGCTCGGAATCGTATTAAACCCTTACCGTGCTTTGACTAGTCTGACCCGTGATAACAATTTTGGACCAAACATTAACTAATCATAAACCTAATCTCTTGTACTCTGACGAGTCTGACTCGTGATAACAATTTTAGACCAAATATGAACTAATCATAAATCTAACTTCTTGTACTCTGACGAGCCTAACTCGTGATAACAATTTTGGACCAAACATGAACATCACGAGTCTAACTCGTGGAATGGAAGTGTTACGTTACGAGATTAATACCATAATGGAAGAACACAATTTATTTCCATTCGCTGGTTTATTATCATAAGGGATAACAACAAAAATGTAAATCACTCGTCACACACGTGCAATTCTCTGCCTCTCTATCACTCGACGACGCGGTCATACCACTCTCCTAACCTTATAATCTAACCTTACCTAACCTTATCATCGCTCATTCTTCCATACAAATATTCGTATCTTTGTTCATGATACATTCAACATATATATAAATTATTACAACTTTTCTTTATTAAATTTTGTCAGTTACTTGTAATCTTAATATCATAACTTCTGCTAAAAGTAGCATCTACTCTATACTCCAACTTCGACATAATATTTTTCGCACAAGTTTAAGATATTTTTCGAAAATTTTTATGGGTTTTGATACGTCAACTATTCTATTACGAAATTCTATTTAAAAAAAAAAAAAACACCTTTGCAATTAAAAAATTGGAATTTTTTCCAACTTTCGTGCGGTAACCCGAGTGGCAAGTCAGAGGCGACATTCTTTGTGCTAGATTTCGTAATCTTCAATTGGTAAGAGCTCAGTATCGGTTCGTGAATAGGTTCCTTAGCTCTTTGTGTTCTTTCTCGGGAAGTGTGAAACGTTACGTCTTAAAATGGAGATAAGCACCCGACTGAAAAAGTCATGAAGCGCAAGAGGTTAAACGTTCAACAGCGTTCATCGATCCTTCGAGCATGCGATCCGTCAGGGTCGAGTAATTTTTGGCAACAGCCGGTGTCAACAATCCCTCTAACCACCGTTTTCTGTACCCTCGAAACTGAATGGCGCCTCTCCTCCCAAGGGTCTCCGCTCCTCCAACCGAGCGCCATTAAAAATTGATAAGCCTCGGAGTAAGCACGAAACGCAGTATCAATTTCGCGTCAACGATTCCTCGATCCTGTATCGTCGTCGAACGAACCGACAAAAGATGAACAGGGGAGGACACGGTCCGAGAGGCGCGCACACTTCGTAAATCTTTCAGAAGATGGCGACACGCGCGATAAGGAGGTCGCTGGGTACTCGAGCGTAACGCGCTGACTTCGTTAGAAATTGATACTACCCTAACCGATCGAAATACTGCGGAACGCGGTCGTATATTCTCGAACGACTTTGTCGGACCGATTCTATGTAAATTACACCGATGCACGAACGAGAGCTCTTCAACCGTGAGATGAGCAATCGATGCGCCTACGTATGTAGATACGTACGTATACTCCGCATTTTCGTAGGGTCCAAACTTTTTCCACGGCTGCGTGTTGCCATGGGTTACCTTCGGTTCATTTGTTTTTAGTCGTTGGACCATGTCGTGGTACCAGGGACACTCCCCGTTACTCGTGTCTTCGCCGTGTATTATTGAAATCCGCGTTACGAATGCGCCAGACAAACCCGATTGGTTAAACCGGAGGGGTTGCCTCGTGTCCTGTTTCTCTTCCCACTCTCTCGTCTTCCCTCGGCCCTTCGTTAAAATTCTCTCTCGTTTCCGCCGGATACGAAAGCAGAAAGACGTAGAGGGTGATTCATCGTTGCGCGTCTATACTTCAGAGGGCGAATCTACAAAGTAAAATAGATAAAAAATTTCGTATTGATGTGAATATACCCTGTGTGGCTCAGTTTTAGAATTACGAAAATTAAGGGAAGTGTTCGATGTGTTCGTGTCTCGACGTATGTTAAGGTAAATGTCCCCGTTACCGACCAGCTCGTTTGTTTCGCGATTTCGCAATCGTACAGTATAACTATTAGGTCTACGTGGCTTACGTATCGAGTTACAAAGAATTGAAGAATATGTTCGTGTCTCGACACACGTTAAGGTAAATACCCCCATTACCGACCACTTCGTTCGTTTCGTGATTTCGGAATCGTACGGTACAAAGATTAGTATCGAAAAGTTGAAACATTACAATCGAAATTATTAGTGTTTATTATTCTAAGCAGCATTTGCTGAATAAAGGTTGTATTTACAAGTAATACCGATACGCGAAGATAGACGTTTTCATCGATGTAAGAGTAAGAATACACTAATAAATTTTACTTAAAAATGTATATTAAGCTGTAACGTATTATACATAAATCAAAGAGAAAGATGCACGTAACGAACAAATAGAATAAAAAAAATACAGTAACAGGGACGAAAGATTTCAAACACGATAGATTTCAAATGACTCCACGGATAAAAGTGTAATGCAATCTATCCACCGGTTTGCCGAGATGTTGTTTAAAAATGTTCTCACAGTACAAAGTAAACGCACAATCGTGCGTAAACCACAAGTTTTGCTCGCTATTCAAGGACATATCTTGTAATAATTCCCGAAGGTCGTTCGTAAACATTAGATAAAAACAAGATGTGCTATGGAGAGCTGGTAAGTTGACGCGCGGGACGTCAAAGGGGCAAGAAGGGTTCTGGTGCTCCAGTTTCCGATAAAAACACAAACACGGCACCATAGTAGCGTAAGAAAACGTAAATGTTTCGGTTTCTGAATATTGGCAATTACATTGAGTCTGTCCAGATAGAAATGAATCTTACCTCGTTCCCTAAACTCGCCAACTTACGACCTCCCTACGGTACTAACGGTAACACGAGGCACGAACGCATCGAACATTTTCTTGGATTCCTCGTAACGCGAAAAACTACGGACATTCGTTCGTAAGATGTTTCCTTTACTTATTTTAACGTAAAGATTCACCTCCCTGAAGCATGGACGTGTATTTACGAATCACCCCGTAGATTCCGTCCCGTTGAATACTTTCTTCTTCACCTCGGTACGGAGTCCAACCGTTTAATCCCTCGTGAGCGTAAAGATCGCACGCCAAGAACGGTTGAGATTCTTCGAAGCTTTCGAAGCGTTTGCATCGCAACGGCGATAACTGTTTTCTCGCTAATTTTACAGCATTTTAACGTCGATGGCGAATTTAGCCACTACTCCGCCCTTCTGCGGCCCCCTCGCGCCGTAATACAGGGTAGACCCAAGTGGCTGTACAGACCTATCAACTTTAGGCACGTACTTCAAGTTACGTAATTACTTTCAGCGCCCCTGTTGCAGGCCCTATAAACCTTCCTTCCATCTTCTCTCTTTTGCTCGTACGACCGTAGACCCTTCGCTAAGGCAACGTATTTTCTCCTCTCTTCTTGCTGGTACACATTGGCCGACTCGAGCAAAAGACTCGTGATAGAACCATTACACATCAAAAGAACTACCACGCGCCGTTCCAGTTCAAAGGTATTTAGCAATGGTTCCCAGCGTGCTCGAGTATACGTTTGGAAACGCGGCGGCAATTTCCGTTACGGTAGACGCGGTACAAGTCTCGAACGAGATATCAAACGTGATCGTTCTCGTTCCGATCCTCTCTGTGGCAAAGTACGGGTCTTTTCGGACCCAGAGAGACTCTTGTTCCGTACAATTATAACGGCGGTACAACTTTCCTTAGAAATTAAGAAAGGTACGATAAAGTATAATATTTCTTTTTCCTCCATTGAACTTCACAAGTGTAACACCTGTATCATTGCTGGTATACACGGCGTGGAACATGTTATACTTTACAATTTGTCCAGTGTGGACATTCGGTAAATTGTACTGTCAGTAGTTATAACACGTAGATATATTTTACAACAGAAACAATCAGAGAGAACGTTATGTCATTGTAGTAGCAGGTCCTTGAGACACTTTCTTTGCAATCGTCCGAAAGTACGTTAAATTACATTTCTGTTTATCGATACGTTTTCGCTGAGACGTTTATTCTTACGAATAAATCTCCCCTTTTCCTTAAACAGGACCTTACAATTTCGACCGAGCCGATTAATACAGTTTTTAAATTCTTGAAAAAGAAACGCTCGTGCCTTGAACCTAGTAATTTAAAACTTATTAAAATGAAAAATTCGTTGAACTACACTTATGCTTATCGCTACGTCTTCGCCGAGACATTCTCGCGTACTCTACTACGCGTTATAATCTACGTGATAGAATTTTTATAAGCATGCATCTAGGTACTGCTAATCTCGACCAGAGTAAGATCGATACTATCGGTGCTATCAAATTAATTTTACCAAGACGCAGATAATGATTCCATGAATGAAACTAAATATAGAGTACGGATAAAAAGTACTCTTGAAATAAATCGCGCCTTGGCTTCGTCTTGCATATTTTACGAGTCCGAGATAAACGTTTAAGAATGAATCGATGGGTACAATAAACGCACCTTTCTCTTTCTTTTCTCTCCGATATGTAATTTTTCTACCGAAACGATTTTGCAAGAATTAAACGCGATTTAACTCGCAGTGGTCCTATCGACAAAATAGCGATTCATTGTTGAAGAAGTCGTAGTCGCAACTGCTACCACCAGCTTCCAGCATTAAACTCGAGCCTATTCAAAGGGCAAAATAAGGGAGTGACAAATTGGAGCTCTTCTGTGCCTTTTGTTACGGCCAACCCCAGTCATATTCGGTATTCAGAAACCTCTCGGGTCTGGTCAGAATTAGAGAATTTCCAAGCCCATTGTCATTCGACTAATCCGTAAATTTGAAAAAGAAAGAGTATCCATTGTTAGATATTTGGAACGCGTTGAATACCACGCGCTCGTACCTTATAGATTTGTTACGATATTAAGTGGCAGCTTGTTGCTCCTAGACCAACATGTGGCGAAAGGTGAGAGGACAACGAGGTTGTGCGGTTCCTAGGGGACGAAGAGGGCACACGGCGTTGGTCCATCGTGGTCAGATGCTCATCTACGGTGGCTACCAGGATCTGCGCGGTAGTTCCCCCGAATTGTGGGCGTTTCACTTCGGTAAAACGATAAGATACTTACTAGGTTGTTCAATGAGTTTTGTCGTTTTTTCTATTGTGAAAAAATACCATGACACTTGATGCACATTGACGCGTGCACGTGCGTATGTATAAGGTTTACCTTTCCGTCTCTGCGTACCGTTTAGAAACGGAATCCTGGCACCTTCTTTCGTCCAGCGAATGCGGGCCAGCAGCGAGACACAAACATTCCGCGGTTCTACACGGCGACGCCATGTACATTTACGGGGGCATGACTGACCTGCAAGAAAGAAGCGACTGTTGGCGATGGGACGTCAACGCGGCCTCTTGGTGTCTATTGAAAAACAAACCTGGACCGGGACCGCTTCACGGTCACGCAGCCTGCAGACTGCCTAGTTGTATGCTGATCTTCGGCGGGGAAAGCGGTGGCTTGGCCACAAACGAGCTTTGGAGGTTTCATTTCGGTAATAAATTCGACGATCGAGCCGAGATGCCATCGTGTTTACTAGAAATGTGCAAGACCTCGAAGATATCGAAATCTCGATGTTTGAGACGCGATGAGAAAACTCGAAAGTATCTCGTCACTGGAGAATGTCAAGAATTTCGAAAATTTTCGAGTTCTTGGAACCATTGGAGGATCTCGAATATATCGGAATTCTTGAAAATGTAAACATTCTCAAAAATGTCGAGAATTTGAACGAATAATAGATATATATATATATGTATACGGGTATACAGTATATAATTATGTCGTAGACTTTAAACATTTTCGAGACCTCGTACGCCTCTTGTACAATATTAACGAACAAAACCGTACGAAATGTCCTCGTAGGTACGGAAACGTGGGAGAAGTTATCAGTGCCGGGTCCCAAGCCTCAACCAAGAGCGGAGAGCGTGGCTCTGGCGGTTTCCGAATTGATCATCAGAGGGACCAACATCGACAATCCGAAGCTCAAGCCGAGAAACCAGAGGACAAGGCTTTGCAACAGCAGGATATCACCGAACGAGGCTCCGGCAAGACCGAGTTTCTTGAAAGAGATTTCGAAACTGTCGCAGATCAACCTGTCGCGGCTGAGTCATCCGACCAAGTGCAGTTATAGCGTTCTGAGCGGTCAAGATGACAACGAGGAGAGTCCTCAGGAAGTATGCGACACTGTACGTATATATGTATATATTATCAGTAGCAATATTTAGAGGCAATCCCTCGATAAAAAGCGCACGATCGGGCTCGCACGCAACTGCTTGAGACAGACTTACTTACCCACCGTCGGTAACTTTCACGAAAGTTTTAACCCTTCGAGTATTGTGTCGGAGTCACTTTTAACTCGTCGCTTACTTTCTTCGAGACACGCATACAGTAACGGCTATTGCAACGATAATAATAAGTCCTCTCGATAAAGATGAGACCAAACTGTCTCGTCTTGGACTAGATTCGCCTGCACGAATCATATTTTAAGAATTTTACCTGTACGCAAGAATCTCGCCAATCCAACGACGAACCCGAACACGATGCTTCGAGGACATTTATCGAGGGAAAACGTGGCCGTTTATCGAGGAGTTTCCCTAGAAGAACCTATTATTTCGTTCTCTTTTTATTTCCGTTATTTGCACACGCATGTCACGCGATTTGCAAAGGAAACGTATGTGACAATTTGAGCCTGCCCGCAGGCGAATTCGTATTATCCATTTCAGCAAGTGGACGCCGAGGTGGTGGAACCGTCAACGGGGATGGTGAAGTCACGGAGCGCCAACACGCTCGCTCGTCGAAGACAAAAACCACCCGAGACGACGCCAAAAACCGTCGACACCAACAACAGCAGCAGTTGCAGCACCACCAGCTCCGGGATGACCAGGGACCCGATTTCGGTACCGAATTTCCGCGCCCTCACCTTGCCCACACCGGTTCTGACACCCGTAGAGGCTGCCAGACTCGTTTTCGTCGATCCGGATGACAACAGCGATAACGAGGAACGCCAAGAACCCCCCACCTCCAGATTGATTGAGGTTCAAGAGGAAAGACGGTGGGTACACCACACCTCAATTCGAACGGTGCACGTGATTCCAGACTCGTCAGCTTACGAATTCTCTATAGTACCAAGGCGTGCAGTAACGCGAGGCACGAACACTTCGAACATTTCCTTCGATTCCTCGCAAGTCGAAAAATAAGTAATACAGGAAATATGTTCATAAAATGTTTTTTTTTTACTTATTTTAGCGTATAGGTTCACACTGTAAAGTGTAAACATGCATTTACGAATCACCCTGTATATAATAGGTTACTCGATAAGTTTTGTCGTTCGATAAGAGATGGAGCTATTAAGTTTGTTGTTTTATTTTTCTAAAGATGGTACTCCCACGATTCCAGAGATTTCGCGGCCGTGCACCAAGCCTGCCAACCTACCCGCGGCGAAAGTTACAGCTCCCATCTTTACGAGGCGGCTCTTCAAACGCCTAAAACACCGACCACCTCGAAGATACCCACGTCAGCATCGGTCAGATTCGCCGATCTGGAGGAGGGCGAGGAATCGACGTCGGACTACGCGAGCATAGAGGCGAGAAGTCCTGGTGATCCTCTCGCCGACGATGATTGGCCGTCAGGACGAAAGTGCAAACAATACCGTCCCATAGTTACACCCTCGACGATACGTGAGGGTCAGTTCGGTTTTTGCAATCCGAATTATCTCGGTTTGGACGAAACGAGGGGTCATCATCACCAGCAGCAACCGCCCCAGGATGGAAAATACGCGAAAATGTTGAACAGTCCACCGGATAGCGTGTTGGAGGACGAGCCGGGTAGATCCGCCTCACAGACGTTCGCGGAACTATTGGAGCTTCAGGAGATCAAAAGGGTGCCCCGAGCACCACCGAAGAGTTTACCATTGGGTTCTCCGTCCAGAAGAGCGGTCAGCGCTTCGAGAGCGGAGAGACAGAGGGCAAAGGTAGCTGCCGCGGACATCCACGAGACGGAGACACCGTCGTACGGGCCTGCCCCGCTCTATGTCTTCTTGGTCGGTGGAAAAGAGAAGGGTCAGGTCACGGTGTTCGCCAGGCCAGTTTCCTTATGGAAGCTGCAGTTAGCGCCACACATCTTTTAAGAGTGTAAGTTTAAGTATGCTCGTCGATCCTGTGTTACCTAGCGTTCGAATAGCTCGCTTTCGATCGTTCAATTTAAGACGGTATTTCGATAATCCAACCACAGAACGCATCGACTTCGTATCGATTTTTTTTTTCACAAAAATCGTAAGACTTTTCGCCACAGAGTTTTTTCAAACGTATTTATTCATGTTTACCTTGTACTCGCGATTTTTTACTAATGAAAATAATAAAAAGTGCAGCAATTGTATAATTTTAAGCGAGACGTGTTCCGAACTGATCAGAATCTTTTTCACATTCGGTGTGCCGAACAAAAATGGAAAAAAATATATATTGTCGATCGATTTAAAAAATGGAAACGGATTCGAAGAAACCGCGTTTAAAGTTTTCGTTGCGTACACTGCTCTCTTTAAACGTGATATATCGTTAATTTTACAAACTCTTTGGAAATCCTTTTGCATCGATATTTTCAGAGGCACGTGCTTTGAAAAAATTAAAAAAAAAGAAGAAGAAAAATCGATTTTTCGAAGCCGGATTGTCGGAATACCTCCTTAAAACGAAACGATCTAATTATTATTTTCATTTTTCCTTTTCGTTCAATCGCGAAGAACGTATAAACGTTATCTTAACGTGTTTCGTTTCTTCCTGTTCGTCGATCGATTGCAATTCGAAACGTTCGTTCGAGTTAAACATTCGTTCCGAATTTCAGCTAATTTCGATCGCTCGCGGTAATTAATCGATGAATGTATAAAATAACGTCAATCGTTACTTTATCGTTTGTAAAAGTTAACGGCGTTTAAACTCGTACAGGACGAACTCGTCTGTCCGTTTGTTTTATCGCGTTCGATGTGAAAGACTGAATGTGAATTGTGTCGGTAACACGATTCAAAATGGTATCAAGTCTGTCCTTAATTATTTGCTTTTCAATCGTGACAAATGTTTAGTTTTCAATTGGACGTCGATCATCGTAATCGTTGTCGTCGAATGTACAGTCGATACACATTTTTCAGCGCAACGTTGCACGTTGTGATCGGCGCAAGTACTCGAGCTTAAAAAGAACGTTGAATTTCGTCCACTTGGACTTGGAACGTTCGACAATGCCAAAATGAATAATTGGAGTTGTCGTCGGGTATGGTTTTTATCTCGAGATTTCGTTCGAACGATTCTTTTCCGCATCGAACGTGGAAAAGGATAAAAATTAAAGTTTAACGGAATCGAAACGACAGGGGCTATAAATGTTTATGGTTTTCCACGAAACGACATCTCGGTAAGATTATCGTCGATCGATCATTGTCTTTGAGATAAAATATACCGAATGCATGCTTATCTATATATCGAACGATCGTGAACGTTGTTTAAATTCGAAATTACAATTAATTTCCCCCCTCGCTCTATCCGTATACTTTGCTACTGAGATTTTCGTGAGTGTGTAATCGTACACGTCGATATTTAGCGTAGGCTAGTAAACGAATACGTACGAATCGAGAGTTCATATTGAACCGATTACTTTAAGAAGATTATTGCGCGCGATGATTTACCAAATAAGACGTAATACAGTGAATGTTCATAAAGAAGCGCAAGTCAAGCGAGTGAAGCGAATAAAACAGTCCTCTGTTTCTGAAGGCGTCCTATCAGTTTTAAGTGGTATATAGGTAGTGGTAAGTCTTACACGAAAAGCTATATAAGAATTACGACGGTTACAGGGGTGGGATACATTGTATTCCCAGACTTATTAAAATTTGTCGTAATTGTAACGGAGTACACCCTGCGGACTACGGTATTTAATGCAACTGACGTGGGCCGTTCGTACGCTTACATCGTTACTGGCTAAGAACGTCGAAACGACTCGCCTGATCTGCGCTTAACTGCCATCGAAACTGTGAACACAGTATGCGTTACCGTATAAACTAGAACTTAATATCCGTAAGCTTGGGACAACGTTCAAAATGTCCTGATTACATTGACGGTGAACAGTGTGTGGTTGTGTCGAGTGTGTATTATTAAAAGTACCATACAATTATTACGAGGAAATTAGATTTTTTATAAAAACGGTAACTCTTAATGGAATCTCGTCGATAAATCGTGACCGATCTAGAGTAGCGAATCGAAATGGAAATGTACCCAACGGAGACTGGTGCCGATATTTGTTTCAGTTTCACCGCGACAGGTGACCCCGTTTCTAATGCGCGAAGCGTACAATCGTCGTCGTCGTCGTTGTCGTCGTCGTGTTCCAAAATATTGTAGCAAACATTGGTCGAATTTTTACGTGGATTACGTGATTTACAATGACGTTCGAGAGTCTCCGCTATTGACCGTATTTACGAACATAGACGTATTAGCTCCGATAGGTGTATCGTAAGAGGGGAGGGATGGGGGGGGGGAGAAAGAAAAAAATGGTAAAGTACCATGGGAGGTTTCTTGTTCGTGTAGAATTTTTATGCCCACAAAGGCCCAATACATGTAATCCATCCATAAGTAGCGAAAGGTCAACGTGGTACCTCGTGGACTGAATATTAAGTAATACTTGATAATTATTTTTCAACCAATTAACCGGAACATTGATCTCGAATTCGTCCAAGTTTCTTCGTAGGATGTTCTACAAGGTCTCGAAGGTGTTTGTTCGTTTAAAGGGCGTGTGCAATATGTGCAATATGTACAGATGTATAAATGATACCTTGCATCGTGTTACATGTGTAATTATTAATTTGATGGAAAGATTTCATAATATTCAGCCAGAGGCCTCGAGTACCCGAAAAATCAATGTTTTCCATTTGTAGCGCTAGTCGATTTAACATCTCTCAGTGTACAAAAGTTAAGATAAATGTTTCGTGATATTCCTTCCTCTCCTAGGACCCCTTAGTCTAGTGTACGTTCATTTTTCAGATAGATTAGTACGTTGCGATTATCATCCGTAATGCATATTTTTATGTTGTAACCGCGTAACCGCTCCCATAATCTTGACCATTTTGGCGTAAATAGCGATCATCGTAGTTAGCCGATTATTTGTACGTGATATAAAATATCTCCGGATATCCGGGGTGTATACCGCCTTCAGATTGGCTTTCGTTCGTTGAACGTTTTACGTTACTCGAGCACGACCTTGAGAAATCTTTCATAGATTGTACACGATTGTTTAACGGCAGAGAAGAACGTTTGTGGTTTCGAAACGGAAGTGAAAGCGAACCGAGGCGAACGCGCATTCGAAATAATTAACATTTTCCGCGACAGGATTACTTTTACGTTGTAGATACGCATAACGCAATCCAATAGTCAATTATCGGTGTGTCATTAAATGCGTATGTTGCCAAATACGTCTCTTTTGGAGTATTTACGCCTCGAAAACGAGATTCAGAGTATAAGCTCGAAGACATGGGTGTTTGGTCCCGAAACGAAAACGAAAACGAAAACGAAAACGAAAACGAAAACGAAAACGAAAACGAAAACGAAAACGAAAATGAAAATAAAAAAAAAAAAAAAAGCGAAAAACAACAGTGTAGCTGATTTGAGTGCCTGTAATTTATGCAAATATATGCATCTCATATTTTTCTGGACACGAAACGACTCTTTTCGAAAAGGAAATATTTCGCCGTGTTATCTTCTAGCTTATGCTTCACCTTCAACGTTATCGATGGCCGCGTGTCGTACGAACGACACGAGTAAAAACAATACATACGTTAATAGGCGGTGTTATATAATATAATGGTCGTTAAAGAAAGAAATAAATCGCGTCGTATTACAGTGGAGTTTCATATCACAGAATGCAGTATTTTTTCAACGAGTAAGCCTTCAAATAGAGGACCCACGCTGATTTTTCTATGTTTAAATGTCAGACAATATACCTATAATTACATGTACGCGTATACATATATCTCCACATAAGCGAATAGCTGCGAGGATTAATACCACTTTGTAAACACAGTTACGATAAAGATATTTGTATAATTTGCACGTATCTGTCCGAAATTGTACAACTGTGTTTACTAATTTTTTCGAAGAAACGTTAATGCAATTCAGCCAGTGTAAATTTGAATTTTTTAGTTGTCACATTTTACTTCCGTATAACGGGAATCAATAACGAGCATCGTTTACTTGCATTGAAATTCATGTAATAATTATTAATGGTATAAATATCATAGCTAGACACCACAAGATGCTTATACAATTCGATGATATGAAATACAATACTTTTGCGTTAGCAGTTTACGCCAAAGAAGGGCAAAACCATTATTTACGTTTCCCCTTGTTTATAATTTTAGGAATCAAGGAATAACTATACAGATACATAAGAGCCAATCGCTTGCCGCGAAGCGTTCCAATCGAAAAACAAAAATTTCCCCTAGCATGGTAGCGCTCGTCGATTTGGTCAATTTCGCGCCAAATTAGTTGATCATGGCGTTACTGTGGAACAATCGATCATTTTAGATTTTTAAAGACACTTTACAATTTATAAATCGATGTGACGAGAGACTTTTAAAAATCGTGTATTGTTCTTAGTCGATTGTTTGCAAATAATATTTTCGTAAGAGGACATGGATCAAGACAGTTGTTCAGTAACATGTTCTGTAATAATAGAACAAACCAACTCGCAAGGTGTAATCCAAAAGAAAGTAAATCATCGTTCGGCGACTTTGCGTTTATTCCGAAATAATTTTCGTGAAATGTTCGTTGAAATACGCGCAGAAAAATCGAATTTAGTAACGAAGCTCTCGTTGAAATCGATCAATGTTTTCAACAAATTCATGTCCGATGGGAAAGCTTCCATAAAATTTAAGGATGAAAACTGTACGCTATTATTGTCGAACGCGCCAACTACTCAACTAATTAACTTTTTAAAGACAATATTCATTAAAATGACAAATCAGGCGGAAAAAACGGCGAAAAATCCACTAAGAGAGAAATTACTTTCTAATAAACCTTTCGGCGGTGTTCAAGAAATTAGTCCTGCGACAAATGCTGAAATAAATAAAGCCAAACAGAAGACTGTCAACATGTCACGTGCAACAATTACGACGCCATCTCCTACCGCTTTGAAGAAAAGAAAACGTTCGGATGAAAATGGAATCCGCGCTGGGAAAAAACTGTACGAAAATCCGACGATGGGAAATATTACAGAAGAACAAGCCAAAGTGCTAGACGCAGTGATTAGCGGAAAAAATATATTTTTTACCGGCAGCGCGGGTACCGGAAAATCGTTTCTACTGAGAAAAATAATAGCGGCTCTTCCTCCTGACGTTACAATAGCTACAGCAAGTACCGGTGTAGCGGCCTGTCATATCGGTGGAATTACTTTACACCAGTTTGCAGGAATTGGATTAGGCACTGGAAATTTAGAAAGATGTTACCAGCTAGCTTCTCGTAATTCCTCTGCTGGTTTATGGAGAAAAACAAAACATTTAATAATCGATGAAATTTCCATGGTTGAAGCAGATTTTTTTGATAAAATTGAAGCCGTTGCTAGGCATATTCGTAAAAACGATAGACCTTTTGGTGGAATACAACTAATCTTATGCGGAGACTTCTTCCAATTACCACCTGTTTCTTCAAGAGATAAGAAAGCAAAGTTCTGTTTTCAAAGTGACAAATGGGAAAAGTGTGTACATTTTAATTTTGAATTACTCAAGGTTCATAGACAGAAAGATTCTAAATTTATAAATATTCTAAATAATATTAGGATAGGTAGAGTTACAGATAATATTACAGAAACTCTTAAAGCAACAGCTAAACAAAAAATTGAGAATAATGGAATTTTAGCAACAAGGCTTTGTTCTCATGTGAACGAAGCTGAAGAAATTAATGAATTTCAATTGAATGAATTAAAAAGTGAATCCTATGTATATGCAGCTCAAGACTCTGATCAGTCCATGTTCACCATATTAAATCAACAATTACCTGTCCCTGGCAAACTTGTATTGAAAGTAGGTGCTCAAGTAATGCTATTGAAAAATATAAATATTTCAGATGGTCTAGTAAATGGAGCAAGGGGTATAGTTATCAAGTTTACAGATAATCTGCCTGTAGTTCAATTTAAATCAGGTATCTCGTATCATGCAAAGCTAGAAAAGTGGAGCTTAAAAACAAACATGGGTAACATTGTTCATAGAAAACAAATCCCACTTAAATTAGCATGGGCTTTTTCTATTCATAAAAGTCAGGGTTTAACATTAGATTGTGTAGAAATGTGTCTAGCCAAAGTCTTTGATGCTGGTCAAGCATATGTAGCATTATCTCGAGCGCAAAGTTTAGAATGTTTGCGGGTTCTAGATTTTAATAATCAACAAGTGTGGGCCCATTCGGATGTACTTTTGTTCTATAAGAAATTTAGACGAAATTTGCAACAAATAGAAATGATTCCTTTGGGGAAAAAACAAAAAAAATAACTACATTTATATAGATATTACAGTTCCAGTGTAAAATGCAGTGAATGCGTACATTTTACTATAGATTCAATGAAAACTAACTAGAACCTAATTTAATCTAACCTAACCCAACCAAGTCCCAAACTATTAGTAAATGTATACATTTGCAAAAACTCACACTTGGGCTGTATTACATTCAAAAAAAAAATATTTTTTAATCTCAATTTCTGTTATTTCCATTACAAGAATATTATTTTACAAAATATTATTTCTTAAATATTGATATTATTTTTAAAATAATAATATCTACCAATTAATATGATCATTTTTAAATATCTCACAACTATATTTTGAATTTCGAAAAAACTGCAATGAGGATTATTGATTCTTACGACCATAATAAAGAATTATTTTTAAATATATTTTACTATCAGTATTTTCCCAAGCCAACACTGTTAAATTGATGTATTTTAATAAGATAAAAACATCTTTTTCTGTATTTCTTTTTTTTTTTAAGTCACAATCAAATATTATAACAAGCTATAGACATATTTATTTTTTCCTGTTTTTATAAATGTTACAAAGCCGCGCTTTCACTTATTCTACTTATATTAATAATCGTCAACAGTTATTTCTATCGGTGGTATGTAACGCCATGTATGTCCAGCATTTATTAATTCTGAACAAAGTATTGGTGTATTTGGGGCAGACTCTTTACTACTACATTGAATATCTATTTTGTATTGTCCAGCTGTAAAGAACACTACACGGCATTCATGATAAACTCTTCCATATTCCTGTAACTGGATAAAACATTCATTAAAACAAACAAAATATTTATTGCAATATTTCTGTTATTAAAATGACTTACTGCTGGAAGCATAACTTTGTTTGCACCAGCGATGGATAGTCTTGTTTCTAGTTGATAATTATTGACTCCATTATGATGATCTTGATAAAAATTAATAGACAAAATGAGATCGCTCAAAGGATGTTCTAAAGCATTACATATTCCTATTCCGATGCTAACACATTCGCCTAAATTACATGTAAGTTCATCCTGTGCCTTTACAAGTGCATCATTAATTTTTATCTCTGCAAGGAACATTAGTGACTTATTAATTTAATTTAATTTAATTTAATTTAATTTAATTTAATTTAATTTAATTTAATTTAATTTAATTTAATTTAATTTAATTTAATTTAATTTAATTTAATTTAATTTAATTTAATTTAATTTAATTTAATTTAATTTAATTTAATTTAATTTAATTTAATTTAATTTAATTTAATTTAATTTAATTTAATTTAATTTAATTTAATTTAATTTAATTTAATTTAATTTAATTTAATTTAATTTAATTTAATTTAATAATCGGTAATGGAAGAAAATTGTATGTACAATTACTATTTAAAACGTACCCCATTGCAGAGGACTCATTCTAACGAGATCTAACATATCCTGGGTGAGAGTAATGCCAGAAAGAGTTGCTTTTCCAATAGATTCTGTGCCTAGCAATTGCCAACGTAAATCAACTAACGAGGCAATATGTTCGGAACAAACTTTTTGAAGTTCTCCAATATCACCAACCCCGTTTAACTAGGAATAACATACCAAGAAAAGTGTTTGCATTTTCTTACTCCCAGGCATGCAAAATTATTTATTACCATAGATAATTTATTAAGCGGACACCGGTCAACTGGTACAGGGATTCTACATGGCTCTTTACCCTCCATATATATACATTTAGTCTGTGTATAATGCAATTCCATTTCGTGATTGGTCATATTTGTTAAGTCTAGTACAAGATAAAACTGTGATGGTCTGAAAATATATTTTAAAAATTTTACATGCATTTTGAAACATTATTTTCACGTTATCACTTACGTTTCTGCTGGAAGTACATCCCAGTTCGTAATTTGCACACTAGGTAACATTTCAATGGTTACGAACACTGATGAAGTACGGCAATAACCTGCTGTTAGACCAGCACCACCTGAGTACTTTATTTTTAATTGGCCTTCAATAACATTTGAAGTATGTAATGGAACAGCAAGTTTCGATAAACGTGAACTGGCCATGGAAGAGTTACCAGAATGAGAACTTAAACCTGATCTGAACGAAGAGGTTAGCTCGGATTGTCTTTTCGTATGTGATGGAGAACTTAATCTAGATGGTAATGAACTATGTCCTGAATGAGACATTAAACTGCTTGGTTGACTAAGATATGTACTGCTGGTAATATCTAAAGTACAGACATATAAAAGTTAATTGAAATAATATTTTACCAAAAAATGTAAATAATTATCAATAACGATACCGTTCCGGGATATAGGTGCTATAAAATCTGTAGTTGCATACAAATGTAAGTCAAGACTTGCACTGACACCAGGTTGCAAAGGTAATTGTGTCATTAAATTTTCATCATTCCACTTGAATATTTTGGTTTCGGTTATTGTATCCAGTGTAGATTGTACTGATAACTCGATCGTTTCAATAGGAACTTGACCACTATTTGTTATAGTTACAGTACACTCAGCACTGTAGTGGAAAATAAACGTTATAGTACTTTGTTCACAAAGCATAGTCGATAAAATACTTATGTAGAATATTAAAATGTACCTTTCACCACCGTACAATGATATACTTGCACTAGTTACTATATTATCTCCAGAACTAAAACTTGCAGTTTGAGGTAAACTTGTAGCCACTTCTATTCTTGGTAATGCTGGAACTACTTCAACAGTATACTGAGGATGAACCATTCCTTCCATGTACCTTAATCTGCAGTTAGATTTTACTCCTAATGTATGTGTGCTAAAACCAAGTATTTCTAAGTCTCCAATTTCTTTAGGCCTGCCTGCTAATGTTACAGCAATTGGTCCTGACTCAGCAGGAAGTGTAATACTTTCTGGAATAGATTCAAATACTACTCCGTTTGTAAGAAGTCTCATATTAGACACATGAAGTTCAAATGGTAAGGGATTAATAAGTTGCATTGATACTTCACAAATGTCACCCTCTACCCACAAATAATCTGTAACCATTTATACTTTCTGTAAGAGCAAGCATTACATAGTTGGTGCTGTAAACAATATCTAATAATTGTAATATTAACACACCAACTTTACTTTTAGATGTATTCTTTCTCTCTAATGAGCCAAAATTAATTGGAGTAAATAAAAAAGGACCATGATCTTCCTTTACTCTTTCAATCTTTTGAGGCTGAAGATGTGGTTGCATATTTTTCAAAACAAATGATTTTGTTTTTGGAATATTTGTTAAATTAGCAGGTGGTATAACTGTTCCAGAATCTAAAACCTATCGGAAAAACTTTTTTTTTAAATGACGTAAATTGCGGATTTTCGAAATATTTTTGTAACACCTACGAGTGGTACAGGAGCACCTTCACACTGTTGAGATACATTTTGAAGCTGCAAAGCAGTTTCCTTGCGTTCAATAGGTGTTAGATAATTGTACATTGTTTGAAGTAAAAATGTCATATGCCTTGTTGCAAGTGCTGGGTTACCCATACGGTTGGCAGCAGCAACAAGTTCATTTATAACTTGAATTTGAATAACTGGCCAGCCTTTATGAGCTTCTGTGTAAACAAATTCTTTTTTAACATCTATTTACTATATTATTAAAAAAAGAATGCATTGCCATAACAAAAATTACCAGGCGACATGTCAACAGGATCTAAAGACAATTTAAATCCAGAAGTAGCTTGTAACATTAAATTATAACACTGTTGCCAATCTGGGTTAGGATTATTTTGGGATACGTGCCTTGTTGCAGCTAACCTTAAGCAAAAAGATGCTTTTCTTATAAAACCGAAGCTTGTATATAAATCTGACAATGTAGTAAATCGATCAATCTGAAATGTTGTAGATATGTAGTTCTATTGTACTCAATAATAAGTTCATAATTTTCTCAGTGAAATTACTTACTTTTTCTTGCTCGCTCAATGGTAAATTTATAAGAACAACATTATTTAAATATGAAGCAGCTTGCAAAGTGCAATTCTGCTCTATTGAAATCCTTGTAGCTTTAAAGCTAGCTTCTGTCTCAATTATTCCAGCAGATTGATATTTACTATAATGAACTATTGCTTCGCGATATTTCTTTGATATTTCTTCTGGTAGTAAAATATATGGCATATTACTTTTTACTACCTCTACAGCAGGCGGTGATGGTAGAGTATTAACAGCTTGTGAGCCCCGTCTAAATACATTAAACTATTATCAATTTCTCTCAAAACAGAAAAAAACATTTCAATTGACTTTTTGTTCTTGTATATATAAACAAAAAGCATAAGTGTAAATTGTACATACCTTTGCTTACCTGGGCTTCCTTCTTGAAGGGAAGAGTTTCTTTGCAATGGAAGACTTCTACACATATTTGGATACAATACTAAAGCAGATGCAGCACATAAACCTTCAAATCCTGCTCCTAGCCATAACCAATCATTGACAGCTTGTAACACACTAGCTGCAGAATTGTAGTTGCTTAGAGCATCTGCTGGAAGTCCAGCTTGAAGACACAAATCACCTAAGTGTTTTGTCATACGACCTACACATCTTCTCTTATTATTTCTGGATTCAAGATCCAATCCTATCAAATTTTTCTTTTCAAAAGGTGCTAATAAAAGAGAAACCCGGTCTATTTTTTCTTTGGATCTTTCTAATCTTTTAGATTCCAGGATCCAAAATAGAGAATTGAGGCATTCCATAATATGAACTTCAAGATCAGGGCATGTTTCATCATTATAAAACACAGGACGAGTTTTGAAGATTGAAGGAATGCTAAACGATGTTGGTGGTTCATGTGGATTATTTGATTCCAATGGTCCAAAAAGTATAGCACGTGAATCATATAGTGTTGCAACGTACTTTACTTTTAATGCTTCATGAATTCTACATAGTTCATTGAGTTCTGCTTGGTTATCATATTTGCCAAAAGTAATTAACCCCAACAGTCTTCTGTGTGTTTGAAAATCTCCCCAATCATTGTTTTCAACTGGATGTTCTCTAACAAATCTAGCGAGGATATCACGTGTCCCACCGGTAGAATCGGCGACAGTGAATCTGCTACCTGCTTTAATTATTCTTTCGCATAACCTGGTAACCGTTTTCTGTTTAATTTGTGTACCAATGGGTTTCAAAAGTAGAAGTAGTGCCGCGTGATCATGAGCAGTTTGCTCGTAATCAGGATGAGACATCTTATTGTCGGGTACCGGACTCGACAAAATAACACTGATGGCCGAGCGCATTTATGTCACTCACTACCTAATGGTACACACGTGTCTCTTAATTCTTGCCGTTTGAGGGGAATACGGTACGTCAAACGCATCCCCTCTTCTTTCTTGGCAAGCTTTCAGCACAGCTAAGTATACTTTAAGGTACACAACTCACACAAATGATGATAACCTTACTGCAGGATAATAGGTCTCAACGAAAACTCTTGCATCAAATAATTAAAACTTATATGCATCATATTCGGTATTATTTAATATAGTATTTTACTTTCTCAATTCTGTTGCTATACTAAACACTTGAGACAATATACAAAACAAAATCTACCATGCTTAAAACAAACCAGACACACGTTCGTAATTGGAAATTCATTAGCCGTTATAACACATTATCAGAGGAATAGTAAATTCGGCTTCGTATTAAATATTAAAATGTACGTAAATGAAAAAGACGTAGTGTAGATATTAACTTTATCTAGTACACATTCAATAGATGAACAATACAATGACTAGATTGCAAATAATCGCTATACACCGAATCGTGGAATTTCTCCCATCATTACCCTATAATCAAGAGTCGCGTGCCGTGAGCTCGGCACTTCGGATAACTTCGGCGAATCGAGAAAGAAAGAGAATACGAGATTTTCTTTCTCGTTCTCAAAAGATCCAAATTCTAATTTGCGAGCAGATGAATCGACCGTCGTTTATGTTGAAGACAAAATATTACCCACAATTCGTATAACGTATAAAAGTATTGTAATAAATACAAATGTCAACAAATTTTTGTTAGGAAAAAACACGTTTTAAGACCTTTTCATTATGTTTTGACTATTAAAAAAAAATGATGTTTTGAATGTTGTTAATACATTTGCGTTTAAGCGGTAGAATGAATTTTAACTAATCTCTGTATTTGAGTTTTATATTTTCATCTCAAGATTTGATCAGATTTTGGGCATAGTCAACCCACGAATAATAAAGATTATTTACACAGTTTGAAATTTCGATGTTATAAAATATTAATGGTTTTCGAGTGACCTCTTTGTTAAGAAAGGTAATTTTGGGAACTACCTTCAACTGAATCACCAAAGTCGATAAAGGTAGTAAGTGCAGAAATCTTATCTCTGTACATCACTTGTGGTTCTATCAACTTATCAGTCTTGAAAAATAGTATAACACTAAGTTTCATATCGTAATTGTCGTCATTTCTCTTTACTCTTTTAACTTCACACCTCTTACCCAAGATATTACTCTCTACACTATTCTTCAAATCTGTGGTAAAAGCTCACGCTTTTGTACTTTATTTTGACGAGAAGCATTTGTAAGTATGAATTTTAACGCCATAGTGACGTCAATAAGGTTTGTTTTCATGTGACATAAAATCACGACTTTTAATTCTGTGACATTGAATGCTATGACATTTATCATCGTGAAAACTTTAAATGTCACATTGTCATGACGTTCCGATCATAGATGTCGTGATTCGTATCACGTGAAATGAACCTTTACTGCCTTGAAAGCACTACAGTCACTCACAGCGCCAAAGCGAACGACGTAAGCAATGCTTATAAACGTTCGCAGAAGCTACAGCGCGTGAGCGCACAAACCGAACGCACCCAGTGTCTCACGAATTAAGAATAGAACGAGATTATATCTATTCTCGTATAGTATTGAAATTATTTTCAGAGTTATTTAGTTTTTTTTTCACTAATATTCGCTGATTAAATTATAATTGTTTAGATATTCTCAGAGGTACGATGAAAATAAGGCTCCCACAGATGGTGAGAGCAGACAGAAGATGTTTGCGCAACTCATAAGATTTCCAAGGCGGCTGGAATGGATCGTGTAAACAGGGATTAAACAGGTTGACGTGAAAATTTCCAAGGACCGTGATTTAAATGATTTACCAAGAAGATGATAAAAAAGTTTTTCGCGGCACTACCTGTAAAAACTAAATACAAAGCCTTGGCGGAATCGGACAGTAAAAGCGATTTTCCGCAGGCGATGAGACCTTCGCCGATATAGAAATAAGTAATGCTGTAACACTATCACAGAAGCTCTTGCAAGATAAACAAATAGTCTGTGATGGATTATACAACTGTAGTCGAGCAGGCTGTGAGACAGTTTTATGCGGAAGGAAATAACGAGGTGCATTCTTGGCTTTTACGGGTTCAGGCCTCCCCAGAGGCTTGGACATTTGTCTGGGAGCTCCTTGACCCTTCCAAGGTATTGGACAAACCATTTTTTTAGCTCTTATCAGTTGTTCTATTACAATTAACAATTTTGTTTCTTATTGTAGTCATGGGAAGTACAATTTTTCGCAGCCACTACATTGCATGCCAAGATTTCTAAACAATGGGATGAAGTGCCTAAAAATGAATATCCTGCTCTGCAAGAGCGTTTGCTCAATATTATGAAACAACCAAATACACCCAAGTTTGTTCTCTCAAAACTCTGCCAAGCGGTATTATTTCTTATATTGGTTATGAATTCATTCAGATTACTGAGATTGTCATTATACATTAATCAATTTTGTGCTTTTAGTTGGCTGGATTTGTGGCAAATGCCAGCATTGTTGAAAATGAGGAAAAGGATAAAAATATTGTGGATGAACTTATGAGGATGTTGCCCTATGATTCACTTCCTATGTTAGAATTATTACTACGCACGCTTTCTGTGTTACCGGTAAAGGTATAATATATATAGATGCACTGTGTTAATGTTTACCACTTTTAAAATTAATACCTGCTTTTAACACTTCAATTAGTATGAAAGGAGATTCAAAGCAAAACGTTCTAAGGTGCCCAGAACTTTAGTTAATGGTTGGTACAGAACAACCTGGCTTCTACAACAAGTTTTCTCAATGTGTAACCCAAACTCTCAAGGCAGTGACAATGCATTACATCTGTTAGCAATGGAATGTGCACTATCTTGGCTCAAAGTCAATGAATTTCCTTTGGATGCAACTGGACAAATATATCCTCATTTACTAATTGCTGCAGCATATTATGCACCAAGCAGGTACTGTGTGTACATCACTTGATGGCACGCGGGACGGTACAGGGACAAAAGGAGTTTCTTACTCATTCCACGTATTCTCATCATTGACTCATTCACTTTCTTTGTCACTCAGTCCAGTTAGTATGTGTAACTTCTTCAGCAAACAGTATGGTAATTATTATAAATAGCTGCAAATAAGAGGCAATCTACAATTAGACCCGCATTCCTTCCGCGTGCCATTAAATGATGCGCGCACCATACATGCGTTCAAATTACATTTATTTGAACTTTTCAGCATTATAAATTACATATTTTTTGTATTGAATTAAAGAGAAGGTCCTGACGAAGAAAATGTTAGAGGTTGGGAAGTTGTTCAAGAATGTTTGAGTATTATAGTAACCCATTATGAACTAAGAAATAGGCCACAAACTTTGTGGGAATGGGCACGAAGTTTGATAACCATGGCCAGGCAATACAATGGAAAGTACTTTTGTGAAATTCTAACTGCTATTGGAGAGGCTAATAGCAGAGAATTTCTAATTGCTTTAGTCAAAGAAGGAAATGAAACGCAAAAATGGACTTCGGAAAACTTGATAGAGTTACTGTTACAATGTTCAGAACAAGAAGGACGATATCCTACAGATGAAACTCGCAGCTGTATTCCTTTTGGATTTTGGTTCCAGTTACAGGATGATACTGCTACTCTCGATGAACCTTATGAGAGTTGTGCTTTACAGGCTCTAAAACCCATTTATGTGAGACTAGTTCAAGCATTATTACGAAAATCAGTGCTTCCTTCTTCTCCGAGTGAAGCAGGAGATGCAGATGAACAGGAACTCTTCAGGTGTTATAGACAGGATGTTGCGGATACCTTAGATTATTGTTATAGAGTATTGAGACAGGATTTATTAGTACTTCTTGGACAAAGATTAAGTCAAACGGTGGATGGTTTGGAAAAGTGGACAGATGTGGAATCAACGCTGCATGCTTTTGGAGCTTTGGCAAACTGTACTGGTATAGAAGAGTCACATTACATTCCTGCTCTGATGGATTTGGTTCTCACTCAAATTCCATATGATCTCTATCCTGGAGAGGTAAATTATTTTGTACTAAAATAGTACATAATGAAGTTATATGTTGAAATCTAGCAAGTAATCTACAGAAAATAATTAAATTATTATATTTACTAGATATTTAAGAATTTATTTAACATTTTCAGATATTAGCGTGCGCGTGTTCTACGATGGGATCGTACGCCGACTGGATAGGGGAACATCCGGATCCCTGGCTAGAAAGAGTATTGCAAATTGTAACCTTAGGTTTAACCAGAGGTCCAGTCACAGCACCCCTTGCTAGCATGGCTTTGAAGGACCTGGCAAGAGAATGTGGACAACATTTGACGCCTTTCGCACCGTCTATTCTTAACACAATCGAGCAAACACTTCCAAACGTTGCACCCGGTGGCGCGGAAGGTTTGCGACTGATGTATGCTGCCGGCAAATTATTAAACACTTTATCCACTGTTGAGGAGCAATTAGCCCACCTCGATGCTACGTTAGGTTTATGCATAATAAAGATACGAGAATTGTTGAAGCAACCATTATTTGTGGCACGCTTCGCGGTAACAAAACAATTAAATATGGTTAGTATGTTCTTTTCTACGCTAAAAGGATTTATCGGAAAAGTTGTACTAGATGGACTACTACCAATATTTAATCAAATTGTTGGGCATCCTGAGTGGGGTCAGGATAATTCTACGCTAGAAGAGATGTACCTTTGCGCAAAGAAGTCTCTAACATCGTTATTGCACCCAGAAGTGGAAGCCCGACCTCTTCTTCCGATCTTGGCTGGCTCGTACAAAACGTGGCCCCACCCTGCTGCGTTGAATCTTTTCCGACAACTTGTACTGTTATTTGGACGAGATCCTGATAATGTCATAGGGCCCATTTTTGCGGAATTGAGTTCGGTAACGTTAAGCGGCATTAGAGCTTGTAGATCCGTGCACGGTAATTTGTCCGACTGGGCGGAACTGATGGAAGCTTACCTTGGACTATTGACTCAAATTTGTAGGAAGAATACTAGGATGTTGTTGCAAATCCCAGACCAAATTCCTGAAATGTTACAATGTGGTAAGCCTTAGCTTTTTCTTTTTAAAGTATATTTCAATGGCATGGTATGCTCGATGTCTCTTACAGGAATCGATTGCTTAACGTTACCGGAAACTAAAACAGTTAAAGCAGCTGGGTATTTTCTTACTCATGCTATTAAGCAGAGTCCACATTTGCAAACGTTTATTCAACCAATCGGCCAAGAACTCGTTTCTGTGATTTTGCAATGCGTGGGTACGTAAATCCTCTTTCATCATATGTAGGCATGATCTTTGAAATAATAATTCTGAAATTGAAACATACTGCTATAATTAGGTGGAGTGGTATCACGGAATAATTTAGAACCTCATGCGGAAATTCTGTTAGCATTGAACAAAACGTATGTGGAATGGATGGCACCGTGGCTTCGTGTCGCATTCGAAAAGCACTCAGAACAATTCCCGGTCTCGCAAGCACAAAAGGTAGCTTTTATGCGTATTGTTCTGCGGGAACGACAGAGCATAGGGCGAATGTGCGACATTATAAACGATTTCATTCTTCAAAATTTGACTTCGGCACAAAGTTGGAGTATAATGCCATGTCAGCAATAAGAAAGAAAAATGGTAACTAAAAAAACTCATTGCATTAATGAGAATACTCGATATGAAATTGTCTACGTATTAAGTGCTCCATACTATGTAAAATATTTTCTCCGCGAATAAAATTAATCAGGGTACTGTTTATCTTTTGTATAATGAATAATTTTAAATAAAGACTGAGATGATGGTAAACATGAAGGATAAACAGATGTATGTTGTATAACGCATCGTTTTTATTCTTTCTCAGTGATCAGTACGTTTTAAAAATTTACAAACAAACTCGTACAGTTTTAAGTGATCAACAAAATATAAAACCCACAAAAATAACTGATCATATATATAGTGATCGATTATAATTAAAATATTTTATTTTTTCCCCACTTTTCTTAAATCTAAATTAAATGATCACATTTCGTGGCTGCATCTAGCCGATATACTAATGTACATCAAACATTATAATTTCTATAGTACTCAATACTGTTCTCCACACAACCTCAAATCATACGTATAAAAATCAATTCAATCTTACAATTAACGTATCCTTAAACGTACTTTTATACAGTATAACGAGCCAATATCCTTACAAAAGAAATCTAAAATAACGCTACTTACAAACTGAGTATTATGGAATCTTTTATTACAATGCATATTAAAGAAGTGTTTGAGAGATGAAGATAAATATGTATCAACATTTCGTATTGTTTTCATGTGCCGTCGTGTCAAATGTCTTTAAGTAGACTCCTTACTGTGATTTGTTTCCTCTGTTTGAGACGATATACCAAATTTCGCAGCAACTCGCGATTTCTTAGGCATCATTATGTTTTGTGTGTTTTGTACTTGGCGTGAACTACTTTGTGCAGATTTTTGTTTCTCAGTAATCGTGGCGACGGTGTCAACTTTCTGCACGAGAACAAAAATTTATAACAATTATATTTCAAGAAAGTGCCGCAATTACAATTGTACCCAAAAAATGGTATTTACAAACCTTAGTAGGCAATTCCTTTTTTTCCTGTTGTACTACTGGCTGAAGATTGTCTTTGGCACATTGATTAGTTTCCTTGGTGTCACTCTGCTTAGCAGTGATATTTCTATTTTTCTTTTGTGCTTGCAGTGGAACAAAAGACGTACTATTCTTTACTTCAGACTTTGATACATTTTGAGTTAGTTTCGGTTGAGGCTGAAACTTATGCTGATTATTCTGCTCAGACACTTGTTGATACCCTGAATTGTGTTGCACTTTTAGGGACCACTGGAGATAATGTTGATGTGGTTGAGGCTTTGCAGGTTGAAAGGGTACTCCTGGTGGCTGTACATTTTGCAACCAAGAATTATTTTGTCGGATAGAAAACCAATGCAATGGAGGTGGCAGAAATGTTTTCATATTTGGTAGTACGTGGACCAAATTTAATTCCTAATTTTAAAAAAGGAAAAGAACTATACATCATTAAGAAAGGAAAATACAATGAAACCTGCTAAAATTTTAACCTTCAATTACCTTATAAACTTTCTCAGCAGCACTCCCTGCTGCTTGTTCATGATTTACACAAGGATCTCCCACAAACACTCTCTTATCTGGTAGGAGAATGTGTGAACGAATTAATTGAGTTTCTTCATCTGTAAAGTAGCTATACCGAGGCATTCCGGCTCCATTAAGTTGGTAGTAATTCAACAATTGTGAACAGTACCAGATTGGTTTTTTCTCCTCTTTTACTTGTTTGTTTTGTCGAGCATGCTGCAAAAATGAAATTCCTATAACAATCAACTTTTTCTCATTTTGTTATGGTATTTTATCTCAATACATTCGTACATCAAATAATTGTTGTACCAACGGAGGTGTATCCAATACTTTATTTTTCTCTTGTGAAATTGCATTATTTGAGGGTGTTTTTGATGATGGGTTTCGTTCTATATTTTCATCAGAAATTTTTAGTACAGCCTTTAAAAATGCACTAGGATCTTGCGGCTAAAATACGAAGATTGATAAATTAGTTTGCCTAACGATAATAAAATAAAACAGGCTTTAAGAGATACCCACAGAATTCTCAGGAAAACTTTTATTGATCTGTTTCATTTGTGATCTTGTTGAAATTTGTTCTGCAGCCTTTGGCGGACCGTTCGATTTCTAATAATTTAGAACGATTTATAAGTCTTTTTATAAAGTTACTACATGAATATATACCATAAAACTAACCTGCGATTTATGTAATTCGTTCCACAACGCTTGGAACTCGAGTGACGGCTTTGCTGTTGATTGTTTCTTCTGCTTATTTTTCTGGGGTGCGTTTTGCTGAACGTTTTTGTTCGATTTATACGCTTCTCGCATGTTCACGGTAGTGTTCTGAATGTTGCACTGCTTCCATTTATAAACGTTTGGCGACGGCGGCAACTGACAGCTCTGATTTGGCTCTTCATTATTCCTCTGAATAATGTGCAGCTTCGGCGACGTCCGTGGCTCCACCGGTGAGTGATTCTTTTTTCTATACGACGCGAATGCGCTCGCGCTCGCGTTTGCGTACGATTGAACTTCCTGATTGGATGCAAGCTTCCAGACTTCTGTAAATTCTGTGTTCGCGTCCACCGACCTCGTCCTACCATGTTCTATTCTCATGCCGTAACTAATATTTATGAAATCAAACATCGACAAACGATACGTACGGCACTCTGAGCTACCGTTTATGTTGACCCCACCTTGAAATAATCAACTTTGATTCCGTAAACGCTAATACTTTGCATAAAATTTCGTTTGAAAACTGGATTGTCCATTTACCTGAGAATGGTTTATCAAACAGAACCTCGTATATTGTATCCAACACGTTTTCAGCCTTTTGCATGCCTATGACGATTCCCTTGTGACCGAGAGGAACTGTGAAATTGTAATTGGTACAACATATTCTGTCCAGCAAAAGAGTCTGGGTTTTTGAATCTGGCGGAGTGTTACATAAATGCAAACCGGGTTTGAAAATCAAATGCGGTTTTACTTGCATTGGCACAAGCCTCACGGCATTGCTCTGTGTAATGAGAAACTGATCTATTTCTTCTTCTATCTTCTTCACTAGATTGAAGTCGAGGGTCATTGTACCACAGGCATGATATTGTACTCCTTGAAGCTTCTCCTTCAACCACACTACAGTATCATTCAATGCTCCTGAACTACACGTTTAAAGAATTAGTAGGAAAATAATTAATAAAAGTTACACACCTCACAGTTTACTTACCCTTTATCAAATAAATCTTCTTCAAAAAAAACATCATTAGATATGTTTTTTTCTAATCGTTCAAACAAGTCTGGGCATTTTACCATATAACTACGGATTAAATCAATGGCTTTCCAGCTGTACAACCACTGACCATACTCTTTTCGTGTATAACCGGGTACCTGTAAAGATGCATACAGTGAAATGCGTTAAACAACCATATAAGATTTCAAGAGTTGCTATCAGGCTTACTTCCTCATTTTTCCGGTTGAATTTTAAACTCAATCCAATGTTGTACCTGGTATCGTTTTGTTCCAATTCATCCGAGGTTTGCGTCACGTAAATCATGCCTGTTATTCTGCTTAGAAGAGACTTACTTATGCTTAACCGTGATGCAACTATACTTCCCGACATATATTGAGGTTTTCGATCCTGGCGAATCTGTTTTATTGCCTCTAACGATGGTTCAGGAGTCACAAATACCTCTACTTTTATTCTACCTGACTTCTTATAAATCTTAGGGTCAACTACCTATTAAAAGAATTCTTTTACAAAATGCTGTTATTTCAACAACATAAACAATCTATGCAACATACTTTCACCATTGCGCCATAATGAGGATGCCCTATCATAAAACAGTTTGATCCAGGAACAAAAATATCATCAATAGTTTTATACAATTTTGTATATTGTGTGTGGATTGTAATATTCTGTACTATCATTTGATAAGGACAAGTTATTTGCGAATTCGACCACTCTTTTTCAAAATATAGTTTTTCATGACTGCCAAAGACATATTTATGGCCTAGTGCTGGTCGTGCTTGAACTAAAATGTTTATTTCTCCAATTTCTACTCCAAGACGATTTCTATACCTACAAATATGATATGTACAACAACATATAACATTATTAGATATTTAAACATATAAACAATTTATTAGCAAACTTACATTTCAGTGATATATTTTTTTTGTAAATTCCATTGCGTGCAATAAAAACCCTTCATGTTTTCTTTGTTTATATTTTCAGGACAATACGTCGCTTGTGGGTTAATTAAGCTTAATTTTCTATCACGAGTTAAAATTTTCACTACTTGAGCTTCCTTTAAGTAAGGCCAACTTACAAACACTGTTTTACCTAACAATTTAGATGCCACGGACATTAAATTCGTCTTAGGTGGGGTTTTTATGTGTAAAATCATATTATCACCATTTGACCTGTTCTCAAAAACCTGTACCTATACAACAAATAAGGTAAATAAAATATACTAACAATAAAAATAAATTAAAAAATTGATAGACCTACCCTGGTCTTCTCCAGACTTGCAGTATGTTCTATATACCGGAACGTTGGGTAGCCAAGATAATATATGTTTAAGTTTACGCCTGGGCACAGTCCTCTTACTAATTTTTCCCGCGGTACGATAATATCCTCAGATTTTATTAACTGTACATTTGTGTGATTGATAAAATCATGAAAATATTCAAGTGATTTGTAAAAAACCACATTTTCCTCCGTATAAGTATACAAACACATTGATCTACGTTTATTCCTTGCGAGTTCATCGGGAGTTAATTTTGAATAATGAGGCTCCATAGCTATAAAATTTAATTTAGCTACATTTACTCGCGACAGTTCAAAATTTATTGAACCGTTTCCACTTACCATCCAGTAAATGTTTCTCATTTATAAACGGAATAAGTATAACACTCTCCCATTCATTACGTTTGCCGTTTTGATCTATCCTAAAGTCCACTGGATAATAATTGATTATAGGCGATTCTTTGTCGGTCACTAACGTTTGGAATGCTTCTGGTAATAAATCTTTACTGTGTGGTGGTAATACGGCTAACAGTTGTTGAAATGGTAGAAATGGTTCTCCTAAGTCGAATTCCAATTTTAAATCTTTAAAATTTATTATGTCTGAAATGTAGGGTGCATAGTGGTGGGGATAATACCACGACCAACTACAACATCCATTATAATAATAATTTAAATTCCATTGAATTGCTTTGACATAGCCTTCAGCTTGAGAACGTAGAAAATCTCTGAAATATTTTTAAACAACATATAGTTGATGAATAAGAAAATGCTAGGAAACTACTAGATTATATTATTTTTCTCAGAATACTAACTCATCTATATTATTACATTCTAATTTCTGCATGTAATAATTCTTCTTATATTGAACAAACTCCATATTGTAAGTTTCACTGTCTGACTTATCATCTCCTGTCTCGTCTTCATCAAATTCTCCTAATGACTATATTAAATAATGTTAAACAAAACATTCTGAAAAAAATATATAAATCTATATATAAACAAGTACCATTTCAGCTGCAGATCTAAGCAAAGCATCAAATTCTTTATCTTGTATTCTCTGTGGAGACAGAATCTCTTCATTATTCTCTAGCTTTTTACAAGTTTTGTCTGATTCAATAAAACGCTTTCCTGTTTTACTTTCAAAATATTTTAGTATTTCATAGTGATCAGAAAAGTGTAATTTGTCAAGACGACTAAGTCTTTTCATAAATTTCTCAAATCTGTCCAACTTTAAAGTTCCTGATTCATTTATATACCCTAAAATAAATTGCATGTTTTAAATTAAAATGTATTATTTTAAATATTATTATCCTGTTATAAACTAGATGTACCTTCTAACGTTGGTAATATATCCATATAGACTAGATACAAAATAGGTAATGCACCATTTGTAATTTGTAAATGTGGCAAGTTTGGAATAAAATCATTTCCTAAAAGAAATCCCATTAAAATCCAATCATCAATGATTTTTTCAATATCATAAGGAAAAGATAACTTCTCCCTTAATGGAGAAAATTCATGATTTATATATTCTCTTAACAGAGATAAATGGAAGAGACAGAATTTTGATTCTTCTGCATTTACAAATCTATTATAATTTTTAGTGAATTTTACTTCTTCTCTAAGTAATGTAATGTACATTTCATGAGTACATAAACTTAAAATTATTAAATCCGCATCTAAACCGTATAAACAATGTCTAGTATGTGGATCATAATCTGGTTGAGACTTCATATAACGAATATAGTCCATTATCTTGTGCTCTCCTTCTCCTGCAACCTAAAGTAATTGTTACAAGCTTATGTGTTTTCTACATTTACAATAGTGTCTACCTACTTAAGCAACAGTGCATCAAGATTTAATACCTCAGATCCACTGAATATAACTTTGCATTTTTGCCAAAATTTATTGGTTGAAATTTGGTACTGAATAAAATATTTTAATTGTTCATCTAATTTAGACATAAAAAGTGTTCCAGGAGTTATACAATTGGAATCAAATCTTTTTTCCTTTGGCAGATTGATACCTTTTGCCCTTGCATTTTCTTCTTGAACCTGTATTTCCTGTGCATTCCTAAAACGTCTACACCTTTGTTGGTTAATTTTTGCACGTGGTGCTATACCATCAATTGCCATAAAAAATAACTTCTGAGGTCGGATCATGCGAAACAACAATGAAATATAGTTGAATATATTTTTATACATAGTTTCTTCTGTGATATAAAATGTAATGTCACTGTCATTAGGATGTGAACATCCATGTATGATACCATTTACATCTAAATATAAATTATCAAACTCTGGTATCTGTAAACAATGATGTAATCATTATTATGCTTCTTATTAAGTTGTATCTGTTTGTGATAATACAATTATGTTTTTCTATAACAAAAACTTTAATATTATTTGACAACGTCAGGAGCTTATTAGAAAGAATCATTGAAGAAAACAAATATTGTTTATTTTTTTTTCTGGTACCTGATAATCCTTTAACGTTTCGTTGAGGCAAGGATATCTTTCACTTATGTATTTATAGAACTTCGGTATCCCCATTTTAATTAGGAAACTTTTTTGTAATGATACGAAAGTTTCATACGATTCGCACTATAAAGGAAAAACACTTACGATTTCTTGTCAAAATACTTTTTACGAAAATTACAAACTTTGACTGTAAGTTTACTTTATCAACTTTATTCCAATGTATTCATAAACAATCGAGTTTAAAGACAAGAAAGCCAATGACAAAACAAGTGTATACACGTGTAACGTAGCGCTTTGATGGCGATTAATAGTAGTAAATTCATATGCACTATTTTCCCTAAAACGAAGACACTAATTCACTTGAATTCAATGTAATTTTGTTATTTTTAAACTCGTAAAAGCAACAAATAAGAAATGGATGTATTCAAATTTATTGCATTATATTATTACTTTGTAAACATTTTAAAGAGAATTGATTTAAAACTGAATTTATTTTTATAAATTTACGTAACTATTTATTATTTTAATACACTTTTTAAAGTTCAATTTTTCGATTTTTCATTACTTAATATAATTTACATTTTGTTATAAATCATTTTCAAGAAATGCCACAACAAATGGACATATTTTTCCACCGAACATTGTTTTATGCAATTTTCAACTAAAAATTGCATAAAACAATGTGTAAAATTAATAATTATATAGAATTTTTATGTCGTACAATAAAAAGGAATCAATAATTTTAATATTAAGAAATACATAAGGAAATTGTTTATTTATACAAATAAGATTTTATTAAATTGTATCTGAAAATACAATTGAATGCTTCCGGTCAAATGATAGCATTTCAAAGTTACTATAGAATCGATAAAGAAGTTCAGAATGGAAGCCAGTCATAAACAGCTTATTTATCTTCCTAATAATCGTTCGCGTCGACTATTTGCGACTCCAAAAAAATCATCTTGAAGCTTTGGATTAGGTACTTCTGAAATTCCATTATAATTCCAACTTTGTTGGAGGATCAAGTGTAATCCCATTTTCCGTGAAATATATCATCGTCAACTTATCTTCTGTCACCGAGGACTTAACCTTAAGTAGTATCAAAATAATATTAACAGAAAATTTTCTATTTTAATTATCATGCATTCAAATTCAGTTGCGTGACAACTTTTTGTGACTATGAAATAAATGGTACAAAAGGAAATTTAATTATTAAATATTCATAAAACAATTAATGTGTTAATAATCAATCATTGTAACTTTATTTATTGTCTTAGTTGTAGATGATCAATGTTGGAAGGATGGTATTGTCGTTCAATTGCAAACAACAATGCAGATGCAGAAGACGATGATGAGGACAGCCCAGAAGAAGAAGTGCCTAATTACAAGGATCAATATCGGAATCTTAAGAGGAAGTTGAAATTTCTAATTTATGTATGTGGATCTATAAGTAATGTGTTCAAACTTCAAACATGTTCAAATGTGCTATATATATTTGTTGTTTGTTCATATTGAATAATTATATAATTATTTTAGGAAAATGAGTGTTTTCAAGAAGCTTTACGATCTACACAAAGGAAACTGCTGAAAGTTAATAGGGACAAAAGTTTTTTATTGGATCGATTATTGCAATATGAGAAGGTAGATGCGTCATTTAGTGAAAGTGATGAAACAGAATCATCTGATGAAGAAGTCCCTCGTCTTGATACATCTAAAAGGTAAATGGCAAGAATAATACTTTCTCTTTATTAAAAGAAACTTCTACTAATGAAATCTATAATCTTTTCAAGGAAAAAAATTGAGATGGGCATTAGTAATCATACTTCACATCACATACCAACAGTGACAAAACCTTTTAACACCAGTAAAAAGAAAAAACCTACTCCAAAAGTGACAAAATCAAACAATACACCTATAGTAAGTGATCTTTTTAATTAATAACTAATGATGCTTCTATGAAATCTTTATATTCTTACAGGTACAATCATCCAATAATATAGTACCAATGTCTTTAATGTCGGATGGTCATATGACACCAGAAGAAGTAGAAAGACATTTAGAGTCTCGTCAGACATACTTGGAGCTTGTACCAGAAAAAGCACCGCCTACAGTCCCAACGGAAATGTTCAGTAATGACCCTTCGTTAGATAGGTAAACAATTTAATTATTTATTATATAATAAGTCCTCAACGATCGCACATTACGTGAAATTTATATTTGCAGTGAGTCAAACGAAATTGGTGAATTAGAAACATCTCCAAGTAATATGGGTGAAGATTGCCTCAGCGTGGATATGATGGCTGAGTGACCTACATTAGTTTATAGTTTAGCGATTAATTACAAATTGCACATAATTACGTACTGTATTAATATTACCTTATTCGGTTAACTTAACTGTATTCTTCGTAACGTAATACAAATTTTTATACATGTAGCAGAACGTTCGTAAATATCTTCACAGTTTTCTTCATTCCTTTAATTGTTTTATTTGTTTCAGTTTATATAGAAAACTATTACAATAGGTATTTGTAATATATTTTCGTGCGTAAAAAAATCTGTTTCGTAATAAAATTCGTATTTTGATTTTAATGAAGTACCGTGATAATCAATATGGTAACTCAATGTTTGTAGCATCTGTTATGCAATTGGTTTCATTTGTTTTTGTTTTCAATGTTACAGACATTTTTGTAGGTTAAATAATTTAAACGAATCATCGTGAAAACAGTTTAGAATGATCAACAAGAAGAGTTCGGTGGAAAGCGTTTTGGAAAAAATAATAACAAAAGTCGAAGCAAAATGCAATCAAGAGAAAAAAATTGTTAAGCGTTCGGTTAAACGAAAACTTGACGATATCCTCTTAACAAATAAAAGACGTAAATTAACTGTACATGAGACTTCCAACGAAGATATACATTGCCGTATTTGTTACGATACTACTCAACAGTTACCCATTATATATCCCTGCAAATGCAAGGTTTGCTAATAAATTTTTTATTAATATAAGTATCAGATTATTCATAGAACTAAAATATTTTTCTTTAAGGGAACCATGGGCGCAGTTCATTTAAAATGTTTGGAACGCTGGTTAGAAGAGAGCAATAGAAATAGTTGCGAATTGTGCGGACACCAGTTTCTTGTCGCACGCACTCCACGTTATCATGTCTTACACTCAATCGTAATTTGGCTATGCCTGAATCAACACCAACATCAATTATACGTTCGCAATTTACGATCCGATTCAATTCGAAGTGTTATCATTACACCCATGGCGATTGGATGTTCTTACGTTTGTATAGTTGCGGCTGATTTTTACGCAAAAAATAATTACGATAATTTCCCTCCAGCACAGTGGACTACCTATCTATTATTAACAATGATGTCCTTATTACTTTTGTCGTATTTCATATGGATGTATATGGCAATACAGTATCACCAAAAAATCTGGTTTTATTGGTGGCAAAAGACAAGTACAGTAAAAATTATATTGGATCCAGAAAATAGAACTCCGATAAACTATAAATCTAATATATCACAAGTTTAAAGATTAATGAACACTTTAATTCATAACAATGTATACTTTATCTAATTACTATACAATTTATTAAGACGCTCTCCTTTTGATCGAAATTTTCCCTCGACTTAGCTGAGATATGTATATTCGTACTTTACTTCCGTCTGAAACTTTTTTCACCCAGATCTAAAAAACAAAGAAATTATACTTGAAATAAATATAATAAAAAAGAATTGTAAGTTCCGTAAATTTAGCAATAATTATTTACTTACAGCCTCGGTTCCGATTGCTGAGATATTTGCGGCAAACCTTGTTAAATCCTTTCCTTCTACATATACGGGTTGTCCACGGTGAAACCTATAATTTCTCATTTAAAATATGGAATTTTTTAAATTTTTCTGAGAAGAAATCAGAGCAAATGTTACCATCGTCTTTCATGTAAGAGTTTTCCATCTTCTATCCTAGTTTCTACCAGAGGGGCATCAGAAGATAGGGGTATGTGTTGCGAAGGCATATTTACTGTGTTGTAATGTGTCAATACTACTGTAAACAAAAAAAAAAACCAATTAACGTATGCATTTTGCTTAAGAATATCCAATCAGTACCTGGTTTTCGAACAGTAGTCAGAACTTTACCACGACTAATAGCTTTTAAATCACTTTCAATCTCTTTTTCATCTAACAAGTAGTTTAATTGTGCCGGAGGGGGTTTTCTTCGTTTTTCTACTTTTTCAGGTACAGGGTCATTCGGACGTCTTCGTAATTTCCTTGTCATTACAGGTTTTACCTAAAAAACAAACTAGTGAAAACATACATATTATAATAAAAATACAATTATTCCTCTCATTAGATGTACACCTCCATTGAATCGCCTGTAAGCTCCATTGTATGACGATCAGACTCTATCATCTTTCGTTTCTCTTCCATGTCTGTTAATAAGTTTTCCTTCAAGTCTATTTTCTTCTCTTCAAATTCCTTGACTGCTGCTTTCTTTTCTAGTATGTAATCTCGTTCAACCCATTCTGTTAGGTAATCACGGTAAATTATATTTAGTCGTAATCTGCAAATAAAAATTCACTCAAAGGACCATATATATTAACTATAAAATTGTGTTATATTTAATAGAACTGTACCTTTCTTTGTACTGGGCTTCCAAGCGTTTTAACTTGCGATTATATTCAGGATGAGTACCATCTTTCAGTTGCTGTAATTGTTTCTTTAAACTGGCCAATTTATCTTGATATACTCTAAAGAATTATATATTAGTTATTACCTACAAGATTTCATAAACATGAATTGATCAACTTACTGTTCCTTTATTTCTGTATATTCTTCTGATTTACCAAGATCAGTCTCACTTGCTTCTTCAGTATCTGCAAATTTATATTAATCATAGAAAGATAATTAAATATGAAACATTTTGCTTTAACGATTAAGCGTACCTTCATCACTCTCATCTTGCTCTTCAGCGTCTCGATCATCCTCCAAATACTCTTCGTTATCCTCGTCGATATCGTAATCATCTTGACCATACATGGTCGAAAACGGTGAATCTTGATAAGACATTTTACCGTACAATAATCATTTCCTTCAAACTGTTCAGCAATTTGAAATTGTATTATATCAATGAGATAAACAACTTGTTTTGGATGAAGGTTAAAACTGTCAATTACAAAGGGATTCAATAGCAACTTTTATTAGAGTATTATAAAATCGGTACTGACAGAGAAGTATTCATAAACAAATACAGTATGTATGTACAAATATATAAGAGATACGAATCAGAAGGGATATTATAATTATCACTTCCATTCTGTTCTCCATAGGACTACTCGGACGTTTTTTATATTGGTCATAGTCAAAGCGTAAACTTAGTAAATTCATATATTTACTAGGAAATGTGTGCACACCCTGCAGTTAATGTTTTGACTGTCGCATATGTACAAGATTCATTTAATGCTTACAAATGCAATAGAGTTAAATAATAAATATTTCTGAAATTCTATATTCATATTTCAAATTTATCATACAATAGGATAGGTATTAATAACTTTTTATGGGTTCGAAAACCGCTATCAAGTTTCGAAGGTTTGTATTTGGAATAAAAATAAATTTAAGTCTAAGTATTTTTAGTAAGATTCGCGTTTACTAAATAACCAAAACTGTTATATAAATTCGATTATGATGGACATCAAGCACTGCCAATTATGCTGGTAGTAAAAAACTCTATAATATACTTTATATTTTGTTTAAATTATGTTACGATTATACATTCTCATGATTGAACAGATTACCAGTGTATATTTTCCGGTAAGTTTGAAACTGGCAATTGAGTTGCATATTTTATTTAAATACAGTTGGTAGAATGTGCAATTGGTAGTATTTCTTAACGTACTTCGCAGTTGTATAGTTGCGGTTTTAAAATATCTGTGCGGGTGGTAAAACGAATTTAAAATAATACCAACATTTTTCGTGTGTTTCTAAATTACGCTGTGCTCTAGAAACTCTGTCGGATGATATCACAAATATACAAGATCGAGGTTTGCGATAATTGTCTTTGCAGAAACGTGACGGGATAGTTAAAATTTGGCGGTAACATAACCTTATGGTGACCTTAGCGAAAGAATTTATAAATGATTTTTTTGGATTCCCTCTACTTTAATACTGCGCGCAAAATATGAAGGAGTTAGAGGAGGTGACCTGTGAGGTAATTTGTAATTGTAACAGGTCTTTCTTCTTTCATTAAGTATTTTGATAATCTCCACATGGTTATCATAGTTACTCGTCCGCGTCACACATTTAATAAAAAGTACTTCTAATTTAATAATGATATTATTTTTGCATAGGTTCGCAGCATTTTAGACATTCAGCACTCCATATTGAATCATTTAAATAATGCAGAAGGAGATGATGGTGGATTATTGAATAGTTCACAAGTATACAATGGTTTTGATAATACTTGCGGAGGATTTTTGAATGATGGTACATATGCTTGGTTGAGTTACGGTTGTCACATAGTAGTTCTTAATGCCAAGACTGGTGAAAGTACTAGTTCTTGGACCTTTAGAGGAAAGATCACTTGTGTGTGTCAGTTCCCTGCACAATCTGGGGAAATACCACTACTTCTTGTTGGTTTGGATAATGAAGCTACCAGAATTAAAGATTCCATGGGTTTATTGTGCATCTTTGATTGTACTACCTCTCGTGTTTTGAGAGCTATAAGAGTATGTATCAATAAAGTATTCCAAATTATTTAAAATTATATTTTTAACACTTTTACGTTTGTGCAGATGCCAGCTGGTGTAGAACAGGTTTGTATAGTGTCTGGTGGTGCAGAATGGGAGGAATTTAATGATAAGAGACCAGACAATATTCTCATGCATATGGATGGCATTGCTTGTGTAGTACTACGCAATCTTAATCACCTAATGATTGATCTTCAAAGATCTGCTTGGGAAGTACCCGATTTGTCTGTTGTAATGGATGAAATTTCTCCAGCCGAAATAGAATTTTTAACAACAAAAGATTCTTTCAATAGAAATCGATCAAATAAAAATAAACATATAGCTTGCAATTTGTTAAATCAACGTAAGAAGACGTTTTTTTATTTTTTTATTTTTTGTAACACAGTATACATAATTAAATTCATGTTTTCAGGTATAGAAAAACATATTGGATTTAACAGAGAAGAATTTGAATCAACTGTTTTTCTGGATGAAAAATTAACAAACACTATTATTAGTTCAACAAAGATAGGTTGCTTAATATCTGGATGCTTAGGCAGAGTAATAATATGGCAAAATGATGGTTCTGTAGGATGGACTAGTTTACCCATAGATGAAACAATGATAGTAACACATTTAGCATTGTTGGAACCAACTGATGACCCTCGACCTTTCTATTACTTATGGGTTGTTTATCAAGATGACTCATTCAAGGTGCCACCACTGCTAAAAATGTTTGCCTTATTGTTTGAACGAAAATTCTGCGACAGAGGAACGAATCTGTACTTCAATTTGGAAGCCGAACCTAGTCTTAAATTTGAATTCGAATTAGATACAAAAGACAGAGTTGTTAGTTTATCCACCATCGAAAGAGGAATGAATTCGGATCAAACGGAAGCAGAATTTAAACGAGGCGAGGACAGTTTGTTGCTTGTATCAACTACTAATCGAGCATTGTTGTTCGATTTGAATCAGTGGTATAAAGAGCAAATGCCACAAACCATTGGTGAATGCAAAAATCCAAACAGTATATTGGCTAGCTATAATATACAACTACGGCCATCCAATGTGGCGAGCCATGAAATAATCAGTTGTACTTATGTTCCTCGTACCTTGCAAGAATTTCCAAATAACAGTTTAAGTTCGTCAGAAGAATTATTCTATCCAAACTCATTGTCGCTCGAATGGATAGAACTAAGCTTATCAAAACTAACATTTTGGTTGTGTTGCGGTGTCCAAGCTGAATTACTTCGTGAAATGGCACTCGCTGGGCCACTTGTGTTAACTCAGCCTTCTGAAATGTTTCACAAATGTCTCTCTATCGGTTTAGTACCTTTTAACTCAGACGTGTCTTTCTCGAGCGATCATAATGTTCAAAGAGATATGCTGTTGTCACTTTGCTTAGAGCAACGTTGGGCAACTTTCTTAATAAGGTGCGCAAAAGAATGGTCAGATGGAAGTGCAGCATACATGTATCCAAATTTTTTAAAATGGGGTATACAACGCGCGTCTTCGATAAAGATTATTGCAGATCATTTATGCATTCCACTATTCGATCAATCGGGCAATAACATTGGAGAATCCGAAGTAAAGACTCTTCGATTTTGTTACCAACAACTAGAATGTTTGTCAAACGTGGTAGCAAAGTTGCCTTTTGAAACGAGCAACCTAGTAAAACAACGGAGAGCACTTAAACACATATCCATGTACTTTCAGGTACTTCTCTGGTTCTATGATGTAGGGTTGTTGCCTGAATCGCAGGATTTAGAAGAGGGCTCTCTTCCGCTCTCTCTCGCACTGAAGATTCCGTATCCATATGAAAAACTGTTTTCTTTATATAAGGAAAAGCGAGAGTCGATCAAAGGCGATAAACAGAATGGTGAAAACGAGGAAGTTCTCTTTATAGATGAACTAATTACACGGGAATGTCCTGCTTTGAGTTTACAGTGGGAAAAAGAAGCTGGAGATATATCTACAAATGGTTATTATCCCCCTCCATCATTACAGTCATTGTTGAGAAGTTACTTAACTGATTGTAATCAAACAGAGACTAATGAAATTGAATGTAAACATCAAATCACCATATATCTTTTGATGGATTTAGCCATGTTACTGCAAGGATCTTATCCTGGTGTAGAGCAGTTGATCAAATATCCCTCATCATTTAAAATGAGCCCTAGCCTCATAAAACTTACTCAAGCATTTTGGCTTCTTGATCACGATGATTATCATGGATTCTTGAATATGATGACTGGACCACTAGTATGTGATTCTAATGTTAAAAATTGGCATCACAAACTGGTGTTAAGAACGTTAGTAAGGAACAGTCAGCATAAACTGGCATTGATGTATCTACGCATAAGGAAGCCTCCTTTGTTGTCCATTCATGATCAGAGCACATTAATTAATCTGTCTGTAGAACACGGCTTGGTTCAATCAGCTTTTCATCGTAAGCCACAGTCTCACTATGCTCAGCTGTTGATGTGTTTCTTTCAGGCATGTAAAAATTATGACAAACTGCGCGATATTTTACATTTGGCTTTGGACTCCAAGGAAGAAGAAATGTTCATTAAGTTTTTGGAAGAATCTAAGTCCGAAAATATACGATTGCTCTATTATTTGCAACGCTGTCGTTATATGGAAGCCAACACTGGGAATTTGATTGATAGATACAACACTGTAGCCTCCAAAAATATACACACAGATATGTTAAATGCTTACAACTCAACTTTACCTAATGTGGTGAAACGGTTTTCTATTAACATGGATAAAGCAAATTTAGACATAAACTTGGAACCGAGATACCCTAGACCAATGACACATAAAAGTTCTCAGCGTACTACAAGTATCTATGAGACCGTCATCAAGAAGGCAAGGGAGACCTTTCTTAGAGGAGAGAAATCCATAATCCCTTTCATTACTGCTCCATGTACGACGTTGAAATTAAACGATGATCGTGTTAACATAAACTGCGTAATGTCTCCAAAAATCGTACAAACAAATCGAAAACGCACTTTGGATGAAGTGCAGGATGAAGAAGACAGTGGAATGAGAACGCCAGACAGAATAAAGCGCAGAAAACTACTTGATGATGGCGAAGCAGCTTTAAATGTGGCATTCAGTACACCTTTAGTAAAGCGCAAAATATCTAGCAACAGAGGTACCCCCAATGAAACTCCTCACTCTATTTTAAAAATCAGACAACTTATAAGAAGTTCAACGTCTCCCACTGTTAGTACCTTGCAGGGAGAAGTCACAGATAGTTCAGTCTCTGAAAGAGAAAGGAAAATCAATAGACAAATACGATTTAACATTGGTCAGTCAAAGAAAAACAATTCTTACAATGAAGTCAATGGAGAAGATAGTATAGTTACGTTTAACGCGTCTGAGGGTAGTGAAGAACTATTCTTCAGTCCTACAATGGATGAAAAGTCTCTTATGGAGAGTGCTGTCTTATCAGATAGTAGTTATACTTGTATAAATATATACACTGCTCGCCCTAGACCTAGTCTCAGAGGAAATTGTTCACGGACATCTACAGAATCACTACAGGATTCACTGGTCAAGTGTTCCAGAACAAGAAGTTCTATGAATTATCATTTGAGTGATTCACCTAATGCATTAGAAAAATGTACTTCAATCCGTTCTTCGGCAATACTTTCTCCTAGTAGTAGTTACGAAATTAATTCTTCTTTGACAAAATCAAACAAGATTAATCAAGAGCACTCATTAAACATCTCCAAGCAACATGATGCTGATTATAATTGTTTTGATGATCTGATTTCTTCTACAAACAGTCAGAGACTTGAAAAACCTCGCCATAGTGTTAAAGAAACAATGAATCTGGACGATGATAAAGATGATACTAAATCGAAATTGTCACGTGTAGATGAACAAAACATGTCTTCGGTTATGTTCAAATCAAATCATTTTCAATTCAATGATAGCGAAAAAAGAAGTAGCAGTAAAGTAAGAGAGAATGTACAAAATAAGTATAAGAATGGAGATGTTTCAAAGGATAAAACTTTGGAAACTAGATATGAACCGAAGAAAGACATTGGTTACACAAAACACGATGAAAAAAATATTGATCTCAATGAATTTGAGAGCTTTTCCAATGCATTAGGAAATAACTCTGTTCATTCGGAAAACAGAGAACGTCGTTCCTGGTCGATTCACGACGAATCGCAAAATAAATCTGTTAAGGATATTTGTGAACATGCAGATTTGAAAAATAATCAACATTTTGACATCACTGACGATGAGTCTTCAAACAGCGGCGATGAAATGGTTTTGGCTCTCAACGAAACGGATGAGACATTGAAGCGAGTGTCGCAAATGTTACCAGTACATGCAGATAATTTGTACAATGCCTCAAACATTACTGATGATGAATCTGATTCCAGTGTAGATATAAATGAACTCAACAAGAAAAATATTGCATCCACAGATTCAAAGGAAAATATACACAAAGAATTTAGGTTCTTAACAAAGGAAAAAGAAAATGCACAAGAATATAAAATAAACAAAGAGTCAATATGTCTTGATAACAATAATTCTAGTATTAGAGAAGAAGTAGAAGGACCGATTCATGATTCTGTTATACATATAGATTTTAAAGATACTGTTAATACTTTAAGCTTAGACGATAAGTCTTCATTTGTTAACGAAAATGTTATGCCAAGAATAACTAGGTCGCGTAGAGCTTCTTCGATAACAAAAGAAATAAGTACACCACTTCAGATAAGTTCATCATCTAAGGTTGCTACGAAAACTACGCGATCAAGACGAGCAAGTTCATTGATGAAAGAGGTACTGATTGCGTCTATCACAACTGCAGACGAAAGTGTCAAACGAACCGGTTCATCTGGATCCGAAGATTCGTCTGGTACCGCTTCGCCAAGACAAACTAGAGGTAGAAGAGCGTCATCTGTGGCGAAAGATGTCTCTCTTAGAGATACAGAAACCGAAGATGAAGACGTTAAGATACCGGTAAGGCGGAGCACGAGACGTGCTGCCTCTGTACAGAAAGAACTATCAAAACCACCAAAACCCTTAATAAAAAGTAGGACTTTGTCGTCCTCTAGTTTAGTAATTGAACACGAGGCTGAGAAGGTGGAAACTAAAATCTCAAAAACAAAGAATTGGACTACAGGTGGGAAAAAGTCAAATTTAACGTCATCAAGATCAATAAAGGACTCTAAGACAAATGAAGAAAAGGTAGAAGAAGTAAGTGTTGTGAAACCGTTAAGAAGGCGTGGCAGTTCTATACCTAAAGAAACAGAAGATTCTATGAGAAGTCGAAGATGCAGCAATGTAGCAAAGGAAATTATTCCAAAGTCTCAAGAATTTTCATTAGAAACCACAAAAGCAATATATTCGGTGGTACCAACAGTGAGCAGTCCAGCAGCAAATACACGTAGTCGTAGATCATCAATACAGTCAATTCCAGAGGAACTGGAGGAAATTCTAAGTGTGCCATCAAAAGAAAGAATTTCTACTATAAGTAACAGGAAACAAGCTGCACAAAATGCTCGACGAAGAAGGGCTTCAAGTGTTGAACTTCCACAAGCAGAAGTACAGAGAAAAACCAGAAATACATGTGGTATAGGTATCCTCGAAGAAATAATAGTAGAAGAGGAAGTAGTAGAAATGGAAGAACAAGCACACACAAGGGCTTCTAGCATCAAACAAATTCCTGGAAGAAGAAAACATACTTCGTCAGATACTGTTGATCAAGAAGTAAGTGAAAGCACACCGAAATCAAGAAGAAGTCGAAAACCGAATGCAAAACAAGATGTTAGTGATGAATTTTCATTTTCGCAACCAGAAAAAGCAGACGATCCACCATTGGATCAAAAAGGTAACTCGTAGTAACGTTTAATAAAACTTTTTTTCTTTTACTTAGTTATTGATATATTTTTTTCATTTTTTAGCTATTGGAGAAGTGCCGAATTATGTGTTTTCACCTCCTCATACCAGGTCAAAGAGTATCACTTCTGATCACTGTAAGTGGTTACTTTTCATTTAATTTAGTTTGCTTTATTACTAGCATTCTGTTTCTTATCTTTCACAAAAAAAAAAACTGAAATCTTAATTTCTTATACACCAACCAAACATTATATACTTTTTTTTTAATCTGTTACATTTATATTCTCTTACCTAATAACTGACAGTTACGTATTAAAATTTTATGTAATTTTTATGCAGGAGAATAAATATGTTTCTTCCAATTTTGACCGAAAATGAAGTAGAGCTAGAAGAGGAGGGAGATGAAGAGGAAGAAGAGGGACAACACATTGTACAGAAAATTTTACAGGTTAAAAGAATGGGTAATTATGTCTATATAACTATAAACCGCTATAGAATGAAGTTTGTATTACTTGAAAGATCAAAAAGTATAGTAAATTAAATAATTCTTTAAATTTCCTTTTCAACTTGTTCGTTTAAAGCTACTTTCAATTTTACAGTTTTGAAAGACTTATAAATTGCTTTGATCTATAATAGATCATACACACTGCTTTCTTCTGAACTAATAGTTCTTAAATAACAACGAACGTGCTAAATACCATAAACAGTTGTTCTTTGAATGATTTTGTTATCTAGTAAAAAGTAAATCAGAGATTATGATACATGGGACCATGTGAGGTGAAGTTTTTGTGAGGGTACAGAATTAATTTCCAGAATATTGTTGGAAAAGAGAATGGTTTTTGCTATTTATTTAACATATTTCATGTAAAACGAGTTATAGTAGCTGTATTTTTCGAGTGATTCCTACGTGACATTAATGCTTAAAATATATGCTAACATAGTATTTCATGAAGAACATACTTTTAAAGTCAACATGCTTTATTGGAAAGATTATTTTGTTTAATCTATAAATTTGTTAAACTAGTTTATATCATACTATACATTATACAATTAAGAAATACCCTATTTTATTTCGTTTCCTTTCCTTTATTAAATTTCCAACTGTGTAGACAGCTGTACAGAAAGAGAATTTTGTTGATCCGTATTTTCAGAACATTAAATAGTGAAGTGTTTTGAAAGTGTATTATATAGATCAAACATCTAACAGTATATTAATTGTAAAGCGTAAGATTCATTACTTTTATACACAATTCGCCAAATATACTCGTTACATTAATTGTTCTTTTTTTTTATCACAATAATTTTATGGAATGAATTATTGTTATCTCATATATACACTAACTTCTATAAGGTTTTGAATGAAAACGTGTATTATAATTTTATAAATAATTTATTAATATACCCATGTATAGCTGTATTCATACAATAAATGTAAAAAAGAATGAATGCATACTATTGCTATTGAATAAATTTCCAATCACCATAAATAATAAGTTATAATATTAAAATTCTAAGGCGATATTAAATAATACTATAAATGAACTACACCTACATAGATCTGTGAATATGATTCTTATATAGATTATTACAGATTGTGTATAACTTGATCCTTGAACTTACACTTTTCAACTAAAGCAGTTAAAATGTTGTAAAGATTATTAATATTTGTGCACAGTTCCCTACAACTTTGAACTGTAACAGTTTATTAAAAAATATTTAAGTTATTACGTGTTAAGCACTTCATTAAAGCACATATTTGTAACTTCACACTTTTTCAAAATGGATTTTTTCCCTTAGTAATACTTAACTCCATCACCTGGTACAAACTGAACGTAACTAACGTCATCTTTGGCAGTAAGTTATTCTTTGATCTGCACCTTAAATAGTTAAAAAAAAAAGACACATTTTCCTCTAAAAAGCAAGCACAATTTTTATATATATTAAATCTATAATAAATTTTGTTTAGAGAGCATGTACCTATATTCAATTAAAGTCTGTGTTAACTAAATCATTTCATTTCATATTCAGTCTAAATGGTTAATCTTTGTACATTGTTGTTTACTTATTCAATACTCGATTATTTTATGTTATTCTTAATTCTGATTGTCTACTCTGCTATTTATTTTTGTTTCTCATAAAAATCTATATCTTAGTATCGTACAATGTATCGATAGAAACATCATTGTATTTGGGTTCTATACGAATGTATATAGCAAAAGGCAGATCTGATTTAGGACGGTGTGACTTATTACTTCAAATGTAATTAAGTTTTATGCATTTATAGATTTCAATTACATCATACCCTTTCAAAAGGCACATTTATCTTCGCGTTATACGAAGAAATAAAATATTACTTTCAATGGAACATAAATTCAAATTCACTTTCTCTTAATGAAAATTAGAATAGTTACATCTGAATTTGTTTGTAAAGTGAATCTTGTGTCCAATGTCACAAATGTGAATGTAATAAGAATAAGACCTCTAAATAACTTATGATAAGTAACTTATATTACTTCTTCATGGCAACGAAAATTTTTTTTTCATTGAAAAGGAGTTCTCATTAAATGACACTTAAGGTTATCTTACTGTTGTTTGCAACCATCTTTTACTCTACGCTTATGTTTCTCTTCATGACCTTGAGATGGGGATTGAATTTGATTTCGTCGTTGTCCTTGTATTGGCATATAACATGGAGCATCATCGTTCATAAGCTCTTGTGGTGGTGTGGGTAATGCATATGTAGGACTTACTGTACTACTTGAACTACTTGAAGTTTGTCGATGTGTATTTCCATTATAAGTGGGATCAATAATTGCAGCCACATTTGGCACTTCTCGTACACTTTCAACAGAATCATCTAACGTCTGTATTTCTTCAGGGTCAGGATATTGTGGACAATTTAGTGTATACTGCATTCTACTTTTACTTGGCATACTCTTTAGGTCCAACTTATCTGGTCTTTGAGGTTTTTCCATAAGATTCTGTTCTTCTAGCTTTTGAAGTTGTTGTCGCTCTAACTTTCTCTGCCTTGCTCTTTCTCTTGCTTTCCTAGCTTTTGCACGTTCTTTTTCTTGAAGCATGCGTGCCAATTCAGCATCTTGTGCTTCCATTGCAATTTTTTGATCCTGTAAAAATTGCTCATCAGTAGGTCCATCATGATGGTCTATAGCATTTTCTTCCTCCTGCTGCTGTAATTTTCTTGCCAATTCCTTTATTTAATAAACAGATGTATTATAAATACAAAGCTAGAATAAATATCATTCTAAAATATTAAGTATATTAGTAAGTACCTCGTCTTTTTCTTCTTGAATATGTCGTTTAATTTCAAGCTGTGTTGCCTCATCATCTAATCTTAACTGCAATCTCATCTGTTCTTGCAATTCCCTTTCTTTTTGTTTTTCTTCCCGTTCCAAAGACAATGCAACTTGTCTTGCAACAAGCTCGTCTCTTTCCTCTCTAAAAAAATGGGCCATTTCAGTGAAATGTCAGATTAACAGGAATTACAACATAATATATTTGGGAATTTTAATACTGACTGTTGCTGAACATAGTTTTGATATTTCAGTGTTTCCAATTCTTGCTCAACACGTGCTCTTGGTAAATCCTCTCTAACTTGTGCATTGCGAACTTTGTTACCAGTATAGTGCTCTCTGACTGTGAATCATAGTAGTATGAAGGTAATCAATTAGACATAACCAATAACATTTAAAAATATGAATATATTCTAAAATTCTTACTTTCTTCGTCCTGAAGTCGGTACGCGAGTGCGCCGTCCTCATGTACCAACCATTCTCGACAGACTGCGACATTGTCAAAGAAATTTGTATTAGAGATGCCATTCTAATAAGTAATCATAATCGAGAATGACAGAAGGGATCTAAAAGAAAGCGACTGTCGTACCTTCGTTTACTCGGCCAGCCTTTGGTAGTGTATCAGAGCTCAGGACGGATTTCGCCATCTCGTATTAGTTGCTCTTTCTGTTGCAGAAGGATGCTCGATTTGCTCAACTTTCTGTTTACAACCACCTTACGGAACACATACGTCGTTTTCTCTCCATCTTGAATAGCAGTGAATAAACTTTGTACGTGTGTTGGTACTATCTTTTCAAACATGTGCATTTCTTCTTTCATAATGTGAGTAAGAACGTTCCCAAAGCATATTGAGGAAGTGTGTCATTGAGTGTGCATACACACGCTGTTTTAGCTTCATACTGTATCAAACAGTATAATTCTGAATGATTTGATCTTTATATTTATTTTTTAAGTTATATATTCAAGTATATTTTTACACTTTTCTATTAAAAGAAGAACGAGGAATAGGTCAGATATAAAAAAGGTGATGCAAATAAAGTAAATAAAGATGCGTCTTATTAACTGAAAGAAATAATAAAGAATTTTACCGTACCATAATGGTTACCATAATTTTACCGTACCATAATAGTTTTAAGATAATTTATCCATCCTCATAGTTTAAGAAAGAATTTTAAACATTTAAGAATACAGCATTCTTTGAATAACTGAAATGAAATAATCGCCGCTATAGATAAGGTATAGAAATAATCAACATAGATGAAACATATAAAAGGCATTTTATCTTACAGGAGTTATGTCAGAGATGAGATGTAGAATAGACCTTTCATCTTAGAGGAAATGGTGTACGATCTGAAATACCGACCTCATAAAATATAAGTAGATCTAGAGATTTTTTCATTTAAGAGCGGTAATTCTGGGAATTATATTCAATTGAATCACTGAAGTTGGTAAGGATAATAAACGTGGAAAACTCGCCCCTGTATCAGTCTCGTTGGAGTTGTAAACTCACCTAAAGGTTAATTCAGTAGAGTGGTGAAAAAGTATCGATAGTCGCCACCATCGATAATTTTCAGTAATACTATTGATAGTTTTCCATCTTTACTCAACACACTCACCAGTGTTCAGCTTTCGATTCATCCTCATTTCTATCAGAAAGTATCAAACGAGTACAGAAGACCGAAAGTAACGTATAGTGCTTGAGCGTAAAACTGAATAAAACATGTCTTTAAAAATGTTTTCACAACCCATCAGAAATTTTGTAACTAGTGCTGTAAGGAGAAGTGAATATCCAGAAGGTTTTCCTGGTGCTGTATGTAAAAAAAGACTACTCCTTCTCTTGCGTAATTGTGCTTTAAAGTTGTAATGTTTTAAGTTTCTTTATCGAAACATAAATGAGAAAAGTCAACCTTAATTTGTAGAAAAATTTAATATTTACGTACATTTATTGTTCTGGGAAAAGTAAAACAATTTTAAATAATTGTTATCAATGTTGTTAAAAATGGAATTCATTCTTTCAGAATCTGCCCTTTAGTCTTGATAACAGATATAAGGTTACTCTAATATTTACTTTATTCTTTGGAAGTGGATCAGCAATACCATACCTCATCCTTCGTTATCGGTTGTTGCAGTGAATTGTGTGAGTTTCTATGATTTATTTTCAGTCATGGTATATAACCGATGTGAACTTGTATTTACCTTATTTGTTACTTTTCAGATATTATGGTATTAATGTAGTAAATTACTTTGCTATTGTTGTAACAAAAGCAACATGATGTATTTATAATAAAAGAATATTAAACCATTAAAGTTTATTCTTTGCTATGAGTTTCTGAAGAAAATTTGAGACCTTTTTGAATTCAGGTGTATAGATCAGTATATAGGAATAAGAATAAGAAAATGAATCATTTAAATTGTCAGTGTCAGAAGTATAATTTTGTACATTTTTAATTTGTTTAAATTATTATGGAATAGAAAATATATATCAATTTTTAATTTTTTGAAATTTTATGAACTTTTAACAAAACCAAACATAAAGATAAAAAACGTTATAGCGGTAAATTTAATGTAGACATTAAACAAACAAAAGAAAAAACATTATAAACAATAAAAACTATAATAAACTGAATCAGTTAAAAGAAAAGCATTACATAAAGATTAATGGGAGAAAATAGGGATATCAAAGAATACTTATTTTCAGTAATCTGAACATTAAAATTTAAATGCTAAGGTGGTTGATACTTATTGAAAAGAAACAAACTAAAGAAGAAATCTTTATTATTGAAATTACACTTAAACATTCATTACTATGAAAGTACATAAGAAAAACAAAACAGAACTCAATACTGCAGAAATACATGGTCAATGTAAACATTTTTCGTTCTTAATTGGGAGTATGTGAACAATTTTTATTTTCAATCATACCTAAATTAGTACTATACTTTATTAGGCAACATTTATTTTCTCTCATGTTGGATCTTCAACCTGATAGTAATTTGCATTTAGCAACAGTTAACCACCACAATTCAGATTGACCAAAATATGAACATTCTTTGTTTTCACCTGCTAGCTTTTACATATTATATTTAAAAAGTTTCCAAAAGTTGGATATATACTCTAATTTTGTATTTTAATTTTAATTTTATATATTAAGTATCCAATGATGCCATGAAAACTGTACAACTAAAAGTATTTTGTTTCTTAAAAATGTAATGTATAGTATTATTTTAACCAAGATTCAATTGAGACTTTTACAATCATTAATTCAGATAAGATTTTACAATATAAATTTTGTTGAAGAAGATTCACGCATCTGTATTAACATTTATTCAAAAGTAAACAATTTTAAATTGAAATTAAATTATCAAATGATATACTGTCAAAGGTATTTAAAAATGTTTATTTTTGCGTATTCGCGTAAGAAATGAAGAATTAATTTTACAAAGAAATAGAAATCTTAAAGAGACAGAAACCATCTCCAAAATTTATTATAATTCAAATGAAATTAAAAATTAGAATTGATTTGCATTTGCCGTTTTTAATCAACAAACTTTAAAACTCAAGTCTTATTGGATACGATAAATATCGTTTCTTGTAAAAGCTAATTGTATACAATGATCTCTTAGACAACCTTAGTCATTTAATCGTTACGTAAACAACGTAAACACAAAAAAATAGGTTTGCTGCATATCTATTTACATACATGATTATATAATCAATAAAAATATTTACAAATATTTGAAATTCCATTGAAAATATTTAAATTATTATTTGAATAGTTTTACAACAGTTTGAGTAAATCACGTAGGTATATATTTTTTTACACGTAATCAACGATTATTATCTAAACGTGACTTGCTGTCACTCGGGCTTGCTGCAGTAGCCAAAGTAATATCCCCACTATTCATGTTGGGCCTACCATGAGCTACGAATGAAGGAAGTGGAATAAATGAACAGTCAAGCGTAAGTACTGGGCTACCAGTTATGCAGCCTTAATCTAGAGGTTCGTCTATTCATATTATTAGAGTATTATTTTTTAAATAAGAATACTTTATTTCTCAAGGTTCTATGTTGTGTTTTAAATACGGTTTTATTCACATTCACAATTTAAAACAATACTTCAAATACTATCTAATTTCAGTTCACGATTTATTTCAGCCCTATAATCACCGTTACAAGTTATTTAAAATATTTTAAATTTTATTTTCCAAATTATCTAAATGAAGTTATTTTATTTCTTAAATGTTGTGTAATAAATTAGATAATTCTATTTCAAATTTTGTCGAGTTCCAATTCTGACCTCTGCCAGTGTTATTTTCTTTTAATTATCTAATGAGATTTTATTATCTCATAACAGCAACACGCCACCGATCGACCAATTTAAGAATAATGCGCTATCAATACGCAAGTTCCATATAGGCGTGATTTATGTTCCTCTCCCCTTTTAATTCACAAACGAAGAAGAATCGATCGCTTTTCGCTCCATGCGTTCCTCGCCGTTTCATTCGTTTGCGGAACGTGAGAATCGGCCTTCAACCTAGATTCGAAGGAGCCGTTTCGCGGTACCATCGCTTATACATCTCGATGTCAGGATAAATTGACGCTCAACTTGACCATTCCAAAAGGAGCACGTGTTTGAATGCAGATTGCGTGTGCACAGTTCTAACCTTTTATCGCGTCTATTTTTGAAAAAGACAGCCCTAATAAAGTGAAACACGTCGATCTTGAAGCGTTCGAACTACGTCTCTGAGAGGGACTTCCCTACGATGGAAGTATTGAACAGAATTGAAAATGAGTACTTGACGAGTGAACATCTCATCGGTTTCGAGAGCTACGAAGTAAGTCATGGCTGTCTCTGGTTTTTTCAGAGACTTTCGTTATGAACAACGCCAGAGCTGAACGTTATGAAGATTAATTACAAAATTTAAGTTTTCCATACATGCTTTATGGTATACTGTTATATAAATTTATATTTCATTTTTTGTTCATATACATTTTTGAGACGGTTATTTCTTATTTTTAGTTAACTTTCTTTTTAAGCTAACATTGTCCATTACTTTTCAAGTCGTTTGAAGTAATTTTCTGTGAATAATTATTTTTATCACTTACTTAAATGAAAAGTATTTGGTTTTTTTTAGTGTTGTACTGAATCAATGATGAATGTTCCTGATTTTTATGGATTTTGACCTATAATCATGAATGTAATTTTAGTACTTTATCGTGAATAATTTATGAAATATCAATTTTTGAAGCAATGCAGTTTTTTCTGTAATAGAAGCAACTTTCATAAGTTTTTATTGTTAATTTGTTTGGTAATTAAATTACTCAGTTAATCTTGTTTTGCATATAGAAACAGTATATACATAAATCATAATTTTGGTCAGTAGACAATAATGTGATAAATGTAGATACTTCAGATGTATGCATTTTTTATTTTAAAATATAATCTATTTATTACCTATATTAAATTTTTTATCACGAGTACATATCTACAGATATTTTGAATGTAAAGAATGAAATAAGATATATTATGCAACATGTTGTTATACATTTGCATTTAGCAGTCTTCAGTTCATAAAGTTTTTGTTTATGTATTTCGTCATAAAAATGAAATCAATTATGTAAGTTGAATAATAAACAGATATTCTGAAAGCAACATACTTATAAGTTGTAATATTTTGAACGATAGCTTCAATATTTTACACAAAATAATAAATTTAGATATTTATTTTCAGTATAGCTCTGTGGATACAAGTCCATTCAGTGTAAATGTTATGCATCCGTTTTGGAACAAAGTAGTTCAGGTATGTTTCTCATAAAAGTTTTTTCATTGTGTGTGTTTCTTTAATCCATTGAATTTCTAATGCAATATTATGATCCTTTTTCAGTACTGTCCAAAATGGGTTGCTCCAAATGTATTAACTTTCTCTGGATTTCTGTTTACTGTTCTGAACTTCATCATATTTTCCAAATATGATTACTACTTGTATGCATCTAGTGATGATAAACCACAATATCCGCCTATACCAAGATGGGTTTTTGCTCTAGGAGCATTTAATGTTTTCATGGCACATACACTTGGTGAGTACAAAAATTGTAAAGCATATTTTAAAATTTTTTATTAATTTATAAAAACTTTATGTTTAGTAATAATTCTTTCTTACACAGATGGTATTGATGGAAAACAAGCAAGGCGTACCGAAACATCTAGTCCCTTAGGAGAATTGTTTGATCATGGACTAGATAGTTGGACAACAATTTTTATTACAGTTTGTATATTCTCTGTGTTTGGTAGAACGGACCACAGTGTATCTCCACTAAGAATGTATTTCATACTTTGGAGTGTATTTACTAATTTCTATTTGACTCATTGGGAAAAGTATAACACTGGTGTATTATTCCTTCCTTGGGGATATGATTTATCCATGGTAGTAAGTTCTTTTCGCATTCAGTATTAGTATCACTACATTTCTATACATTAATGATATATTATCAATAATTTGAACAATTCATAATCATTACAAATTTTCAGGGTACTATCATAGTGTTTACTATATCGAGTATTGGCGGACATAAAGCCTGGAAATTCATATCACCTTGTGGAATATCAGTAGGAGTGATATTTGAATTGTTGCTCCATATTACTGCAATTGCGGCCAGTTTACCTGTGGTTCTCTGGAATATATATAAGTTAGTGCAGTCAGATCTAAGCATTTTATATCTCCTATTAAATGTTCTCGTTTAAAAATGTATTTTCTCTCCAGATCATACAGAGACAAGACTGGCAAAATGCGAACATTCCTAGATGCCATAGCACCTTTGTTTCCTTTAGGTATACTTTTCACAATTTCGACAATTTGGGTAGTGCATTCACCTAGCAATATCGTAGAGAAAGATCCCCGGATCGTTTTTTTGATGATTGGAACCATCTTTTCAAATATATGTGTAAGATGTTTAAACATATGATTAACCCTTTAAGCACTATGGACACTTATAATTTTTCGATCAGTATACTGTGTCTAGAGAATGCCTATAGGCAATCATCGAATATGCTTATAAATGTGACTATGGGATTTTCACGCATAACATGTACTAAACGACAAATTTTAATATTGAAAAGTTAATATATTTTAGAATAAAAGTTTTCTATTAATTTAATATTTTCATATTTAATTCATAAATAAGATCACTTTAATTTAATAATTTAGATTTATTAAATACATTATTAATATGTAAGTGATCTTATTTATGAATTAAATATGAAAATATTAAATTAATAGAAAACTTTTATTCTCAAATATATTAAGTTTTCAATATCATAAATAATTGACAGATATTTCAATATAATCTTAATTATAAATATATTCAATTAATTATTCAATAATTAATTACTACAATCGACTATTGAAAGTTAATTTGATATTAAATTTGTAGTGTCGGTTAATTGTATCGCAAATGAGCAATACTAGATGCGAGCTGTTGCCGTGGATATTGTTATCCGTAGGAGTTGCAGCGGCTTTTTCGTTTATCTTGCCTAGCATAGATCTGCCAATCATATATATCGTTACCATCGTGACTTTGGTAGCACATATTCGTTTTGGCTCTTGCGTGGTAAGATTTATACTTTCAGATTCAATCATTTTTTTAGAAGAATTGCATCTTGTTACTAGGACTTCTTATAGTGATTCATGCTTTTGGATGTCACTAATAAAGTGATTTCTTATCGTTTTAGGTACGCCAGATGTGTCGTCACTTCGGTATTTACACGTTCAGCATCAAGAATCGTACCGATTGACTACTTGTCGACTATACATGTTAAAAACGAAAAATAAATGAACAAGTCGGAGACAGTTACGAATCAGTGAGTACAGAGCAGACAAAGGGAAGGAAGAAACTTGACACGAAATTATCATTAACAATGAATTACATAAATGGAAAACTGTACGGTTTAAGGTTCTCGATCAAAGATGAAGAAACTTCTAAATATGCGAAACCAGGACAATGGATAAAACTAGCTAATTTATGCATTCAAACATCGCTAATCACATATTCAAAAAAAGAAGTACCTGTTAAGTGATCTTATTTAATTATTCGCAAAGATAAAATCATTTAAAACTCATGTTAGTGTAATACGTAATCTCAGAAATTATGCTTTTTTCATATTTCGATTGAGTTGACCTTTTCGGTGTTAAGATTCAAACGTTTAGTACACAATGCGTGTGAGCATCGCATTGTCGTATCTATGAATGAAGCGTATTCACCGAACGCCTAACTGTATTCACCGTACTGAACGCTTATAAATATTTGCAGTACCCAGAGGATTAATAAGCATTTAAGGCAATCGTAACGGATAAAGAGAGTACCCATCAACTTCTGTGTTGTCTTTTTTGTGTTCTATTCGTGTACTCTCTCTGTATGTAGGAGCATTTTTGTTTTTCATTTTAATCATTAAGCTTGCTCGATTCCATTATACAATAGACAATTGTTTTCTTCATGAAACTAGAAATCATCAGAATTCAAGTTCTCTTATTGTAAGAAATTTGAAACTATAGAAATCTACGGGTTAAACATTTCACGCCGCATCAATGCTGAGTTAGCTTAAGATAATGAACTTTGATATGGATTAATGAAGGAGGCATATGTTGGTGTATACTTGTAACATGATACGCGCCAGAGATATTATTTATTTTATGTAAGAATGCATATGTATGTTATTTTGCGTTTAAACAGAGACCTAACATCGACCCTTATTATCGATACAACAACGACACCATCAAATTGAAGTAACAGGCTTTCAAATTGCGAAATTATTACAAAGTAGACTAAAAATTAGAATTGTTAATTTGATGGAAAATGATAGGAATTCGTGTTTCTATCATGATATTTATGACGATTTGTTATGAAACGAATGACCAAAAACTGATTGTCCAGCGAGATTATTTCGTGTATATAACAATATATATATATTTTCTTTTGGAAATATAGAATGCGTGTTATTGTATACCCGGAATTATTGTACATTTGTTAGCTTTTCAACGTGGGAAAAATAACGCGCAGAATTATGGTCAGAATTTTAGAAAAGAAATTTTATTAGAACAAAAGTTGTACAATGTTTGTTTAGAAATAAGGAACATGTCTGATTTTTTGTAATTCACTCTAATAATTCTTCTAAGCTTTGTTGATATTTTTTTTGAAATTATCATTTATGGTTTGAAGATTTTTGCATTGAAAGCATGTTCTTCATGACAATAGTATGAATTATTTATGAACTAAAATTGATGGTCATTGAGTGACAAGCTAGAATACCAGGTCAAATGTTACCAAAATAAATTTATATAAATGTATATCTAACAGTTAGTAACTGCACATTAAATATTAGATAGCTATTGAAAGGCTCCACATCGGAAGAACAGAAATTAGAATCTTTTTTTAAGGTTCAAGTGAATTCAGTTTTAAGTTTAATTGTTATGATAACGTAAGTCAATTTAGAATAAATCAAATAATTTAAATATGCATTTTCATAGATTTTCATCAATTCATATGTAAAAATTTTGTGTTGGAAATTCTAAAAATAATCAAACAAGTAATTTTTTATTCTTATATTTAACACTTTACTAGTCTATTTTACATCATGGATATGCGTAACTGTAATTACTAAAATTGAATATGTTACTACCTGAAACAAAAATAAAATGTTTCAAATATTAGTTAGAATCAAATGTTCATAGGATTAACAATATTTTTTGTAAAATTTAGCATGTGTACATTTGTAATCTTGGATAAAAAATGTTTATGTATAGCAATTCTAAGATATTACATTTATTAACAGTTGTAACATTTATCGTATAATTGTGCAAACAGCATTCAGAAGTCTAAGAATTCAGAAGTCAAGAAAGTTATGCTTTCAGAATAATTAAATTGCTCCTGCTCTAACTAAATTGTTGTATAATTTTACTGTTTAAGTATTTAATTTTGTTTCAGTGTGATTATGCGTTGATTTATTATTTATATCTATTATCAATGGTAAATGTAATCATACTATTTTCCAAAAGTTTATTTCTGCCAAAGATATTAAAAAGATTTTGTGTAAATTGAATTTCATTCATCTTTTAAAATTGTTTTTTTATTTATATACTTCCAATGCACCCATCTATTTTCTTTGCAATTGTTCTCTTTAATTGTCCATTTAACAATTGATATTTCTAAAATTATAATATAGATAATACAACTTATTGATTTTAGAAACATTTTCATTAGTTGTATATTTTGAAAACTACAACAAAAGTTAAACATTAGTGAAAACTACATACTTAAACTTATCATGACTCCTGTGTGTAAACTTAGATATGAGCTGTATACATAAGACGTAGAATATTCAGAAATTCTGTTTTTTCTGAGAGCTAAGGTGTTCTGCTTTTATTTTGTCTCTTTCCTCGGGTAATGGAAGGTATGGCAAAATACCACGCTTTTTACGATCACGCCTTACTTTTGCCTAACAATTCATATACTTCTTATCCAATGTACCAACTACATTTATTAATTAGCTATTTGTACTGGCAATTAATCAGAATATATTTCCTATATTAGATGGGAACTTATGTATATCGATTAAATTTTATACAAATTGTGTGTACTAACTGCATTTTAAAGTTAAATGTATAGCAATAATAACTTGATAAAAATACATTAATAAAAATAATGCAATAGTATTACAATGACACATGAACAGACTAAGAGGAGACATATATCTTTATGATGTTATCCTGTCTTATTAGTACAAACAAATTAAACATATTATAATTTACCCAAAACTTTTTACAATTATTGTAATTTTGAAAATATACTTCACAATTTTCAGGCTTGTAATCGTTTTTGTCAAGACACATTAAACTCAAGTTATGTTCCTGAAATTGAAATTACATGTTAATTTAACAAATCGCTGCAAGAAAATATATATTTTCAAAATGATTAAGGTTAGGTAATCGGTGCAACGGCAAAAAGAATAATTATTATTTATGATTATTTATTTAAAAATTATATTTTGTGTTTTAAATTTAAAAATGGAATTTTTTTCGTAAATGGAATAAAAAAGAAAATTAATTAAAAAAAAATAACCTTTAAATTACAATACCTTAAGACATGGATTGCTTATTGCTTGATTATGTTGAAGATCATTTACCGATTGAATATTTTTTATTTGCGCGACTTCGGATGACTTTGAAGTATTCATTACGTTTCAATTTTTTCATTTACCTGACTTAATGAGTATAATTCGCATGTCAATGTCAAACACGTGAACCGAATATTTTCGTTTGCAATCGATTTTATAAAATACGTTCGATTATGTCGAACATATTACATAAAAAATCTAATTTTTTGCAATATTTTTATTTTAATAATAAAATTTCTATAAACACACATATGATAATTAAACTACATTTCATATATATTTTCTTCATCATATATTTACATATCGTTACAAAAGATGAAGTTTGTAACGCATACAATCTTACAAAGAAATTTCCATAATGATATCGGCTCTTGTGTTGTTTCTTAAAAAATATTCAAATACCCACGGAAGTATCTAAATATGATCTCTCTGGTTAATTATTTATTCTATACTGTCTCGCATGTGAATAATATTTGTTCAATCTCATATATCGCTGTTAGAAAAGAGATTGCGCAATGACGCATGATAATCGAAATACTAACTACACATTTCGTCGTTGGGAAAATAGGCGATTAATTTAAAAGTTTTTGTTTTCAATCTATTTTCTAAACAGCGGCTACCCGTTTGTAAAAGTGAGACACGATATTTACAATGTCAAACGTATTTGTCAAATCCATGTACTCGACGAAACAATAAATATCATGGGTAGTATCTAAACTATAATTCGTCGCACTGATATCAAACAATGGGAACATATTAATTAGTACATATTAATGTAAAACATAATATTATGTTTTTTACATTAAAATACATGAGAAAATAATTCAAACAATAATTAAATGCTTGTAAATCGCAATAACGTTAATTTTCTATAGCTCATGTTTTGTGCGCGCGAATAACGCATAAAATGTTTCTACAACAAACGTCTTGAACTTTCTATTATTTATATAATTGGATTCGTGGGATTTTTAAAATAGAAAAAGGGAACGCAGAATCGTATCAATGTAACTGCAGGTACAGGAACATTATACTGGTGGAAGTACAATGCACTACAAATGTTAGAAATTTGCACCTGGAAAATAAAATTTTTAAACTTATTCTTCTTTGACTACAAACATTAGAATTCATTTATTTAAGAAGATTAAATATCTTCAGTTACCTGTTCCTCATTGATTACTATTTTCTCATTTCTACTTTTATTCTACGTGTTTTCAAAATTCTGTTGTACCTTTTGCCATTTGGCTACCATACTAGATACCTCTTTATGTTTCTTACTGATACCAACTCTCGTCTGAAAATATAGTACAAGATAATCTCCAATTCTTTTTTCTGTCCCTTTCTAATTTAGAGTTTTACCTTTTTTCTCTTCTTTTCCTTCGTTGTAGTCTCAATAGGAGGAAGTTCTTGTTCCACGTCTACGTTTGTTTCTTCTGTCGGTAAAGACGATAGTTCCGTTGCCAAGGTATCTTGTCTCTGAGCGGCTTTTTCGGTCCCACTGTTTTCTATGCGAGCTATGTCACTGTAAAACGAATCGAGAGCGGATACCAGAGACTCCTTAGCCGTTTTAACAGGTGGTTTCTCTATCACCTTGTGATTCGTATATATAGGCGTATAATCCGGTATCAGTTGAATCGCTGGTTGTACACCATGCTTGTGTGGAAGTACTAAGGCCGCTGGCTGTTCGACCAATGCAAAATGCTTAATAATATTTAATAGAAATTACATATAAAATTAATAAAACTATTCCCCTTAAAAACTTACAGAATGCAAGTGTTGATGGTAAGCTGGATACTGAAGATAATGTTCTTGAACTATAGCTGCTGGATGACTTAAAATAGAAACTGTTGGATCCCTTGCAGTTGCCTCGTAAAGTGTGCCACCCTGTGGTTGCACAGTACTGTATATAATTCTTTTCAAAGCAGTTGCAGGTAATTCATAAGGCGCCTCAGTTAAATCTACACCTGGTGGTAGAGGTTCTACATTGGTTACATTTGCAAGGCTAGAGGTTTGAGGTGACAATGATGCTGAAGAATGAGTAGATATGGAAGGATTTTCCAGTTGGTTCACCTCTCCAATTACTGTTCCCTCTACAAAAGAAAATGAACTGACTTGAATATATAATCTTACTAAAATCGATAACTCATTTAATAAAATATTTACCTTCTCCCAGTCGTTGCTTTTTGCCATCCAACATATCATTATTTTTATCCCGTTTTCTTTTATCCTTTTTCAAATCATTTGCATATATTCTTGGGGGTGGAGGTGGGCTTGGGTTTGAAATTTGTGGCGGAGGTGGAGCTTCGACATCAGTATTCCGTGGAATTATCACATCTTCGATTGTCTCACTGCTTTCTTGTGGTTTCTTTGGTTTTGATTTCAGTCCTTCTTCTTCTGCTGCTATGAAGAAAAAACACGATATAGAAATTGTTTTTGTTTATAAAAGAGTTTTACAAACTGTTAAGTTGTTTCAACTAATAACAGAAACACTAGCTATGGAAGTCTCAAAGCAGCATTCAATATTTTCAATGCTTTTGTAAACTTTTCATTACATCATACCAGGAATAATCATTTCTTCCTGGTCCATTGGCGGAGGTGTTGAGCAAATTTCCATTTCTTCTGCGCCACCGGCGATGCCAGTGTCCGGATAGGTCCATTGCGTTATTCCAGTGGTAGTGTTCTGGTAATAATATCGCTTATGCGACCTGGAAAAAATCCCACCGAAGAATGTAGCACAAAGAGGAGGATGATGGACTTACTTGCATGTTTACATTGACAGACAAACTTTCGAGGGACGTTCCTCCTTGAAAAGAACGTCCTCCCGAGTTCTGAAGCGACTTATTAGCTAGAAAACAATCAATTAATACTCCTACCTGCGACTCGGTGTGCCATTAACTCAGGGAGGCCCTTTTATTACAAAAGGATTAAGTGTTACTTAGCGGTTACATAGAAGGCGCTCTCTTCCGCAACACGAACATCGAGTTTACGTCGACAACGTCTGCGTTACGCTAACGAAATTAAGTGAATTGGTTATGAATATTCTAGGGATAATCCCTTTTCATTTTTTCTTTTTAAGACACGACGAGCACTCGCTTAGGAAATAGAAGGGCTTGAATTGTCACATATTTTTTTCTTTACACGTGTTAGAGTTACAATTTTTTGTGAATGCATTTAACAAGAATTGCATATAAGACAATGAAAATAGATACATAAAAAGTAATTTACAAAATGAAATGCTGAGGTATGAATTTGCGAAATATTTACATAAAAAAAGCGCGTGTAACATGTGTCATGGTTCTTCAAACAATTGTTACTATACACAAAACTTATTCCGATGAATTAGTGAATTTTTTCAAATTAAGCAGCATCTTTGAAGTCCAGCTTCCACCATGTAGCTTCATCCAAATACAACTTGAGTTAATTGTTTAGGTTTCTTTTGATACTTGGCATTTCCATCGATCAAATTTTGTTTGTATAATCTTCTTTTTAATTTTCAGGTGTCTCTTCGAGTTATTAAGTAGTGTATTAAACACTTTTATGATTCAAGTTCCATTCTCAACATTCTTCAAATTGAATGTCTATCTATGGATTTATATTTTTACTTTTAACTGAGCAGCAGTTCTAGTATGTCTTCCATTCATATTGTCTGTTACAGTTTTTGTTCCTTCAGGTAGAATACTGAAATAAGTTTTCAGGTTCCTTTACCTTTAAGTTTTGCTTTGATTCTCAATTTACTTAGGAGTATACACTAATAGCTGCATAGGCTTCCTACTTTGAATCATGAGATGGTGTCTATAATGTTCATAGAATTTTCCATAAGTTCTTTATTCATACTTTTACATGTGCAGTACACATATTATCTGGATTCACTCTGAAGGATTCACTCTGAACACAGACCTATCTTTATTACTACAGTGATTAAGTTGTTTGAGAAAAACAACGCGGTACTTTTTGTATATATATTTGTGTATAAACAAAATCTGTATTTCAATAAAGGTAAATCTATAGATTTTATAAAGACTTTTACAATCTTTTACTCTGAAAGTGATAAAATCAAATTGATTAAGTCCTTGGAATTAGTAAAATCCAATAAGGTATTCAACTGGTTTTATATATTTTAAAAATGTAAAATAATGTGAAATGGAGAAAGTTATTTCTTGTACTAGAAAAGGTATGAAGATTTTCAATAGAGTTCTAATATTAAAGAAATAAAAGAATTAGACAATTACTGTTTGTACTAGAAGATTGAAATACAGCTCCAAAAAAATTAATTCAAAACAAAAAGCCCTGGATTAACACTTATTAACACCTTCAAGCTTCTGGCTGTAATGGTATGTGCAAAGATTACATGATTGAAGACTCGTAGAATAGTGATGTGTATAACATACCACGATGTTTTGTATGGAACGATTCATGTTTATTTATATGAAATAATACACAAATTTTAGATGGTATACTATACCTATCCCACTGACAAAGCCATCCTGGTGGTGCTGCATCTTGTTCCAAGCGTTCCAGTTCATGACTGGTGTCAGTCAACCATCTACGCAAGTAACTCTTTTCTAAGCAACCTCCTTCCCATGCGACAAACAATGTCTGAAACACAATAAGTAGTATTGCTAAATCATTAAATCTCCTAAATGTGGTAATTTTTTAATGTATCGAAATAAGACGAGGACATTATTTACCTGTAACTGTATTGACATCATTTGAACAGGGGACACACTTGGTTTTCCCTCAGACAGAAACTTCAATTTTTCAAGTATAATCTGCGACAGCAAATTCACTTCTCCTTCCTCTTCCTTCAAATCGCCAGGTGTTTCAGAAGGCGTGTTTACTTTTTCTTCGATATTACTTGAGTCCTCCTTAAAATTTGTAATGTTTTCCGTTGTATCTTCTTGTATAATATTATTCTGTTCTTCTTGACAATCAACACGTAATTCATCATCACGTTCAGCATTGTCAAGCGAATTTATTTCCTCCTGTTGTACCTCAACTTCCAATTTGGTTGCCTCTCCTTCATCATTTATTTTAGTTTTTGTAGAGGGAACTGAAAAAAGCGCTCATTTCAATATAATTCAGATGGCAGAGATTAACAAGAAGTATCAGCATTCTTACCGTCAAATGCAATTCTTTTTTTTCGTTGAAAATATTTGTTGCGTCCGTGTAAATTGTCGAGAAACTTGTTCAATTTTTGTCCTTCACCTTCCTGTTTTGTGCCTAGTTCTTCTCCACATTCTGCTCCTTCTGAAACACCTTCATTGTCTTGTTCCTCGATATTCTTTATTTCAATATTAATATCGTTATCATTATTGTCTATCACTTGACTATCATCAAGAATAGTGTACTTGTTCTGGTTAGTTCTGCGCAACAGGGACACACATTCTGTAGTGATATCAGTTTGAGGAATCGGAAATAAAGCCTTCCTCTCCTGTTTAATTTCAGATTCTTCCTCAACGTCAGAATCCTCGTCATAACCAGGCACCAAGGAAATGCGGAAATCCAAATCGGAATTAAGATTATGTTTGTTACCGCTATTTTTTGTTCCGGTTGTTTTAGTATCCTTCGTTGTTTGATTATCATTGTTAGCGTTGCATTCATCAGACTCTTCCAATATTACTTGACTTTTTAAGTACTTTGCCTCTTTTTCTTCAGTCAATTTAGAATCTAACAATATTTCTGTCTTCGTATCTTTTATGGAGTCTTTGTTATCATAGTCTTTGTCTGGATTTTGAGAAGTTGCTGGTAGCTGTGGTTGTGTTACAGGCGTTGATGGAGAAAATAATTCAATGCTTCTTGATTTTGTCATTGAATTTGTATTTATCGATTCAGCCACAGACATGGAGTGAACTTCATTTTTCAAATGATTCTCATCTACGATATCTGAATCACTTTCATCACTCCCATAAGATGTTATCATTTCTATTTTTCTACAAAGATAAATTTTTATGTTCATCAAGAATGATAACATTGCATTACTGAAAGAAACATTAATCTTTTTAACAATATACCCATCATCGGACTCATTATCCATTGTATCGGATGTATTTGCTGTATCTTGATCGGCTTGATGCTCTCGTTTTTGAACAGTTTCATTGCAAATATATCTATTACGATTTCGAACCACTACTTCTCTTGGTATCATACCTTCAGGTATATTCTCATGAGATTGCTGATCTGAAAAAATGATCTATAATTTGGTAGAGAACTCGACTTGATGAGAAAAAAACAAATAACTCTTAGAAATATAATTACATGCAACAGACGAGAAATCAACCCAGTGCGATTCTTGCATCGAAAGTGATTTCACAACAGAATTTGTTTTAACATTGTTTTTTAAATACCGTAGTTCCTCTGGCATCTCCCATGTTACCTCATTGGTTTCAATGTGCCAATAGTAAGGATAACCTGAGGACTCGTCTAAACATTCTCGCCACACTATAAAAAATATGTATAGATAAAAGTTCTTAATATTGTAGACCAGTTTCTAATAATATAGAACTCATTATAACAGTCTTACTGAGTGCTTGTTGATTTATATGATGCACAGAATGTGCATTGGTATTTGTAGTTAGGACAGAATTACTAGAATCATTTGGATGTGATTGTTTGGGTGCAATAAGTTGAATTTCCTGCAAATTATATATGTACAATGTATTACACATAAAGTGGTTTATCTATAAAACAATTTTTAAGTATACAGAAATGTATACAAAAAATTTACTTGCCTTAAGGAAATTATTTACTTGATCGTCCAACTTACAAACATCTTTTTTAGCATCTTCGTTATCGCTATCTGAATTGTAGTGGCAAAGTAAATTTGCCAAGGGATTTGCAGGTACATTTTGTCCAGAGTAATCATTACTTACTTGTTTGCGTTTATCTAAAAACCATTAAAAAATCAATATGGTTGTGTTTCAGAGAATAGTGCAAAGTCTTACATGTACAAATGAAACTTTTATTCTTTTCTGTGATCATCTTTATAATAGCAAAATTATAATATTTTATTATTTTTTTGTATAAAATATTTGTAATGTATATAATAAAATTATTGTTATTTTTATATATAATGGTCAGAATAATACTAAAAAGGTAACAATAAAAAAATTTGTAGTTACATGCGTCTCTAGAAACAAATTTCATATATATACTACTCACAAATATTACAATGCATCTAAAACATCTCTTATATATTAATACAAATATTTGTACAAAAATATATATCTTTACTCTGTACATGTTCCCCATGAGACCCAGCTTGTGCCTGATTAATTTCTAAGACAGGTCTTCTTTGACGTCGCTTCATAATAAAACATAAGTTAAATTGTGTATGCTACACAAAATAGATATATCTAAAAAAAAATAAATGAAACAATAATTTTGATACTGTAGTTGAATCAGATTGTTCGATGCAACAAAGTAAATTTGTATAGCTTCATACGTACACTTAACGCGAAAATATATTTTCGTATAAGTAATGTACGAAACCCGTTCATAACCTCAAAATATTATAGATCTGTAAGCTCGATCAGTTTCAACATTGAAGATATAATTAAAACCTAAATAGATGAGAATCATTCGATAAAGACAGTGAAGTGTATAAAAATATAATATTATAATTTTGTCGTCTTCCCTAAAAAACTTTAAAAAATTGTAGACATAAAAAATTGAGGTTATGCACAATTTCGGCAAAAAGTCATATTGCCTCCTACAGCGTATGTACACCGGTCACTGAATACTTTTTATTAATGATGAACCTCACGACATTTTGGTCAATTGGCGCCACCTGACGAAACATTCGAGAATTTAAATTACTTCGACTCATAGCGCGAAATTTGAAACTCATTTCATATTGAATCACTTTAAACTGTCCACTGTCTTAGAATAAAAGACTTAATAATTTTTTAATTAAAAAATTCGAAATACCTACATTAGATCATTTTACGACTAAATAGTAAATTAAAAGTTTTAAGAAGTTTGTATTGAAGCCCAAAAAGTAGATATAAAGGAACATTTTCGGTTTAAGAAACACGCTTACAAGGCAACTACTTATAACATATTTATTTATAATGTTTTAATAATATACTCCTTACCGTAGACATATATTTATATCATATGGCAGCATAGTATAATGACATTGTATAATATAGGTGAGGTGACTGACAGAACGATTCATATTTTAATTCTTTCTGTTTTTCGGTCGTGGAACGACACCGGCGAACGTTTTTTCGCTCGCACATTCCATACACACGTCTTTACAAGCACACGCTCATACATACCGTTCCAACCTCGATATCATCTTGCCTAGGAATCTTTTTTCACCCTAGATCAATCTCTGCCCCTTGTATATTCTTGATCGTGAATCGATCGACGCTGGAACTCACAATGGCGCCTTTCTATCCAAAAAATTCTCTCATCCCATTTCCAATAATTCCTCGCTCCTCCCTCCTTTCACCGTCATCGATTCGATTAATTAGCATTCAACTAATGGCGTGTCACGGCGTGCGTGCGTGCGCACACCGACCGCAAGTGCGAACCGACACGATAGTCAATAGTGACGATCGCAACTACGGTATCTACATATGCAGCTCGTTTATTATGCTCATAACATTGTCTCATACTTACTAGGCTAGTTAAAATATCAATATATTATAATATACTCTATGTAACGATAATGCAACATCTTTGTTAATTTATTACACTTTGCAACTTAGAAAAATAGTCCTGGTTAGGAGTGGCCGCGTCCCGTGGGATCTCACGATCGTTCAAATTTTCACGAGATTTCATGATTACCGATCGGTCGATAAGCACGGGAAGCACAATACCGATCGATCATCATCTAGGGAATTTATTTCTTCCGGTTATTGAACCTGATTTAACACACAGATAGTTGTGTAATACATAACTTCCATACAAACATGATACTTTGATTCTTATTATATTGTTACTTCGTTCGATATTAAGTAATGAAATAATAAGCATCAAATTTTTAATTTTGTTCAGGCATCGAACATTAATGGTTTCAAGTTAAATTGGACCGAGGAATGGCTGAATCGTTATTCATACGCCCAAAGAAATTGTTTAAGAAGATTATCTAATTGACTGAATTTCCCATTGTGCTTTCGTAGTTCAAAAAAGAAAGATTTCTTATAAATTAGCAGGATACTGAATCTTTTGAATTATCTTTCATGGACATATATGCCAGAGTTTTTAAATATTAATGAATTGAGATTTTGAATAAAACAAAGACGGGGATTTTAGTAAGATTTAAAGTTCGGGTGATTGGCAACACTTGGAACATATTTCTTTTAACGTCGAAAATAATATTCTGCAGCAACATGTTTTTAACGTATGAAATTCTAATCACTATTTGTAAGCTAGTCGAGATTAGACGTTTGACTTGCTATTACTCAATCTCTGAATACGTTTTTGGTAATTTCTTAAAAATCCCAGACTTGGTATAGGATTTTGATATTCATAATTTCCTACGAACAATTAATTATTTATCTTTTTTTTTAATAAATTATCGTCGATCGATGGAACCAATAAAATCAAGAACTCGAAACGATCAAATCGGGTAATACGAACATTTAACAAGCTCTGCAGGATTGTTTGTAAGTAAGTCAATTGTTTATTGTTACCTTTCAGCAAGTAAACGAACGTTTAGCAAGAACACGCGATGCGGTCACGGCACAATAAAATCTATAAAAACAATCAACGGAACAACGGTAGTACTATCTCTTTGAAATTGTCACGCTCTACTATGTCTACTGTTGATTTATAATCGATCGACGATCGCTAGAATCGTCGAACTTTCTCTTGGATTAGCGTGGACTTAACACCGACTAAATCGTTACCAAAATCGGTAACGTTAGAACCCTACTTTTACGATTTCTTACATACTCGAGATTTATTGATTCGCTATCAAGCGTCATCCTTAACGCGTTGGCAGTCAATGTACGATCGAATACTATATATTATCATGAATCCTTCGACTTTCGACGATGGTGTAAAATAACGGAATGCACGGTATATATGTTCGAGTATTTGAAATCTCTAGTCGATTCGAAAATCTTTAGTTTACGTGTCCTTTATTGAAATTCTAATTATCGATCACGTGCATTGACAGCCCGCGCACTTTCAAATTAAACAAAAAATAAAGCACGGCCTTTAAATTAACTGATCTCCGACTAATTAGTAACTAATTAACCCTTCTCACTCGAACCACATTTCATCAATGTCGTTATATTCGTGCCCGACTGTTATTCGTTCGTAACGTTTACTAACTCGAGGAATCCCTAGATTTCCATTTTACACTTAGGTGACTCTGTACACTCGCTCGCACCGTAAAGTATAAACGAAAATCGGAATTATCGTTGTAATTGGGTGTTCGAGTGCAAGGGTTCTCTCGGTACTTTCTCGTTCGACTACTGGTAATCGGACTACTTAAAATCATTTTCAATCATCGATAAACATCAATCGTCATCGAGACCGATAACACCGTGACGCAATAAATTCTCTTTCTCAAACAATGGAAAACAAGACACACGACAAACACGCCGGGGGAACAAGTGCCTTGAAGTATACGTATTATTATTATTATTTATTATTATTATTATTATTATTATTATTACTATTATTATTATTATTATTATTATTATTATTATTATTATTATTATTATTATTATTAGCAATTCGAACGCGCATCATAATCGTTATTATTTTTTTTTTATATTATCGTTATCAATATTATTATTAATATTATTATTGTTACCATTACCGTTATTATTATAATTATTATTTAGAACGACATAAAAAAGTCAGTCCTCGAAAGCGGAAATGCTTCACCCGTCGTGCTTGCCGTAGGCGTAAAACACTCTCACGCATGGGATTCCTGAAAACGCAATACGACAAAACAGACTCTCTTTCTCTTTCACTTTATTCCTATTTATCGCGAGAACGTTTGTTACGATACGGACCTGAAAGCGACTCGGACAAACGAATACGCGTAACACGCGAAACAACAAAGAACACGAATATTTTTTTTTTAGTCATTAACTACAAAGAGAAATCCCCCATAATTGATCTAACCGTTGTATTGCAGGAAATTTTGTTTAACTCTTGGTGTTTAAGATCTGCTTGGATCCGTGTACTGTACTTTTACACTTTCTCTGGGTGCGTTCAGCTTTGGAGATTGCTAACGGATAATCTTCTATCCATCGTACGAAAACTATTCGACAATCGTTATTAAAAATAATCGTTGAGGGAATTTGATCATCAAAGTTCTCGAATACATACAGGACAAGTTTACGGTCGAATGGAAGATAAATTCGAGCTCGTGAGTTCTCGTAAGGTTTCCTGGTAATATTTTCCCGTAGATGGCGACACTATCGATTTGGGACACGGGACGTTGAAAAATAATAAGTAGCTAATCTCTTTCGATTCGATGATCCAGCGTACCGTAAAGAAGAGCGAAAACAGGATTGCAATCGAGCGTTGGAACAGATCAGAAAAAATCCCTAGGCAACACCGTTAAAGCCGAACGCATTTACAATTGACAATCTCGCACACGAAACACACAATTTCGTTCGTTTCGATTCCCCGAATACTTTATTCCCCCGCTCTCGCATTCTCGTCGATGATTTATATAGTTGATTTTCTGGTTCGCATAAGCGGTCAGTGGGCGTCTCGAATCTAGTATCAGCGTTCCGCGACGCGCGCTTATAAATTGTAATAATTATATCGACACGCTACTATATATATATATTCTTCAATATAATATATATATATCTACTTGCTTGATATAGCGATCAACGATAGTTGTTTTTTCTTCTCCTTCACTTTTATATGTATAATTTATATATATATATATATATTTTTTCTTCTTGTCGTGTATATTTATATACGTATATATGTATTCCTTTTATGTATGCATATATAAATATACATTCATATATAGCTCGCTCTTTTAGCTGTGTTCCGCGCGTTTACATTCATCCTTTGAATCGTTTAGAAGCTTCGATCGTAGGATCCGATCGATCCTCGTCAATACGAGTACGAATCGATTGATATTTTCATTAAGTGCTTCACCCTAAGGTCGCGACTTCTCTTTGTCGCGCAAATACTGATAAAACATACACTCATTCGACGTTTGCTCGCATTAATGTCCCATCTATCTTCGTTCCCTTTCGATTTGCCTCCTTCCCTTTCAAGTTCTCTCTAAAACTAATATTTATACCTTTCAGTTTCTCGTTAACTCGTTATTTTATTTATACCGTTTAGCGTCTCGTTTTCTGCACCTCTGACACCCACATTCTCTCCATCTACGTGTCTTTCGTTTACCATACGGTCGTTTCGTCTCCTCTCGTTTCTTTATTACTCTCTACCATTCTCTCATGCGACACGATGCACTCAATTCTGTAAATATATTTATAGACTTAGAATTTTCAATTCTCTCGGCGATTTAATCGCCTGGCTTCTTCGCATTGTCTTTCCCTCCGTTTTCTTCTAACACACACACACGCACGCACACACGCACACACACACACACACACACACACACACACACACACACACACACACACACACACACGCGCGCGCGCACACACGCACGCGCGCACACACACACGCACACACACACACACACACACACGCACGCACGCACGCACGCACGCACGCGCGCGCGCGATTTTTTTCAGTGTCTCATTCGGTACACATTTGTTCTCACTCTTAATGTATAAGTAAAAGTTTCATCGGGGGCATCGGTCGCGCGTCGAATTGTTTTAATTTCTTTTCTTCATATTTCTTTTTTTCTATCATTTACGCGTTCACGTTGATCGATTCGACGAACGAGAATTAAATCTAGGACCGTGAAACCGTTCAATGCTTCATCACCGATGAATCTCCACCTCTAAGTTTCACCAACGAATGTCACTGAATGTTATCGATGTTATTAAGTTCAATTGAAGGTGCAATCGATAACAATTGACGCGCAACAGATCCCACCGGTTATCGTGTATGGTACAACAAGTGATTTGCGTCTACTCACTCACACTGTTTCCACTAATAGAGAGTTTTTCACAGGCTCCTCCCTGAATAATCGTAAGCTTCCTCTATACTTCTCTGTGATCTTTTCTTCGTGTGACAATGGTCGATATTGATATTATGCGTAGGGATATAAACGGTCTAAGCACTGATTTATATGTACACGTCCGTAGAAACTTATCAATTACCGATTTGTGTAAATCATATCAATGAATATAACGTATAAATCATTCGTTCGGAACGAAGAAAAAAATTTGTCGAAAATTACGACATCGTCGATAATCTGTCCGATAACGATTATCGTCAATCATCGATCGTGTTGAATAATCCTTGCACGAAGGGTTCGACTATTGTCGTTTGTTCGCGTTGTAAAAAATTCACTCGTAGAAAGGTGTTCATTGTAAAAAGTATAAAGAACGAGACACCGATTGTTCATAATACTGCGGTAGAATGGGAATTGAATAAGAATCGTGTCTGATTCCTGATTATGAAAATAATTTTTCGACGAGCCTCGCGGACGAGGATGTGCAAATCGTACATTTGGTTTTATGAAAATACAAAGTCGGAAGATGGATATGTTGAGAAAGTGAATGATTCGATGAGCTGCGTCAAATCCTTTTCCCTTATTACCACCGAGAACTCTCTGGGATTGGTTACAGAAAGGAGAGAGACGAAACGTGGAAACAAAACTCCCGAGATTGATGTTCACGAATATTTTTCACTCGATCGTAGCCTTTCGAGGAGATTGAGAACAGTAACACTGCAATAATTTACCTCGAACGAAGTTTCATTCCTTTGAGTTCGATGCAAGAAGATTTGCTCGAATTGTTAAAAATTCGACAATTAATTCATTGTCGAGAAACTAAACGCACATCGATTATCAATGGTTCAATTTTCAATCGGGCCCGATGAAAGTTCAATGCCAGAATCGATCGAAGAAGAGTGCTCGTGATAATCTAGAAAAAGGAAAGAACCCTTCGAGATGCACACTGTACAGTGTTTCCTAATTTCATTTCTTCGGGGGCTAGGTCGAAGCTGCGACTAATTCTAAAAAGAAGCGTGTTTCTCGTTAGTCTCGAAACGCGGCTCGTTTCCCTATGAAATACTAGAGGCCCTCTTATTTCTTCTTTTCTTCGTTTCGAGTTTCCGCTATATGGTTCACTTTCCCCTGTTTCTTATAAGATACCACTGAATCCTCAGAATTCCCATCGTAGGCCCATCCCTCCTCTACGGAAACAAAAGGATCTCTTCTTTTTCTATGATATGTAGGACGATGAAAACTTTAGGGTAAAACCTACGACCTAATTATGCCCCTGCTCGATGAAGGGTGGAAACGACCAAGCGCAGACCTTGATCAACGTATCTGTACAACTTGATTTTGAAATTTCGTGGGCCCTGTTGCAAGGATGCTCTTCAACCTTTAAGATGTAATGTATAATATATCAAGATCTGTACAATGTACGGTTGACATATTGTAAAAATTTAACACGTTAAATGCCATGTTGGTCACCGATGACCGGCTCTTTGAACTCGAAACGTTTTTTCGAAGCGAAACGAACGTTAATATTTAAAAATTTTTAAATAACGTTCCCGACGTTAACACGTATTTCTACTACTTACGTTACAATTTGAACGAACGTCGAAGTTATCGATAAGTATGGAAAACCGACACGATAGTCAACGTGTTAATCGATCGGTATATATTTTGCATAGGTAATAATAAAATAATAGCGAATAAAAGTGATTCTTTGAAAGTATCCAACAATCGTTGAAATAACAGAAAGAACACTTTCGATCGAGAATCGTTTAAACGGTATATCGAAGAAAAGAAGAACTCAAACGTATCGGTCTATCATATATGCCACCTTGCAACAAAGAGCCCAACAAATTCTGCTCTACCACTATACGTAGACCCAGACTGGAACCACAAGGGTTCAACCCCACACTTTTACCATTTCTTTTGCACTCAACTTCCTAACACTAAAATAAAAGGAAGAAGACCAATGAAAATAAAAGGTTTGGAAATATAGACTATTCGAAACGAATTCTATCAAACGTGTTCCCAGTCACTGATTCCCAAGAGGGGCCCATACCCCCTGATACCACTCTGAATCCGTTCTCGTCCAATCTCTTCTCTGCACCAGATAGAATGATTTCTGATTGAGATATGTGTTCGTAGCGATTCTCGGAGATAGTGTCTCTCTCTCTCTCTCTCTCTCTTTCTATGTATATATATATATATATTCTATGTATATATATATATATATATATATATATATATATATATATATATATAATTCACATAATTACACAAGAAGCTACACTCTTCTGGAAAATACGTGCGCAGGGCCGTGCCTAGTATTGGCTCTATCACCTCGACGGTCTCCAAAATTGTACATCTTGCATACTGATTATTAACGCGTCGTGTTTCTAGCTTCAGGGCAGCTAGCTTCGATCCTGTCACGTGTGTCTGTGTGTGTGTGTGTGTACATCTACTTCTTCCCATGTATCTTCAGCAATTTCACGTCGCGTGCATCCGTGGCCAAAAAACGTGACGAACGAGACGCCATCTACGTTATTTACAAGCTTCGTCGATCTCTCGATCGAGTTCTATCATTGATCCTCCCTTCTTCTTCTTATTTTTCTTCATCTTCTTCTTCTTCTTCTCTTCAAGGTCGCGCGGAATGACGAGAAGAAAGCGCTTCGTCCTTCGAATCCCCCGAGATGTGGAGCTCAGAAAACGATAGAGGAACGCGTTACTTCTTTCGGTTATCTTTATTCTCTTCTTCGTCTTTTTATAGTATCGTGTTGCTCTCTCTATTGGTTTTGAAGAGTGTCCGGCCACATTGACAAATTAACTCGTCTACTTATTATCTGTTGCACCTTTGGAGTCGATGAGCATCGAAAATAGATAATTGCAGTTCGTCGTTTCTACGTCTACGTCGTGAACAGCGGCTCGAGGAATTCGATTTCTCTTCATTGTGTTCCCTCGGAGATTTGCGCGAGATCGTGTTGCTTGCTGCCTTTCTGGGATCTCTGCTGTCGAAGATCGTCATCGGTTTCCGGAAGGACGAAGGAAGAACAACGTAAATCGTGGCCAAACTGATGAAGAATCGTCTCGAGGTTTGCGTCCGTGTTCTTTCTTCTATTTCTTCTTTCTTCGGTTCCTATCTCTTGTTTACTTATTTATTTATTTATTTATTTATTTTTTTAAACATTTTTGAACCGTGACGAAAGGAAGACTCGTCTTCAAGGTGAAACTGAAGTTTCCTTCTAAACAATTGATCTTAAATCACAAATGTTTTTTAATTTTCTTCCAACTTCCAAATTGTACACGCGTGAATTGAAATACGTTGCATTTTTTCAAAGGTTTCGTCTTTTGTTTTTAAAGAAGAAAAGTGACATTGTTTCGCGAAAGGGTACTCGGTTTCGCGAAGGAAATTCAAATTCTTTCGAATCGTGAATCTCTGTTCGAAGAGAAGTCAATTTCATCTTCGATCGAAAATATCGATCATCGATTAAACTTTCTATTCGATTATTGATATCTTGTACCGTTGATTCTTCGATTAAACAACCTCGAAAACGAGGAAGGGAACGAAAAATTAACGCGAACAAATAGTGATATTAATTAGCTCAAGGAACACTTTGAAATCGAACCTCGTGACGATTCGTGGACTTCTGGGAAGCAGCTAGAAACCGTACAACACAATTGTGTGTAAGTTTTGATCGTAGAAAGTCGTCGGTTGCTGTTCGGTTTTTTTTTTTTAACAATTTTCTTACGAAATCTTTTGTTCTTCAAGGCGCGGAAGAAACATCGGCTGCGCCTCGTCTACTCTCTGCCTCTAAATCATAGAAAAACCATGGAAAAAACACTCTCTCTCGCTCACATATTTTTTCTCTTTTTTCTTTTTTTTTTCTTTCATTTTTAGAAACGTTTCAGTATGACAAACGTGGTCCATCGTATATACGTAAGTTTTTTTTTATATATATATATACGTTAGCGCTAGGATTCGACGATTAAAAAGACATGCATACGCGGGGAAATCAGAAACGGCGCTGGTACCCACGAATCATTGAAGTAATGGACGCTTCCTAACCTCGAAATGATACGAAGCGTTCCTCCTGAAGCATTCTTCAGCCTCGTTGTGCGATACGATGTTTCAAAGCAGTCGAACCGACTCGTTTCTCCGTACTTTCCGAACGTTCTTTCATTTACGAACATTTTACAAATTAAATTCAATTTATACAAAATTCCTCGCCTCCTCCTCCTCCTCCTCCTTCTTCTTCTTCTTCTTCTTCTTCTTCTGCTTCTTCTTCTACTACTACTACTTCTTTCCAATACTTTGGTCAACGTATCCAGGTCGATACACAGAAACGTAAAACCCGTGATGGTATTCGCTGATCCTTGTAAATTTTTCCTTCTATATATTTTCCACTCTGCGGTTCACTTCGTTTTCTTCTCGGTAATCTCTTCTCACGCGAGAAATGCAAAGGGCTCTGCTCCAATGAGTCGCGTACCAACGGGACAAACACGCCTTTTCCTCCCGGTGAAATGATGCGCTCGAGCTTATCAAAATCATCGACCTATAAAATATCGCGGGGTTACATCGTAAAGAAGAATAAAACGCTCGAAGAACGCGCCACGGTAGAAAATACAAGCTGTCGCCTGGGTATTACCTTCTTCGCGCGAAGAATTCGTCCGACGAAGTGAGTAATCTCGGTGGTTGTTCGATGAAACGCGATTGCACAAGAGAATCAGGTAAATGCGAGCACAATAAAAAATTAGATTCTTATATCGATATAACGCCCCTTCCACCGCTTCCGTTCTCTACTCTACTTCGTTTGTCACCTCCGCCATCTTCGCTCTCTTCCCTTTCGTTCTCCGCGTTGCTCGCAAAACGAAAGCGAATCTCGATAACGGTACACTTGGTGGAACAAACATAGCGAAAAACTCCGAGTAAATATTTCTTCCAAGATGTCCGTCTTGGTGACCAAGATCCTAGTATTTAACCGGACGATCTGCGTTAGGCTCACTTTAATCATTTACGAAGAGAATGCTTTTAAGAAGAGCATTCTTTTCTTCGAAGGAAACCGTTTGAAGAAAAATTCCTCTAAAAACGATACCATCTGTAAAATGTATCGGAGAGTATTTTCGTGCCTTTGTTTTGTTTCGATAAAAGTGTTGTAAAATAATTTTCAAGAATTCTTTTTATCATTAGTCGAGTTTCGCGCGAATCTATCGCACAGAGGTGAAGAAACGAAAAATGATTTCTGGGAGACACGTAGACCTGTGGTGTAATACTGATAAGGACAATACCAAATTGGTTTGCATAGATCAGCATAACATCTTAGACTTATTTATTGTCCAGACTATTGGCGCTGTCATCTTCGCTCTCTATAGTTTTCACGATCTCCCTCTATTTCTTCCATCAAGTGTACGCGGCTCTCGGCTTTTTATCCTTCGAAGTTTCGTTGTGAAGCGAGAAATTAAGAGAACACGAGATCCTTCAACCCTTTGCAATTTTCTTTCATCGCGTTTCTTCGTTGGAAAATTGAAAAATCGTTAAAAATCGGAAAATTGACAAATCACCGCCTTTAACGCTAGATTTACCAATCGGTAAAAACGACTGGTTCCCAACTGCTTTCGTAATAAAATTTGCTTTAAATTCCACGGTATGTTTTTCGAAGACGTCGTGACTTTTTCTGTTCCACGCATGTGGTCAATTTGAAAAATTCCTCTTTTTTCTCATCGATTTTATTTTTGAGGTACACACAAAGTGTACCTTAATATTCCAGTGTTAATTCCTGATCGAGAATTAGAAGATGAACAAATGAAGAAACGTTCAGGACGAACGAAAGAAGAGGTGAAGAATTTGAAAAACGAAGAGCATCGATTGTTGCAAAAGGTTGCAGTTCCCTCGAATAAGTCCTTCATTTTATATTCGATCGCGCCAGATTCGTTTTCGATGAAGTTTGCGCTCGGAGGATTCGTCGTTCCGTAAACGAGGCAAGAAAGAAATTGAAATCGGCGAAAAGGATTCGGGAAAGTCGAGAGCACGAACCGTAATTTGTCAGGCTCAGTTCCTTCGCTCGGTTCTTTTCGATCAAGGGGTTATTTTAGAGGATACGACGTCTTCGGTGGATCTCTTCTTTCCAGGTTACGGTCAACGAACGTTCTACTGGACGAGAATCGTATCAGATTCTCCAATACTCGAATTAAAGTAAGATCGACACCAAAGCGATGAAAATGCGTACGAGTAAACGAAAGATTGTTTTTTTTTTTTTTTTTTAAATTCAACGACTCGCTAGGACTGCCGTAATCTAACCAGATATTGAACTCGAAATTGAATTTCCCAAGGGCAGAAGTATTCGTTTAATCGTAACGGTTTGAAATATGTCGGTAGCTTGTTAATTATCATCAACTGATTGTCACGGTGTGGTATTTGCTATTTAATCTGTTACTTCGATACTAGATAACGTTTCGTCAAGATCGATCGGTTTTAACGTTCTCGAAACTATGTCGCAAGGTGTATCGATTCCTGGATGAAAATTGCTTTTTCCAAATTGTATTATTTTGCCAGAAGAATTACCATCGCTTTCGCACCGACCAAAGAATCTACACGAAATCGTCCCTCTCCATCTTCGATCCTTTCGGTAAAAAGCCACTTTTTATCCGATAAAATGTCCGATATTATTTATACAACTGTAGACAGATCGTTTTAAGCGATTATTTTTCAAAGAACTACACCTTTTTAACAGTTTCCAATTACTCCGAGGACATTTCTTCGCTCGGAAGTAAGCTCTTGGATCGAATCGAAAGTAAGGAAATCGAGAGGGTGGGAGACGAAAATGAATCCTTGAACCGTATCCTGGAATCCTGCGACAGACGCGTACAATTTCTTTGACTCGAATCTTCACTAATAATTATGTATACGTAGCATAATATATAGATATAGGTATATATAATAACAATAATCAATCATACAAAATTGCGGCAGTGTGCTTTCACGTATAACATAATTAATGATACACGCTCTGGACGCGTGGTTTTATTGTTAATTACTAAAATTACGAACGTCGAGGAACACCGGACACCGGGCGGGGCACACGTTTTTTTTTTTAGGAAAATATCAGTGTCCAGAGAAATTCTGGCGAACCTATATTTATGTACAAAGATGATGAGACGATTCAATGAGGCAAGCGAGTTTTCGGTCGGTTGAAAAACAGTTTAAGTCTCTTTCGAAAACGAATAGTTCAATTATCTTACCGGCCAATTATACATTTTCTTACTCGGTACTTGTATTGTACAATAACAATCACTTTACGGTGATGTTCTCCTCGATAATAGTTTTTTACTAAAATATTTTTCGCTCGCAATATTTTACTATCGCGATAGCGTTACTGATTTTTCGCTGCAATATTTGTTTACAAAAGTATCTTTTAGTCCAAGATACTGTTCCCTACAGTATCTTTTATCGTTACGTTATTTTCCTGGAAAATGTTTAGTTTTTGCGATACTCTCTATCGTAACATTTTTTACAATGTAGAAAGTATTTTTTATTACAGTAATCTTTTACTGGATTATTATCTATTTTACTGCAACATTTTCAGCAAAATATTAATTTTTGCGATACCTCCGTATCGCGTATCGTAAATATATTGTTTCATTGTTTCGCGCAAGTCTCACGTCGAAGAAACTCGTCGCTGTAAATTTTCTTTTCGATACAAAACGTACTAAATAATAGCACAAGCGTAGAAAGTAGACGCGTTGGTCTTCGGTGTATACAATAAAAAGAAAACAAACGTTAAAATTCTTTCTCGTACGAAATATGAAAATGCTCGTCGGAACGGATCAACGAATGAGGGAATCGATTCGATACATCGGACGATTTCTGTTCCTTCGATGGAGTTTCACGGTGCGTGTAATTATATCGAAACTGTGTAATAGTTTATTTATCCAATTTACACGTGTCGTTCGATCGCGTGTTTTCAGATTACGAGTATCCACGTTGCGCGTGGAACGCAAATTTAAAGATCAATTTCATCCCACGACAGTGCGATCGTATCAAACTCCAAGGAGTGATCAGAAACAAAATGGCGCCGTGGAAAGATTCTCTCCAAAGTAGCGTGAAAAGTACAAATGGTATCCGGCGTTCCGTCGCGTTTTCACATCAAACGACAATCAAACAGTCGGGGTTCCATACGATTAGGGCGTGACTATGCGAGTTATGGTACACTTTAAACGCTATACAATAATCCTCAATTCTTTGACTACCTCGAACAAACATCGCCTCCGGTGACATCCTCTACCGAGATGTCTCCGATAAAACTAACGCTGTGCGGAAAAGAGAGAGCGCACTGATCCATGCATAATGCATACATGTAAATACATTGCAAATACGGATATACTTCATACGTTATAACAGCGGTGTCCAATAAAAAAATGTCGGATAATCGAGTAAACGTAGACTCTGATGAACGAGACACACCTTCTTTTGTGCAATACCTAAACGAATCGTACAAGGATGTTGTTCTCGTGGAGTCTTTTTCGAGCGATAAAAAATTAATCGAGAAAGAAAACCGATGGAATTTCTTCGTCCAAACGAAGAAGTTTTAGGTTGCGACTAAGTAAGTACGTACAAACGGTCCGATTTTGACAAGTATTACGTATTTTACGATCGTTTTTAAATATTCGTCGCTCCTGGTGGAACTTGCTCCTTGTACACTACCACCCAGTGTTGATAAATTGGAATAAAATTGAATAACCGTGCGAAGTTACAACGACGATTACAATTAGATTTTTTAAATTTATAAATTTACTTCGATTTTTGGTAGAAGAAGTAACTTTGATATTCGAATGCGAGAATACGAGAATTTGAATAGATTTCAAACGACATGGACTCTCTATTGGACGACGCTGGTATACAAAGAATGCATATATTGTATGTCACTTATACAGACTGCATTCCCTAACGAAGACACGAGCGAGTAAAAGCAGTGGCAACGATAGTCAACCCTTTGAAGGCCTACATACTCCCAACGCGTACTTTCATTAACAGTGTTTTTGATACAACTTTAAACTTTAGTTCACGATTACTCTTAGACGATAAACGAAACGAATTTATTTACACATTAGGCTAATGAAATTGTTAAAATAAAATTTAGCGATCCACATTTAAAGGTAATGCCACTCCAAAGGGTTAACAGATATTCAGCAACTCCTAGCGTTACTATTATTCGTACATGATATAATTTATACATTATTTATACGAGGTTACGTAACCTTTGTCCAATCTGAAAGATTTCCATCGTCTTGGAGAATACGGAGAAATTATATATAAAAAGTTGGGCACAATCGAGAGAAGGTTACATAGTAGAAGCAATTTCCATTGTGCCTTCACCGAATCACTCGATCCCCATCACTTGAAGTCATCGCGCATGTACCGTGAATCTTTTAACCTATCGTTTCTCCCTATTGTTCCAAGTAACAGGAATATTCAAGACGGACGAAGTTATTAAATATGAACCCCGTGATTCGCTGGAAATTGTCAAACGAAGTGATTTTTTGTCCGTTGGTACCAGAAAGGGGTGTATCTAACTAATTATAGTGCGTCCATGAGGTATGTTGGCAATGTGGTAACTTATCGCTGAAGTCTTTGTCAACGAAAGTGCGACACCGAGGGGAATGGCTACGAACTGAACCTACACGATAAAAGATGGACAAATTGTACACCTTTTATATTTTGTTAGAGTGGCACGTGGCACACGGTACACGTACATGTGTATTTCCTCGAAAAGCTTCACCTATGGTACCAACCGATACAAAGAACGTTTCGGTTGACGATTTCCAACGAGTCTGCGTTTACACGAGGGGTTTATTTATGTGTAACGTTACCAACTAACAGTAATAGTAATAATAGTCGTCGCTCGTGTCCCCGACAACGAGATCGTAGAACAAACGAACCACGGTTGGAGATCCTGGACAGGATCACTTCCGGCTCGTCCCCCCTTAAAATGTTTCTCATCTTCGCGTACGCAATAATACTGGCTATGTTTAGTCGTTTTACAAGTTACAATTAACTCTTTACTCGTAATTATTATCGTTTCTCGGTGATTTCGACTCCTCTACTTCGGGTTTCGTTCGATCCACCACCTTTTCCATAGTTTTCATCGGTCTCCATTCGTCGGTTTGCTATTGTCAACATGTACAAGTCTTGGAGTCGTTACCTCGGCTCTTGCCGCGGTGAAATTTATGTATATTATGTATAATCATAGCGTCTGCGTGCACCTATACTGTGCTTTCTTCGTTTCCTTCTCCTTCTCCTCCCCCTCCTCCTCATCTCCTCCTCTGTAGCTTTACTCTTCTTCTACATCCGGTGCACGTATACGTGGACGCAGCGTCGTGTACATCAGCAGTTCCTTCGTGTTCTGTATACGAGGGCTAGCTAACCGCTACAAGTAATAGTTTTTTATCAAAAGCACATGTATATCGTGACTATCCTATGTGTGTATATATAATATGTATATATATATATATATGTATGTATATATATAGTATATTGTATATAAACCGGACGTTGTGTGTGTGTAATTTGTTCGTTTGTCTCTTGTGTGTATCGCTGTGTGTCACGTTGTTACTCTTCACCTCGTTTACCTCTTTCTTGTTCTTCTTTCGCGCCAGTGTGATCAGTCCTTGTCGTCTTTCCTCTTCTATTTTTCTTCTACTTCTTCTTCTTCTTCTTCTTTTTCTTCTGCAGCCGGAATCTCTGCATCCGGAACTCTTTGCTTGAGATCTCAGAGCCTCGATCGGCCGGGGAATAGCTTGAACTCTGTTGAAAGATCGACCGAAGAAGCAGTAGAGCTTCTTTGAACATAAGGGTGTGCGCGGTTGAATCCCGCGGATCTCGAGGGCTCCTTTCGTCCCCCATTCCTCCCTCGTTTTAAGAGCAATTTCGATACTTGTTCGTTTTCAGTCGTTTCGTAGATTTGTGCAGTTCGAGACACGGGGGACGATACGAGACGCTCAAAATTGTACACTTCGGAGTGTCGTCTGTTGCTTCTCTTTTTCTTTTTCTTCGTTTCTTCGGTTTGAGGCTTTCGTCCGATTGCTCCTCTCCATTGGTTGATCGACATCGGGCTTGTGAAAGAAGTTCGGTGGATCTCAACGTAGGATAGAAAAGAAGTTCAGGGCCTCGAAATTTTCGTCCGTGGCGTTTGTGCGCGAAGAAAAATTCGAATGCTCGCCATACTTGACTCTTCAGCTGCGGAAGAGTGTCTTTTGCAATGGTGATCGATTCCTCCCCGATAGAGAGAGAGGATCTAGTTAAGTCTAATAGTCGAATTTTGTGCAAAGAGTTGCAAACTAGGAACCTGTTTGTTGATTTACATCATTACAGTCTTTGGTGATTGTAAAATTATGGCGTCGTTCGCAGCTAAAGAGTGAAACTCTCTTTTAAACATTGCTGTAACTTCGGTTATTTTTTTTTTCTTTTTTTTTTTTGCTTTTTTTTAGATTTCTCGTTAGGTGTGCTACTCGATAAGTACCTCTTCGGTGTACAATACAAAAAGAATTCGTATGAAAAACTCGCGAAAGGCTTCTTAGTCGGTCGTCAGATCGTCAATTTTAACGTTGGATTTTTTGTTTTTCTTCGCGAAGATTTTGTAACGAATAATCGCGGTGGTCCCATTATGCGCGTCGTTTCGTTAGGGAAACAATGATGGCTTACATTGTGCGTCTGCCGACAAGATTCAGCCTTAAATCGTATAATTACACGCTCACTTTTTGAGCGTGTTGCTTTAGAAGAATATGCGTGGAACTCGACGCGCTGACTGCCACAGAAACACGTATAAATATTTCAAAACACAACATCGTACGAAGAATACTTTTCTCTAACATAGTAACAGTGTAATAATATTTTGAAAGGAGAAATCATTGACTAGAAAACCGTTAAACGTAGCATTGACTAGATTCAAGTCTTTGGCGATATACGTTTTTGTTGCTCTGAGAAGAGATTATATTAAAAATTTAATTCGCACATTCTCTCTTTAAATGAAAAATTGTTTCGCAATGAAAATGTTGCTGCATCAGACTTTCAAACCGAAGCAGTCAACGCGTTTAATCTTTGAGAAATCAAAGAAAGAATACCTTTTCCTTATTTTTTTTCAACTTTCATCAACACACCACAAGAATCGCCGATTAAGATGAAAAAAAACTCTTAGCACACTTGCTCGCTGCTTAAATTTTACTTAAAATTTTAGTAAATTTTGATTCAACGAATTTTAACCATTTTAAAATATATTTTTAAAAGACTAATATTAATAATAATATATTCTTAATAAAGATGTATAGTAATGGTAATAATAGCTTTGATACATGTGGAACGTATACAATCCAATTGTCTTGAAAGAATAAAAGAAAAAAAATACTCTACAATATTTGTACCACAATGCTAATAATAACAACACACTTTTAAACTTCTTATTAGTTAAGTTGTTAAATTCTGATAGATAAGCAATGTTCTAAGAATTTACTTTCATTCTCCTTTTGCTGACCATTTGAAAACTGACAAACAACAAAAACCTTCACAACATATTCACAAAATATTTGTTTCAATAGGTTTGAAAATTCTTCATTATCCCTAAGATTTATCTTTTAAAATGTTTATGAATAAATATCACCAGAGTTGGGCAAAACTTTCCGAAACTCAATATTGTGATTACAATTTTTAATCATCGATCGTAAAGATCGATTAAATTTTTTCATTACCTACTTCTCAATCATCATTGAGAACAAAAATTGATCATGGTTTGGAAGTTGTATACCATACTTGTCTTTGAATAAAGAATAGTAGTGTATTTATCTATAGGTAAAATATCTCGAAACAAATTAAAATCAAAAGATTATGGGTCCGTTATAAGTTTACTAATAGTTTAACTCGACCAACAACTGACACCTAGTCGTTCAACTTTTCAATGGACCGCGTCCCAGTTCGCTATAACAAAATTCATTGCCTAATGCCCAACACTGTTTCTTCACAATTTTCAGCAACAACCATTGACTTAAACTTTCCTTCTCAAAGAAACAAGAGATTCTTCAAACTATCAGTCAAACGGAGATATTCAAGCTATTCAGGACACACACCCCTAAATCGATCTGCATGTTCAACGAAACTCTAATGTGTCTTGGGTATGTGCTGGTGTCGATCGTCGTCGCTGGCCTCTGCATCGCCCTCGACACCCCTCTCGCCCTCTTCAGGTTGTGGTGTATTTCCCTCCTCAGTGTCGACGCTGCTGGTTGGCGTGATTTGTTCTGTTCCAGGGCCAGTCGAATCAGCTGTGACCCCTTCGTTGCCCTTATCGAGTCCCAAGCCGCCCAGTAGGCTCTTGTTAATCGGCTCCGGCGAGGCTTCCGACTCCTCACTGCTAGGTGAACCGGGAGACGAGACTATCACCTGTGCAGACAAGGACGCGGCATTGCCAGCGCCGTTTCTCATTAATTGTCAACTCTTTAAACCTACGTGGTTATTGCTTTTTCTTTCATTAGACAATGTTAACCCTTTGCACTCTGCCTAAAGTGGTAATAAAGTTAGGTACCAGTATTGGGAATTGATTAAAATTTAAGCGAAGATCTGCAGTACAAAGGGTTAAGTAATAGAGAAACACGGACCAGGAGATTATTATAACATTTTGTGGCTGCGTGCAGGAAGGGTACAGTGTTTTTTTTTATGTGAAAATGTCGCTGGAGGATTCCTCCGGAAGAGTGGAGTGTTTTTTTGCAGAATGAGTTTATGAATTCAGGCATTCGTTTGAAAAGAATGTGTAGGTAAAGTGGATGTAAACACACAGAGGAGTTCGAGACGAGGCAACTATGGAAAGTTCTTCACATTGTATTACCTGTTTAAAATTTCTGATGCAGTCTATAAAAAATTCGAAATTAGCAACTTGATTTATTTACATTAAAATTGCTATTTATTGAGCAAAATGAATCCGTTAAAACGGACTCGATACGGTTCGAGTAAAATTTTCCTAAGTTTAATTAAAATATTATTATAATCTATTCTAACTTTTATCTTTTAACTGAGGTGCCTCACTTTGTGTACAGTATTTTATGTGCTGCTTGTTAAAATTTGAGACAGTCCAAGTACAAGTATTCAATGGATAACATTCAAGTGTTAAGGATATCGAGCATCTGATTTCAGTTCGACTTGAACATTATAAGTTTTATATCTTTTTTTTTTTTTTATACCTTTCGGCACTGGAAATCCTACACGAAAACATGGAAACCACAGATGTCGAACCAAATTCAAGATGCAACACTTGTGGTGCAATTACTGCGTGCTAGGATAGACTAATGATCCCACAGATGGAATTCTCATCAATTAGAGTATTCTCGAGAGTCGAGAGATCGATTAATTAATGTGACACTATTCTTGAGAAGGATTGTTTTTCCTAGAATTTCCTTTCATTCTGTTTTCTAATTATGCGAGGATATATGTTGTGGAAGGTGAAAACTATGTTACACAAACACCAGAGATTCTGTGAGTGAATATGTTTATGTCGATCAGATGGAAGACAAAGGCAGTATCAAAGTTCTGTTCTTATTTTATCTCTAACAAGTGTTGCTAACTTTACCTTAAATGATGTAGATAACCTGTCCTCTGATTAAATATTTCTTTCTTTATCTTTTGGATACAAGATCGAATTGTCTTGATTATTTATTTCCTCCTTCAAGGGACATAACTTTTTTAGGTCTTTTTATGAATGTTAATAAAGCTTTGATCTGCCGTGTCCTTTTAGAAGTAAATATTCGTCACTATTTTTGCAATCAGCTACAAATATTTACACGTTTACACGCACACGGCACAGAGTCTTTGAGAAACAAGTAGCTGTAAGTAAACTTAAAAATCTGTTTATAATTTGACAAGCGGTACACTAATAATTTGTATAACAGATCATTCTTTCTATTTTGAACTGCATTTGTAGAAAAATGTTATCAACTTAAAATCTTTAGATTTCTGCAGAAACGAAGCTAGATTATCAGAATATTACTTCTCAAAGACACTGTATCCTTCTATCGAAGAATATATACACGATTATTATTATTATTATTAAAATTCACACAGACCTGTGCGAATATAATGACAGATGAATTAGTGTATATCGGTTCTCTGATGTCTAACACGGGCCATGCATGTAATAACGATAACTAAAGGCTGATGTAACGCGAATGAAAACGATAATAACGATAATACCTGTGCAAGAAGCGGCGTCTCTGTGCTGTCAGCGGTTTGGTAGAGCCGGCAATTTGCGCTTGCTCTGAAGAATACGTGCCCAAACGAAAAAAGATAAAGAAGACAACGTAAATCGTCACTATAATACAAAGACGTCGAGAGACTGGCGGCGCAAACGAACGGAAATCATAAGCGACCCGCAAATCGGTACACCCAAATAATTTACAGAACTGACATCGAGACATGCACGAAGGCGTTTTGGTGTGGTAATATTTACACGGACTCGTCGCGATGCGTCGCCTCGCAAATTTTTCACCGCGCAGAACAGACTTCGTTGGCTTGTTTAACAAAAGCGAATCAGTGAAAAAAAAAAAACGTTTCTTCACTTGTTTAGGAAGGAAAGAATATAGAATATTTCTTCGCTTGTTTTTTTCTTTTTTTTTTTTCTGGAGAAGTACACTTGTAATGAAATTGGATAGTAAATTCAAGTAACAGAAAGTGCAGAAACGTTTGCAAACGTAGGAAATCCCTGCAACGAAGAATTTGCAACGATCAACGGTAAAGCTGTATCCACGAGAATCATGGCGACCTACAACTGACGCGAGTTCAACGAACGAATAAACGAACGGATGAATGAATGAGTAAATGAATGAACAAACGTCTCATTTATTGGTGAATGATTCGAAATTATGAAAGCGCGTCAGGGTTGTTCTGCGAAGCGAAACAAAGGGAGAGAACAGAGTTTTTTACTTTGCCTACCATGCTGTTCACAACACGCTTCAGATAATGCACATGGGACACGGACAAGAAAGCGGAGAGCGAGACGAGACTGTCGTCGAGTTTCTTGAAGCGTTTCGTTTCACTTTCGGTAATACATTTCAAGTACTTCACGCGACGTGTATGTAATACAAGCGAAAAACTTCAAGAAGAAGAAAGAACTCAAGACCAGAGAAATTGTAAGCTCTCACGTATCTCTTGCTTCCCTTTCTCCCATCCTCTGTATCGGTTCAAACAGTAGCAATAATATCGTTCTGTTGTAGAAAGATAAAATACTCCAGTATTTCTGGCCCAAATACTAGTTGATCAGTATCTTTAATTCACAACGAATTGTTAGATCTAGAACAACTGTTGTTTAATGTTTGAATTTCTCTCAATGTTCGATAAAGAAAAAAAATTATCGAACGAGTAATCCAACTAGGTTCAGTTGAGTAGATCAGACAATTTTATACTTGATTCTAATCTTCGTATAAACTCCTCTTCATCAATGCTTACAAAGTACTTCTCAACTCGTTCAAACCACCTGTGAACGTCGACAAAGGATCGGGATGAAGAAAGGCGAGAGATCGAAACGAACGTCGTCGAGATAAGGCGAGAACTCTAACAGAACACTGACCTGTCGAGGCTTGACCGGCGGTGGAGGACGAGTGGAGGGCACGAGGACTGCGGCTGCCGTAGTTTGTGGCTGTTGATGAAGTGAGTGTTGCTGCTGCCAAGGCAGCCCTGTGCGTACCAATGTTCCCTGCAGTTGCTGCTGCTGCAGTTGCTGTTGACTGTTGTGCTCGACTGCTGGCGTAACTCGAGGAAGCGCTGAAGCGACTGAAGAAATCTTCCGAACTGTCTGTGAAAAAAGCAACTGATTATTCGGCTCTTATTCTTCACGTTTAATTGTTTAAACGGGCCAAGCTATGGAACTTGACTTCGCTTTTTTAATAGTATATTGTTAACAATTATGCGACTTTAGAGTGTTCATTTATTGTCAATAATTGTATGACATGAAAGTGTCAATTTATTGTCAATAATCGTATACAGTAGAAGCTTTATTGGGCAATATGGGTCACGAATAGGATGGATACGGTGGAATGATAAAGTCAATTTCCTGCTTAAATGGAAGCATCGTTAGAAATGACGACATTACCTGACTTAACTGGCCATATCTCAAGGAGGTATTTAAGTACTGCAATTGGCTGTTGGAAATCCAGCGGTGGTCCGTTCTCCTCCGAGTACAACATCAAGACTGGTCCGAAGCAAACTGCTAGGCTTGCTGGCGACATTTTGTTGCACTGTGACACCACCATTGCCAGATGATCCAGCAAGTAAATTAACGTACACTGTCGCAAAGCAGAAGTAATTAATAATTTCTAAAGAAGAAGGAAAGGTATACAATAAATTGGTTACGAGATTGTTAGGATTCTAACTGGATACAAACCCTGTTCACTTTCGGTAAACAGTTGAGTATACTGAACATGAGTTTAGCGTTGCCCTGCGGATCATCCGGTATACAGACAGTCAGTGCATCGACCATCATTTGGTAGAGGCACTTCGTGAAGAGTGGTTCTGGAAGTTCTCGTAGATAATCTTTCAATACGCCTGCGAAATAATTGTTCAATTTAAATATTCAACGTTAACATTATTTTCAACGATATCGGATATGTTCCGTTCATTGTAGGCAATGATCATTATTTACAATAAGATTAAACTGTGCGATAAATTCTAAACTGTGCGATCTGTGTAACTGGACGATATCTACTATTCGTTATTACAATTTAACTTACCAGTAATGACGTTAATGTCCGGTACATTGTCAGGCGACAGGTTCACCGAACGAGCGTTTCTCTCAAAGGCTTCCCTAAGTATCCTCTTCTTTGACGCTGATCCACAAAGTCTGTACAAACCTGTTATTCACAAATACTTTGTAAACATCGTAACGAGAATAGTATATTAGTAGTACCGAGAGTTTATTGGTAAAACAGACAATTCGTTACTAATAATTCAAATCCAAATGTTGAAATTGTACGTAAACTCACCGATGATATCAAGACCTCTTCTTTCAACTTCTTCGACGCAGCGCCAAACAATTATGGGAACGTTTGGTACACCCATTGCCAGGGCAGTAGAGACACCTCCAGGAACTCCGCCAGTTTTGCTTTCTCGGCTTACCTGAAAACCATAAAACACTGCTGTCAGAGATCAAAAGAGGCTTTTGATTGTACGCGGTTGCGGCTTATGGAAGAAAATGTAAATTGTACGTTGATTTTTAAATTTTGAATCAGCAAGTTTGTAATCGATTGACTCACCACGGTGTCAAGATCGACTCCAAAGAGAGGTGCAGCTCTAGTGGCCAAAGATATCACCGGAAGTCCTCTCCTTCGGAAGGTTTGCTGAGCATCGGTATACCGCAGTCTTAAATAGATTGTGCCACGTGGTTCGACCTTGACAGCCAACTGATGAACCGGTGATTCCTTGAGAAGTGTAGCTAGGTGCACAGATCCCTTGTAACAGAGTTTATGTCTGTACTGTGGGTCCCAGGAATAAACGAGCAAGTCTAACTGCCGGTTGCCAACGAGATCCAGCTCGAAGGTCTCGTCCCAGTCGAACATCAGGTCACCGGTTCGCACCACTGTCCTCGCTTTGTGCACCCTGTCGCACTCCAGTACGCAGTACAGATCTCTCAATCCACAACTAGCTGTTTTGGAATTCCGAGAGAAAAGAATTGTTTATACCGACTTTAAAGTTTGGTCATACAATTGTAATTTTCTTATCGCATTTTTTACAAGATAAGAAATATTGTTGGAATATTGTTGTGGTACTCTGTGGCTCATTAGTGTTTCGGTTGCTCAAGGATTGAAGTAACACTCGAGAGTTTCGAGAGGGAGGATTTACTATAGGTTTTTAGGGAAAGGAAAAATGATCCTAAATCTTTATTCAAAAATCAAATGAAATAATAGTCGAAACAGTTCCATTTCCTTCCTTTCGAATAAAGCAGTGGCTGTGCAATGGAGAACCCGTCTAGAGGGTGTGCAGCGTCTTGAACGTACCTAAATTAGGCTGACCTGATGGCGTAGAGGGCGTCGTAGCTGCTGACGAGGATGTCGTCGACCGAAGGCCGCGTCCAGCCAGAAGGTGGACAAAAAGCAATCCACTGACCCCACCTGCCAGGTCACCGCTGTTGGTTTCTCCGAGCGAACTCAAGAGAGAACTAGTCGAGTTCGGAGTCCCTACAGTCGGCGGCTTCTCTATTTTATACTTGAGGAACTCTGAATAAACACCAGGGAACATCATTGAAAAGGTGATTGCGTTTCGTCAATGAAAGATTAAGAAAACTGACAGTAAATTATGCCTTTTTCTGCTCACCTGCAGGATTAATATCTAGCAGTCTTTGATCCTGAGTTCTAGTAGGTGTGGGGGTAGGTATGCTTCTCGTTGACTCTAGGTCCAATAGGTTTCTAATTCTTCTGACCGACGTCGCCCTCTGAGCAGTCGAGTTGCTCAGAGTCGGTTTCTGACTTGTCAGGGATGTGCGCGCGCTCGACGCCACCGAGGCCGGTCTTGGATTCGTCGTCCCCCGGTGACAGGTTGAACTAATTGCCGTTGAAGCTTTCAAATTGGCTAGGTTTACTTGTTGCGCCGAAGCTGATCTTGTCGAGAGACGATCCAACGTACTCGAAAGTGGTCTGTACGCGCTGTAGCTACCGTAATCACCCTGCGGAAAGTGAAGAAGCTTTTAACATTTCGATCGGATATCACATTATCGCAGAAAGAAGCCCCATTTTCAGTAACCATTCTCGGTACTCTATCGGAGAAGGTACAAAACAAAGGAGTAAGGGCAGTAGAATGGGCAAGTTCTGGGGCAGACATAATAGATGTTTGTTGCAAAGATATCTATCGTTGTTCACAAAACTGACGCTACTAATATTTCAAATTGGAACGATGCTAACCTCGTCGAATAAAAAAAAAGAAGAGTACTTCGACAGAATTATTCGAGATAGGGATTTTCTTGGGTTTACAGTCTATGAGGTGACAATCTTAGCTGAAACAAATACAGGGAAGATCTAGGCTGCTTCTAATCAGGATCAATTAGGATTTTGTCCACCGAGTGTCTCTATAAGTGAGATAATTTAGACTAGTCAGACTACACGAGATTATTGTCAATCGTCCCATTATGTATATGAAAACTAAAACACTAAAGCTAGCTACTTACAATGTGATTGTTGAAATCGTAAGGCTTCTACTTACTTGGCTCGCAGCTGCGTGAATGTTCTCCGCGCTGTAAGTATAACGTGGCGGTCTACTCGTGGTCGCTCTGATTTGTTCGTACAATGCACTGGTGCTTGGCGTTCGACTCAACCATGCTCGATACTCGTCCGATGTGAACACACTAGGTGATGATGGTATTCTTCCTGTTGCACAGTTACGTAACGGTATACGTTCACAGTTTTGCTATTTTTCTCGAGTTGTTTAGCCTCAAATTGTCGGATACGATCGATTCATTACCTCTGTCACGCCTGATGGAAGGCAGTTCGGGTGCCGATAGTGCTCCATCACTGTCTTCCTGATCGATCAGTCCGGACGCTACTGTACTAAGTCCAGATCTAAGACCAGGTTGCTGCGGCAACGTCCTGCCACTTCGAGGCAACGAATTTGATCTCAAACCTATGAACAAAAAAAATGTTTAATTTCGCGGATATACAGGGTCGAGGCACTTGAAACCAACCACCTGAATAATTCGTTTACTTTTTGACGACAGATAAAAATGCTTTGGGCAATCTTGCTTGGTTTCAAGGAGCACGTAATCCGACACGAGTTGCAAAGGACTCTCGACCAGCAGGTGGCAACTTGTATTTACACGATAGTAACTCACCGGAGGAACTCTGACCAATTTGCGACCTCGACAACGTCGCCAGATGCGAGACAGCGCTGCTTTGCGGTGGATTGTTCATGTTGTGCCTGTAGTAGTAGTACGCTGACTTCGGTGAACTGGAACACGTTGCCTCGGTGTCTGACGCATAATCCAACGATGGCCGATGCCTCCTCGTCAGGGTGCCGAACTGACCTTGCCTCTGGGTGGACGACGTAGTGTCGCCCTGGGTGGCATACCTCGTGTTGTATCTCAACGCTGACGTCCCTATTTTGTTTTACAAAAACCGTTGTGATGCTTCTGGTGCTTCGTTTGTGAAAATACAGGGACTGGGAACTACCAAAGTTAAAGGAAAGTCAAGACTCGTTTCATTGGAAAATTCAACTTCTTTGTTATCAAAGATGAAACTTTCAGAGAGGTCACGACACGATATAAAATCATCAGAATTCAACGTTGACTCGGAGTAATCTTAATTAGTAACTGCATACCTGATTTCAAGCTGGATCTGAGTATAGTGTGTCGAGCCGGTGTGGTGATGCTCGTGTAATCCACGCGTGGTAAATGTTGATCCGAGCCACTTCTGGGCATGATTCTTCCACTGCTGGTGTGCTGCCCGTATCCATAGTGCGACGACTGAGTCTGACCGGACAATCTGCTCCCAACCGATTGCATTCCTGTTCCCGTGGACATTCGACGACCACCGTTCGAGGGCATTACCGGCCCCGTGTAGAAAGAGTGTACCTAAATTCATGAATAGTCGTCAGTTTCGGTTTGCCTCGTTCGAAGCAGGTTTCTGCATTCCTTCGTCTCACAGTCGGTCAGTTGCTCGTTGTTGCTGCTCGAGTTCGATCCACGAAACTAGGACATCGGTAGCAGAGAGATCTGACTCGAATCGAAAGCTACAATTGTCGTACCAGTGATTGAACAAACACCACGAATCGACTGTGATCGAAGGAACGCTCCAACTGTGAATTACTGCGCCAACACGATCGATGGATCCTTCGGTGTATAAGTAAGTACAGGTTCGCGACGATCACAATACTTTTGGGTGATATACTTTATTCGCGTGTGGATCCATCTATCGCGCGGACTATGACGATCACGGATCGTCACGAGATGAGACAATACTCAGAAAGAAAGAAATCGAAAGAACGAGCGCATAGCAAAGCTTACGAGGCAACAAAAAGTAGGTTCACATCACAAACAGTGACAGACATACGCGTGTTCAATTCCACGTGGACAGTGACAAATATTTGTCGTTTTCTAGGATTGCAACTATGTTTTCCGTAAATGGGACCAGATCCTGACGAGCTACTTCTGCGCGAGAATCATGCAACTCGACGGATCTGTTTCAACTTCTTTGGTGTCTTTATCGTTGATCGATCTTTCATCGACGAAACGATCGGATTTAAGTTTGCGATTCAAAGCGATGACGAGCAATTCTCTCGAGTCTCAGGATTAATCGGATCTTTACGAAAATGTACAAATATTTGTCGACTGTCCAGGTTGGGCACGGTGCAGGAAATTGCGCTCATACACAAGTCTAGATATCAAGAAAGAGTTAGTGGTTTCTTTACCTTTGTGAAATCCTGGTTAATATCAACGTAGCATTTATTCATAGAACCGATTAGTCATGTGAAATACGTGGTCGAAACACGAGCGAGCTGCGAACCGTCAGCCTCCAAGTCGTTTGGACGATTCATTCATTCGACGATTCTCTGATCGATCTTTATCGCTTCAACTTGAACTATTCTCAAGTACTCTCAAAATACAGGGTATCCGTGTCCTTTTGCGTATTTGATCACGAGGAACGAGGGTACACGAGGATCGTATCTGGTCCGAATGACTTGGACGTTACGACAGCAGGCATCGTACTGATCTCTATCAAGAGTGTCTCGATACGTTGCCACGAATTCACCACTTTCTTATTAATCGCGATTGCAATCGAGGACAGAAAAGGGCAAACAAGTGTCAACTTGGTGCAGACAGGTATGTGAAAGGGTGCTCGATCCACATCGTCTAGAACATCTATGTGTGACCTACTCCTGACCGCAGGTGGAGATTTACAGTGAAACTATACAGACCTCCCAATCCGAAGTTCAAAACTGCACTATGGATATCAACGACTTCTTCGTTAAATCTTTATCAAATTGAACGTGACTTCACGAAAGCTCTCTAGCTTCCATCCTAACTTCGTCGCGATTAAGTTCCTTTTTACCGTAAAACTTTCTCGCGTTTTATAATCTTGGTCCGTTCGGAAACTTCATCCGCGGTGAACGCTCTTACACAAAACCTAATGACTCCGATTCATTCTGGAATCAGTTCGTCAATTGTCTAACTTCGGTTCGTTTTACCATTTCGAGCTTCGGGGAATTCAATTTCCCTAAGTTTCGACAAATCTCTAACCGATACTTTATTTTGTTCGGTCCAATCCTCTTCGTGATCCGATTTCAACTCGTTTCGTTGAAACGAAATCTCCACCTGCGTCAGAATATTGGGCAAGAGGTGAAATATCACACGGAACTTACTTTTTCAGCCAAACTCTCCAATGTTTTCGGATAACCACGCTCATACGGTTGGAAATGTTGCGTCGCGGATGGTTTCGGCTGATGTGTGATAACAGGTGGGGGCGGTGGTTGATAAGACCAGTGTCCCTCCGGTCTGGAATTGTAGTAGAGATCACCGTTGCTGGATCCCAGATCCTGACTGGATCCCAGACCCGTCAGGCCCAATCTCGACCTGGATGGCAACATTTCGCGACCGTCGCCACGTCTACGATTACCGTCCCTGTAATTGAAACAAGTATTCAATTGTCTATCGGCCTGAACTAAATTAACCTCGAATTCCATCTGAACTAAATTCGAGTTTAAGTCAAAGCAGATTGCTCCGAGCAGTGCGCCAGAGCGATTAAAGTTTAACTCGGATCTAATTGAACCATTCCTATCGTAACTTTCTCCTATTCGTTACAAGTTGCAGGATGCAGGTTCGCGTACCTGACGTGATTACTCGTTGCATGATCGCTCTCGTCTTCGTTCAACTCTCTCTTGATCACGACCACCGGTGGCGGTTTGTGCTCGGTCTGACGACTATGAGAAATCGGCTGATGCTGGCCGTGTCTCGTCGCCAAGACGAGTCTCCTGGGTATCGACATGATGATCACCACGTCGTCCAGACTCATGTGCGTCACATCGACCAGATTCACCGCGAGGATCTCATCACCCACCTGAACAGCAATCGTGGAAACAGCACTTTAAACGTCCACGAAGCTTCGCGTATCGTATAGAAATCTTTACGCGACTTCCGTGAGAAGAGGGTAGAGCTTAGCAGATTCGTCAACGATTGGCAAGAAATTTAACAGAGGGTCCCAGGAATCTTGTCGAATGGAAATCGAAAGGTACTGACATATTATATATACCGAACGCTGTAAATAACTATCATTGAACTTACTCGAGGTGCGAGAACACAGCGAATGGTAATACGTCAACGTGTACGTTCGACTCACGGAATACCGGTGGCAAAGTACAGACATAACCTCCTGTGACATTCACCAGCGATAACAGCGAATACGTTTCAAATTAAGGTGTCTTATAGACGTCCAAGTAACGGAAATGCATCCTGGATAGGAAAAATCGGAAGTTGCTTATAAGTTAACTTGATGGTACAGCTCCCAGGGGTGAAGGCCTAATAAATTCCGAGCTCAAATTAGCCTCGCTTCGGGCGCAGCGGCAATTACGGTCGCTGCAGGAAAATATAGAGAAGAGGATGGCGTGGTTCTTTCCGTGGAAGAAGGAGTCTCACCTTCAAGCAGCCGCTGTTGTAGACGGCGGTCTCCAGGGCTATCCTCGAGATAAAGACACCATCGTTTCTGTCGACGCCATTGCCCTCGCGTATGTAGAGCCCGAGCGTCTGTCCCGGCCTTTTGATTATCTCGACAAAGTGGATAGGGTACTTTGAATCCTGGAACAACGAAGCTGGCTGATATCGTACCGGACTCGCTAATATTCCATGGTATTGGGCGCCGAATAAGAGTACACGAAGCCTGGAATTGTTTCATTGTCCGTGCAGCAATTATTCCGGCTGACTGGGGGGGGGGGGGGGGAAATAACGCCCGTACATAATTCAAGACCACAAAAGGTCACGAAAATGGGCTCGGAATTACTACTTTGGTTACGTGGCAGCTCGTGTTCACAGATGACCAGCAATGTGTGTTTAAAGGAAATCACGCGAAATAGGGATCGATGAGTGGTTGGAACAAGGGCTGTTTTACGAAAGATCAAATCCTGATAAGTTGGCACTTAGCATATTGTGGCGGTAAGGTGTACTTGAGAAATTGTAGGAGCCTGTGCCACGTTCTTTACGTTTCACGGTTAGAAAGTGTTTGTAAGGGTTTGAAGAATTAATTTTTTTTCGAAAGGATTAGACACGCTTGGTCGAGATTTAGCAGCAAAATACGATTCTGTGCACACTGTCGTTTGCATTGTAACATTGAATCGACGTCTTTGGAAACCATTTTAGTTAGAGAAGAAGGCTCCGTGTAGTATTGGGAGCCGGAAAGATGTCATCTCGCAGGAATTGCGAATCTATTGGGCGTTTTAGTCAACCTTTCAAGGTTTTGCAACTGAGCAAAAATTGCTCGATCTTATTTACGCTACTTTTACGCACAATACTACCGTTTATCCGCAAAAAGAAGGCCAATGAGTGTTTACATCCCCCTTTTAGTCTTCTGTCTATCATTGATGCTATTGGCTGAAGACAGTGAATTGTACTCTCTAAACTAGAGATGCGAACACTCGTTAGCCTTCTTTTCACAGACGGACTGTATATTTCTCTTAATCCAGATGACATCTTCTCAGCTCCTCGTAGTACACAATATAAATAATTAAGTAATTACACACAATATGCACAATGCAAATGCATAATTATATAATATGTGTAATCGTACATAATACACTCATGATTCAAGGTAGGTACTCGGAACTTGAAAAATGCATTTTTCTTCGATCGAAAAGTTGAATTACCACCTTAATGAAGGTCCAGCGATTCGAGTGGGTTCTTTCAACAATGAGAAATACAATGTGACGAATGTTTCAAGATTTCGTGGAAACATCCTGTGCGCACTGTTGCTTGTAAAATCGATACCTTCGAAGGATTAGATTTAAATGATCCGTTTTAGTGTTTGCGCAAAAGATAGACGAACAACTGGCGTACCTGCATAGCGGTGAACTTTTTCGCCGCTTCGGACGCTTGTCTGCCCATTTGTCGTGGCTCGATGACCCGAACGACCATCTCACCCCTTCGTTCGACAGCTTCGAGAGCCGCTGCTGTCGAGGCGTCATGATCGTTCTCGACGGTCTCGATCTGCTTGAAGATCTCCGTGCTGATCCCGCTCACCTGCAACGACAGGTCCTTCCGCTTAAACAAGTATAACGCGCACGTGTGCTTTAATTGCGAATCGCGCGAAACCGTTCCAGACAACGGAACAACGATACCACTTCCAGCCACGATACGGTTCCTTTTTACGATTTAGCGTAACCGACGGAAGCAATCGTGGATGGATACTTCCTATCGCGTCCATGCCTGGAACAATTTCGCCAAGGGGGATGAAACGGTCTAATGGTTTCTTCCTAACGTGATCCTTCTTTCGCGTTGCATTTCTCTCTACTTTCGTTTCGTTTCGGTAATTAAATCGATTCAATCGGCTCCTCGAGACGTCACGAGTCAGGATATTCTGTTCTTTGAAACATCGCGACGCGAGCAAAAATATACAGGAGAACGGAGTAACAATTTTTATCCGAAATTGATCCAATCTTAGATTCTAGTTGTATCTTCTAGAAATAAATACAAAGATTAACGCACAATTTTTTGGTAAGTGCAATAGCTCTGTCTCGAGGTACGCTGAAGTTTATATCGATTTCGTTCAACATCCACACACGTATTCGGTTGGACAAATCGTCTTGTTTAAAGAAATTCGGAGATAAATTTCGGTGTGAAAATCGACACTTTGTCTAACAAGGTATCCACTATCTTTTTTCGATTACTTTCTGGTAACTTTTAGGTAGGACATCTGTCCTTGAAGAACTTTTTATTCTTTTCAGTGAAAAATTCCTTGAGGTAATTTTTACAGGCTTCGAAAATTTTGAATGTCTTTGGGTTGAGAGATCATTTGATAACGCAAGGTGACACCAATACGACGGGACGTCTCAGTCGAGTTTCAACAATTGTTGGAGAGTAGTTAAAGATACATGAGGGCTGATAGTGACTCGGTGGACCACGACACCCCTTCTGTTTGCCAATTCTGGACGTTTCTCTTCGACTGTAGTCTTCGGTCGGTCTAATTCTGAACAATACTTGTCCGAATTAATTGTTTCGTGTTGTAGGAGAAGTTCATAATACACGACAGCCTTTCCAATCCCATCAAATGCATCACACAAGCTTCTTCCGATAAGGATTGGTTCTTGAAACACTCGACAGTGATCCGATTTGTTTATTCCAATGTGCAACTTGACGTTTTTCATTGCAAATTGTTCCTCATCGCGTTTATTTAATAAACGGGGCGTTCACGTTGCGTTTTCTTTTTTTAACGACATTGATTGTAATTTGAACAGGCCATTTGTCTATTTCTGTTCAATGTAAGCTTAGTATAAATGAACTTTGTTTTTGTGCACTATTTTGTTTCATATTTTTCCTTGTCAAAACTCATTTCGTAATTTGCCTTATCGTACCTCTTTGTTTGGTATACTTTCTCGATGATTTTGAAAATCGTCTCAATTATTATTTGATTATTCGTAATAATCTTTTTCTTCGTTTTTTCAATCATATTTGTGCGAATGGTACGTAACTTACGGTGTCGGTTATTTTCTCCCAGAGTCGTGATTTCATTGCGATCGTTTCCAATCGGTCCACTATTAGAACATGTAGCGTGATTCCGACAATGAAATTTGAAACGAACGAAATTTTGCAACCTAGAATCGACATAGTCTCTTTTTTCGTAACTCGCACTATCGTTTCTACCCTCGCGACAATAACAAAGGATTACATCGACTTTGTATCTAACGTTTTAAATGTTCAGGTGACTCGACCGATACTACACGACGAAAAAAAAGTAAAAAAGAAAAAAAAAATCTATTCACACTTTTTTCGAATGATTCTTTGCGCACCCAACAGCCCGGTTATTTATTTTCTTTTTCTCGGTTATTTATACGCGTTGGAAGTTAAAATAATCGCGGTACGCTTAATAAACACCGTTTATCGATAAAAATACGTTCGTTCGCCGGTGAATGTTATCCGTTGATAAAAATACGAGGGAATCGTGCAATCCGATACGTGCGCGTTCGTTGTAACAAAACGACACCAAAGAAAAGAAACGGTACTCGTGACCTCGGACAGAGTGTTTGCACTCGCATAATGAATTGTGGCAAATCGTTCGAAGGAAAATGTCACTGGGGTACCTTTCTGAAATCTCCTTGAATGACCATGGGGGGTGGTTCCTTGGGGCGCAACTGGTTGGCAGGTGCTTGCCTCCCAGGACTTGCGCTTATGTCTGTCACTTCCCCCCTGCCCTCCTGGAACGAAGTTAACAACATTAATTAACACCGCCTCCGTCAGCATTCTTACAACGTAAGTGCCTCTCCCCCCGTTAATCGGAACCCTGAGGACCCACGATACGCGAATGGTTGCACCGTAGTACACGAATCTTCGATAGAGATCACGAACACGAAATGAATAATTCCTTTCGGGCACACCGATTCGTGAAAATACGACGAATTACGAAAGCTTCGAGTTTCGGGGCGCGAAAAAAAATTCAAACCGAAGATCCTTTTTGATACGACGCCTCGATTCCCGTTGAGTCACGTGTTTCAGCGTGCACACGTGACCGAGCACAGATTGACCGCGAGGCTGAGTTGCAACGCTCGGGATATCTGTGTTCTCCGGTTGCAAGTGTTCTCTCGAACGGTTAGGTTTGAATAATAAATCGTAATTTCGAACGTCTGTTCCGGTTTTGATTTCAGAAATAGCCGGCTTAAAGGCCGCCGTTAAATCAGGATAAAACGGGAACAAATTTCTTCGCGGCGGTTGCACGCGAGATTCAATCGGTAGCCCTGATTAAAGACTGGTAAAAATTGCACGAGCGTTTTCGGTCGGTTCGACTCCGTGAAATTGCGGACAATCAGGGGATGCACGCGTTTAAAGGATCCCTCTCCGAAAATGGAGCAGAAGGGAAACTATTTAGTCGGTCGCCGATGCAAAGCACCGAGAGCCCAGATAATAATCAGCCGTGCAAACAGGAGGGAGCCGCGTAATGTGCACTCTTGCAATCGTACCGAGTGCAATTTCCTGCCGGTTACGCTTCGGGAATATAAAATTAGTCAGCATCGCTGGCTCGAGATTCCTACGTTGAACGGAATTTAACGAGGCAATGTAAGATCCGAGAAGCCCGGTTGCAACGAACGATCGGTATCCGATTACTTAAACGCGTTCGCGGTTTATTTTTATCTCTTCTTTCGAACAGGCTTCTCGATCGGATGGTATTTTTAGGAAAACATCCAACACCGTAACCTAAATGCGATCGAGTGTGACAGCATCTGTCATCGAGATGAGCCTAACGTTCAGAAATAATTCCTCCAATTAACCGAAACTATTTCCACGAGCAGGTCGTCTAATTCGAAGAGCATGCTTTCGAGTGACGAGCGCGTGGTATCGCGTTTTAGGAACGAGCACCTCGATTATGCGGTCACTTGCTCGCGACGTTGCAACTCGAGGAACTGAGAACCGATACAAAGACTCGTCGAAAGAAGCAAACAAGTATCGACGAACTGATCGTTATTTTCATTTGGTAGAGGACCTACGTCAGCAGGGAACACGTTCCAGGGATTTACGAAACGAACGATACGTCGTGATAAAAGTAAGACGATTCTCGTTGACAGGTGGTTAGTCGTAACTCGAAACTTGCAACGTGTTGAACCGGTGCTCGTGACATCGTGAGCAACGTTACCGGAGATACTACGGATTACGAAGTATTGCGAGTCATTCGATGGATCTATTCTTCACGGTGGAATCGCAACGTGGACCCCTGACCACGTAGTAGTGGCAGTCAACGTGTCGATTGTAACGTACGAGACTCGACACCCCGTGAAACAATCCTCTCGAGGGGTTTCTCGTCGAGTGCTCGTCTCGATCGGTGGAGTACGCGTGTCAAATCCGCGAAGCTCACGGCCACAGTTTTCCTACCAGCCTGTATACTCGATCGGAGTTCGTCGACGGATCCTCATCGTGGTTAACGGTGCCGGTTTTCCGTAAACGCAGATAGCACCACGCGACACGCGTACAAGGGATCATAGATGTACCACCCGGTGAAGAGAAACACGATGTCGCACGCACGTTCCACGTATGTATTTCGGTTGGAAGGGAAGGTCACGCGAACGAGCAAACGCACCCCGTGGAGGCATGTGAAGAGGACGAGCCACGCGGCGGAGCCGCACATCCGGTCGCAGAGGGACAACAAGGACATCCACACTTGCGCGGCCGATTTGCAACCCCTTTTGTTCGAGGTGTCCTCGGCAAGCCCGGCGGCAGCGAGCTCTTCGCCCTTCGTGCAGCCCTCGCCGCCCCTCTCTCTGTCCGGTTCCTCTGTCCAGGCCTGTTCCTCTGTGCGTCTGACGGTCTCACCCTCGTTTCGACCCCCAGTCGTCGCGCGTTTCGTGCCAGCCTGCGTATCCATACGTCCACGGCTCGAGGATTCGAGGGAACGTAGACGTAGGCGAATTGGGCCACCGGTCCACCCTTCCACCCTCGCCTCGGCTTCCAGGCTCCTCACCCTTCAGCCTTTACCAGCCTCGTTTACCCGTCCGTGGACACCACGCGACTTGAGGACGGTCCGGCCACGCGACAGAGTACGCGGATTACCTTACGGGAGAAGAAGCAGCCCGAGCCACCCCTGTCGCACATCCTCGCCTACCCCATGCTGGCTAATATGGCGGGAAGGAGAGCGCTCAGGAGCGTACGAGATCCGCGCCTGCGCTCCACCGATTACGATGCCGGGAAAATGGGGGTGTGGGTGAGTATCGACCCGACGTGACGTCACCCAGCCTCCCCCTCCCTGTTCCCTTCTACCTGCCGGGCTACTCGCTCTGTCTTTCGCGTTGATTCTCGGTTACGCTGCCTCCTCCTCATAACCTCGTCTCTGTCAGTCTCCCTTTCTGCTTCGCCGGGTAACTCCTCCGGTGCTGGTTTTCTGCTGTTCGGTATCTCTTTCTCTCTCTCTCTCTCTGTCTGTGCGCGCGCGCATGTATACGTGTACGCGTTGTCTCTCTCAGCGCGCGCGCGCGCGTGCTTGTGCGCGTGTGCGCGTGTACGTGTACGTGTACGTGTCTCGCTCGGCTCGTACCGTTCTGTTGGCGCTACGCTACGATACGACAGGATTGTTTTGTATCTTTCGCGTTTCACCGAGTAAACGAGATGCAAAGAGCGAGAGAGTTGCATCTCGTTCGCGATGAAAGGGGCCACGTCGCGCAACTGACCAATCTGATCGCGGCCGGCCGTTCGACGAGTATCACCAGCGGGACTCTCTCTCTCTCTCCCTCTGGGTGTTTCTCCCTTGGTTTTTCCACTTTCGATCGATTATTCGTGTCATCTTTAACCATCGATACTCCCTTATCCGATTCCTGTCTCCTTTCTCTCGCTCAGACTTCGCCGCTCGCTAGCATTCCACCCTCCCTTCTCTTCGTAACCGCGTCTCCTCGGTTTCTCACGATTCACTACTGACGCAAGCTTCCCTTCCTGCACCTGGACCTCATATTTGTCTCCCTTTCGCGCCAGCCCGAATCCTCGTCATCGATCCCGCCATTATTTTTACTTCGACCTATTTTACCCGCTCGAGGATATTCATTTATCCCCCTTTTATTTCGCGACGCGGCCGTTCGCCTCTAATTGCATCCAATCCGTCCTCTCTTGACATCCTTCCTTCCATCCGATGTACTACCTATCCCCCTCGTCTAACGGTTCTTTTTTATTTCCCATGATTTTCATCCTGGATCTCCAGAGAAGGAGAGAGAGAGAGAGAGGGAGCCTTTATTCGATTCCATGTACCACTCCTAGGCTCCAGTGTACCTTATGTAAGGCGTACACGACTGGTCTTCCACCATCGGGCGGTTCGAGTGGTTAGGTCGCGCGGAGCGAGAGCCTCGGCATTAGTATTCTTTCCAACTTTCCGCGCCGCAAATCCTGGACGACTACCAGGCGCGCTTGTACACGCGGTCTTTGTTACCATTCGAGCTGTTACGTCCGCCAGCAGACACTCCGAGACGCTGATTAGGTGAAACGATGTTTGACGTGGCCCGCTGTTGCATTTGCCGATGCTCTCACGGTGGAGGTGTTTCGTATCCGAAAGAGGGTGGGATATCTCGCTCCACTTGGCCACTGGGGGCAAAGTTCAACATCGCATAAGCGTTATCGGTCGTTCTCCGACGTTTACGTTCTAGGGACAAGGGGCTGTTCGAGGTTCATTGAATGTTCCGAGTTGCCATGGTTCCATTTTCCCGGTTAAAGGTTGGAGCCCATTTAACGACATCCGACCAACGTCAATGTGTTCGCATTATTATGCAGGGTGGTTCGTTTAAATGGTAACACTTGAATATCTCCGTAATTCGAGGTTCTATGAAAAAGCTCATCGGGACGAAGTCGTACCGTTCGAAGGGGCACGTGTAACGGTAGTATTATTATCTTTCCAAGGTCGTTCTTTTACGAGAATTTTAAGGTCGCGGATATACCTTTTTTAAACGGCCCTCCTCTTTTTTTAATATTTTTGCGCAGCACAAAAAAAAGCAATCCAACCTTAAGATTTAATAAAACTTAGGTTAACACGTTTCAACGTTACCGAACAGTTCTCGATGTATGGGAAAGTTTGTTCGCGTTACGATTATCGTCATCGAGAGGGTGCGTTGGATTTATTGTTTCGAATGACTTTTTTAACGGATACACTGTTAAATGTTGCGCGCAAAGTATGCGATTTCAGCACGATGGGTATCCAATTCACCGTTCTAGAAAAGCAAGGGCATAACTTGATACTCGATTCCCTGAACGTTGGATCGGAGGAAGGAGAACAGTGGAGTGGCCAGCTCTCCAGATCTCACTCTACTGGATTTCCATTCGTGGGGGAAAATTAAAAATATTGTTTATCTTAACAAACCTACAATTCCGGAAAATACGAGACAAACAATTATTGCAGCACGTGCTTCGATTACGTAACAGGAGTCAGAAAGTGTACAGAAATAATTTATGACGAGACTCGATTCCATCATTTTGAACACGTTGCGTAACACTTCGGATCGTGTAATCAACATAAAAATTTCTCGAGATCGAACGATCGGAGCATGTGTGGTTTTCAAGGTCGTTGGGTTTGTTTTTTTTTATGCTCAACAAGATTATTGAAAAAAAAAATAGGGCGCCGTGTTTAAAAAAATATCGATGTCCTTAAATTCTCGTAAAAGAATGACCTTTGCACGGTGTAACTTTTTTCACAGCATCGCTAATAACGGAGATATTTAAACGTTCCACCGTATAAGTAGTTCAAATGGTCTTGTCCATCATGGGATTGTTATTCCAGCAGCAAAAATGATTCAAGAGAATCCTCCTTACCAGACCTCGACGCCTCGAACACGACGAGAGGACTAGTTATTCCGAATCGAACCTCTTGGTAGAGGATCGTTATTGGAGGATAAATAATTCTGATCTCTGAATCAATGCGATGATAAACAAAGGCTTCCAGATCCATGAGCACTGTGTGCTGAACACGACAGACAATGTGGTTCGAACATGGATGCGTCCATCTATCTGCAATAGACATCGAGACTCCTCTGCATCGCTTGGACAGCAACGAGGTCCTCCGTAAGAATGTTTTACCGATCAGATGACGATTCGTACAACGGCAACGAGGTCAGTTGCTCGTAACGTGTCGTGCTATTGCTTGTGACGCAACAGGGGACGAAAAATTAATCGAATTCGTCCGGCAGTATCCAGTTTTATACGACCCGAGTCTCTCAAAATACAGTGATACCAAAAGCTAAAGAAAAAGTTTGACGTAAAGTATTGGAAAAAGTATTATTGCCATTTCTTCTATATTAAACCCTTCGATGCTATCGGTGACCATAGTCACCCATTATCGTACTCTACCAATAACTACAGTCACATATCTTTGTTTTTTACATAGAATCATATTATGAAAGAGTTTATTAATTTGACTATTCTGGCATACCTTTGCTTATAAATTCTTATACAAGGGGGTAAAAAAAAAAGCGTTCAAGACTCGAAACTACTCATCGAGAGTCTAATCAATGTAGGTCTTACGATCGATCCTTTCGGTGTAAGATTAACTTTCGTTATTTACAAACATTCGATATCGCGAGTCTTTCGTAGCAAATTGAACGTAAACAGAGGAATTGGTTTAGAAGTATCAGTTCAAGGTTGTCGACACGAGACAGCTAATATCAACAGAGATTACTTCGTGGACGTAAGCGTAACATAAATCTTCGGTGTCCATTTAGTATCGAGTGCGATAAGTGTTACTCTCGGGTTATGAAGATAAATTTTTTCTCGCGGGGTTATTTAAGAACAATGGTTTACTTATTATCGATAAACAATGTGTTGGATTTACAACGAATAAGAGATGCGTGTTGTAACACAAACCCTTGAGGTCTTAGATCCTTTTTTTTTGTACATGTAATAATTTACTCGTTTCTGATAATGTTAATGTTTATCATTTGTACCTAGAACTTTTGAAATTCGTCCTACGAATCCTGAGAATCTCATCGACGATGACTACACATCTTTTTACGATGGAATGGTACGCGGTACGCTGATGTAATACATATATCGTATCGATTTCGATACGTGCAGCAAACAATATCAATGTGTGCAAGTGACCGTCGCTGATCCGATGCTATGTTATCATTGATGCAGGCTATCTGGCGCGCTTCTACGACGATCGATTACACTGGAAAAAGGGTCTTATTGAAATTGTTCCAATTACTAGTGTACTGTGAATTTTTATTCGAGTTTTATCGATTCCACACCACGAACGGTGTACTTCAATAATACGTCACTATCAAAAGACATTGTTTTGTATATATTTGTCTTACAAGAAGAGTGCAATATTTTCAAATCACGGATTTAGACGAAATTTTGCATACTGATAGATTTGGTTATTCTGTTCGTGAAAATGTAGCATCGCAATTTACGATTAAAATTTCGTCATTACGTTAAACTATAATTTTAGTTGAACCGATTAGCAATTACCATTACGGTGCGATGGTAATTAATTAAATTTCACATGTGAAATTTGGTTTTGGAATTTTTAATCAATTTTAAGTAAGATGCCTTTACTTATTGAAATACTTTAACTTTATTTACTGCACACATTGTACAAAAAGGGTGTTTATCGTTACACGCAGAAACGTACTGCACAGTGATGCCCGCTTTCGTGTCCATAGATGGTCGCTTATCTGGGGAGGGGATTTCTGCGAATTCAAGTGAGCGAAGAAGAAGGGACGAGAGTAAACGAGACAGAGATACACGGCACGTGTGAGCGCGAACGTCAATCGTCTTATGTTTCACTGCTCAATATGAAAGCTCGGTGTTAGGTTTCCAAGAATTGGTGGAAATAGCAATGGACGATAAAGTGGGCAAAAATTCGGACGCTAAGGGCGGTCATTCACTTAACACGTGTTGTTACTGTTTGCCTCACACTGAGAATCGTGACCTAGAAATATAGTAAAACTGTCGAAAAAATATCAAAAGCATGTATATATTTTTGTTTATCGTAAAAGCTTTAAAATAGTCGTAAGATGTCGCTACGAGTTAAGTGCATTTTCAATTTCGTCATTGTTAACATAATAACTTTGTAAACTTTGATCAAAAATAGTGCAAATTTACTAAAACTGCAACGCTTTAGAACCACAGATACATGTTTATTTAATTCTCTAAAAAAATTCCGGGAAAGCAAGAAAGATCGAGAAAAAAGGATCCGTCGGTTAAGTGTTAAGCGGTCACCGGACTTATAAGCGGGCGCCGGACTTGTAAGCGGGCACTATGTGCGTGTCTCGTGGATTACCGACAATCCGCAAAAAAAAAACGTACTAATACGTGTTCCGTAGGCTAGGAACAGTCCACGAAAAACGTACTGGTACGTGTCCCGCATACAATGCGTTAAGTGGGCCGCCAACCTTAAGGGTCCAGCCAGGAATTCTACCGGGCGACTCGACCGTGACTTATCTACCAGGATGGTACGGGTTTACTCGGGTTTCTCGATTCGTCGTGGTATCGTGGTTTCTCCGCGAAGCAAACCGTATTGTGCAACGGTACCCATACGTCTCTATCCGTTCGTTCTCTTTGTTTTCCCTCTCTTCGTTTCCCTCTCGGTCTTTTCAAAGCCACGACTCGGTAATTCCTCCGGTTCTCCCACCGAAGGTTCCACCGTCCAACCATCTACCTTTTCTTCTCCTCCGTTCCCATCGTTCTTGGCGAATCTCTGGGTCCTTTTCAAACGTTCTCGTCCCCCTATTTATTTTTCCGCTACTCGGCCCGCTCTTTCGCGTTCCTCGATGATCGTACGGTGTCGGTTCGCTCAGAAAATTCGTCGTCGCGCTTTATCGGGCCGAATTAACGAATTAATCTCGGCAAAAGTCGGCCCAGAACGCCGAGAATTCGTTGAAGTACGCTTTACGGGCGGAGACACGTTTAAGCGATGCCGTCGCGCTGTCGCCGGGGGTTCTTGAAATTTTCGGCACTTATCGTTCCCCCACTCTCTCATCCCCTCACGAGGGTGCTCCGCATTGTGAACGCAAGTGCTTTGGCTCCTCTTCTTTCGGTTCTTCCCCCGCTGGTCCCTCGGTCCCCTTTTTATATCCGTCTGAACGTTGCCGGAGCTCTTATTTGGGTGCTCTGCCCTTTTCGTTATTCCGTGTTTGCATATTCCTCCGCCATCGCTTTTGTTGCACCTGTTCCCTTCCATTTCCGTGTTGTTCCAGGTCCTAACCACTCGAATTCCTGATACACTGGTAAAGGTTCGTCCTCACCGTTTCTTCGGTCTCGTTTGTCGTTCCTCGAATCGTCTCGTCATTTTCGCGAATCGTTTTGTAATTTTCCATTCGCAAACGCTTAGATCACGGATTCTTCCTTCTAACCTAACACATCTTCCCTTAGATCGTTCGTGTTCGTCTTCGCTGTTACTGTGCACAATTATACGAACACCGTTACTTCGTGACCATCCCACTCCTCCAGATATTTATCTCTTCCGGTTGCTCCACATAATCGTGTCAACACAAGAACACTCGGTGTTTTCTCCCCGTCGCTCTACATATTTATCTCTTTTGTTGCGTAACATAAGTGTGTCAATGCTAGTATTCCGTGTCATTCGGTTCCTCGACGTATTTATCGCTTCTGTTGCTCCATATAATTTCCTCTCTTGTTCAACGTAATTGTGTCAACCTCGATACTCTGCATCTTCCTTTTCACAATTCCTTCGAGTATTTGTCTCTTCTGTCAACATAATTATGTCAACGCTAATACTTTGCGCACGATCCCTGTTACTTCGATATATTATATTTATCACCTCTGTTGCTTCGTACCATTTCTTCTTTTGTTCGAAGCAACGATGTCAACTCTAATACTTTGTATCTTCCTTGTCGATTCCTTCGAGTATTTGTCTCTTCTATCAACATAATTATTTATTTCTTCCGTTGCTCGACATAATTTTCTTCACTTTGATACCCTACCTTCTGTACATTTGCCTCTTCCGTTGCTTCATAAAATTATACAAACCTGGATCCTCCGTGTCCCCTACTTATTTCTTCGCATAGTTGTCTCCAACCATAATATTCATCTCTTCCGTCGACCTACATAAGTCTGTCGATTCTGTCTTCTTCCTGTTCCTCCACATATTTATCTCTTCTGCCGCTCCATAAAATTATGCAAATCTTGACACCCGTAGTATCTCCCACTTATTTCTTCGCATAGTTGTCTCTCCCCGTACAGTGATCTCTTCCGTCGATTTTCATACTTCGTCTCTTCCTCCTGTTTCTCAACGTATCTTTTCCGTTGCTCCATAAAATTATGCAAACCTTGACACTCCATGTTTTCTACTTACTCCTTCGCATATTTGTCTCCGATAGACTATTTATATACATCTCTACGTAACTGTAATGTTATATTTAACCGAGACCAAACCCAGAACGTAATACCCGATACTTGGTGTCTTCTCCCGGTTCTTCGGCATATTTATCTCTTCTCGGGGCTTCAACGTCTCCTTATCCCTGAAGAGTCTGTGTCTCTTTCCATCGTTTCTTTTCACACCGAGTCCAACAGACCCCCTCCACAATGCAACGCGTCGGTTGGAAGTCTCGCGAGGGGGTGCGAAGGGTCGTCGGGTGGTTCACGTAGCAATGTGACGAAAGTGGTGATGGTAACAAGGATGGTGTTGGTAGGAGGTCGCAGCCGGAGCGAGAACGCTCGTAATGGCGCACGCAGACTGTACATTAAGGTCTCGTACCGTGTAAACGATCGGGCCGCGATTCTACCCTCGGTTGAACGTGGACGATCGGTGATTAATAAAACGTAGTTCGTTACGAAGTTAACATCGAGTGTCCCGCGATGTTAGATCGTAAGATCGCGTCGTAAAACGGCGCGGGCGAAGAACAACATCGCCGATAAGATCGCGATTTTCGCGCTCATTCGAGTCGATGCACCAGTCCCTACTTTTGCCATCTATTTTCACAGATTACATCTTCCGCGTAACCGGTAATCTTCCTTCGTTGCCCTCGCCGAGCAGACTTGTTAATTATTTTTTAATTATACCCCTATCCCTGTTCCTAGCACCTCTCGAGATGGACTGACCCGAGCCACGGGCTGAGACGACGAGATTTTTCAAAAGACGGAGCAGCACTCGTTTCGGTAAATTGAATCCGATCCGACGATTCCGATACTTGGCTGTAAAATCGTTCGTACATTTTCCAAAAGTGTTTTTCAAATTATAGGCGACGTTGGTCGTTGAATAGGAAGGTATATATTCGGGTGGAGTTCCGGTTCCGCTGGTCGAATCGCTTTTTTCATCGGCCACGCACTCTACGTGCGGAACAAATTATTCCCTCATTATTCTTGAGTTCGTTAACGCTCGCCGGCGACTACGATGAAATTTTCACAAGGAATTTCAATATCGAGTCGCACGCGTTTCGAAAAATTGAAAAATTCTGATATTTATTCAGAAATTGCGGAATCAAACGGGGAAAACGTTGGCACGAGGTGGACACGGGCTCTGACGGAATCTCTCTTTCGTTTATCAATCTTTCAATGAATCGCGCGTGTCGTTTCATTTTCGGGCGCCACGAGCGTTGGAAATAAAATTCCCTCTTCGTTCCCTCCGTGTCACGTATCCGCGAATTCTAAATACGGTGTCGCACCGACGGGTTTTAATTTCTCACCGAATTACTCGAATTATTGCGCGAGGAATCAATTTGAATGGGGCCAGCCAGTTTTTTTTTCCGTCGGTAGTAGCGAGTTGCATTAGAGCGTGACGTTTTCATTGAGTTCCGAACGGAATCGTCCGCGCATGCGTTACGACCTTTCGCGAAACGGGTGGATTTTACGTGTCCTGACCGGCGCACGCTTCGTCAACTACCCTCGTGGATTCTCGTTTCCCTTTGTTTAGCGTTTTAATGCAATTAATATCGGCCACCGGCCGGTGGATCATTTTATCGTCGCGACGCGCTATCGTTAAATCGCCACGGCGATTTTTCCTACGCGATTGATTCGTACGGTTTTTTTTTTCACATCGATCGTCGATTTCGAAGATCGTCTACACGTGACTAACGATCCCGCATTTACGTTCCCCGTGCTCGTAATCGGTGTCCGTGAATTTCTTTATCGTTATCTACTTCGTAGCGATATTTCGAGAAGGGACATTGAATTTCGTTTCTCGAAATCACGATACGCCACACGGTGTGCCAATCGACGAAGAGAATCGCGTAGACGGTTGATTCTGGAGATCGTGTGTACTCGACGAGGTATACCGTAATTACTAGATTGTTCGATAAGTTTTGTCTTCCGCAACAATGAATTTTTATTTGTTACTTCGTACGAGGGACGATTCAAAGGGACGAATTTTTATGCCGCAATTATGTTTTCCACGTCGCGTACACCGCAATTATATTTTCCACGTCCATGAATTTTTATTTGTTACTTCGTAGCAGGAATGATTTAAAAGGACGAACTTCACCTTTTGAAGTTGCGATACGCACCCTGGTAATTGGTGAAGAGAACCGTGTGGATAGTTGATTACGAAGATCGTATATATTTGACAAGGGATACCGCAATTGTGTTTTCTACGACAATGAATTTTTATTCGTTACTTCGCGGGAGGGATGACTCGAAAGGACGAATTTTTACGCCGCAATTATGTTTTCCGTGTCGCGTGCACTGCAATTATGTTTTCCACGTCCATGAATTTTTATTTGTTACTTCGTAGGAGGACCGATTTAAAAGGAATTTAAACGATAATTGGCGAAGATAACCGTGCAGATCGTCGATTTCGAAAATAATGTACGCGCGACGAAGAATACAGCGATTAGGTCCACGTTCGTCAATATTCGTGAATTTTTGTTCGTTGTCTGCTTCGTAGCGATTGTTCGAAAAGGGACGAATTTCCTGAAATTATGATAGGTCACAAACCGCGAGAATTGGTGAAAAAGACTGTGCAAATTGCCGATTTTGTTCGTTACTTCGAAAAGGGACAAATTTCACTTCCTGAAATTAATGTACGCCACAAACTGCGATAATTGGTGAAAATAACTGTGCAGATCGCCGATTTCGGAGATCGTGCACACACGATGAACAATATCGCAATTACATTTTCCACGCTGCTCACCCATGTCCGTAAATTTTTATTCGTTATCTACCCGTTAGTGGTACTTCGAAAAGGGATGAATTTCACTTTCTGAAATTATGATGTACGAATTTTTCGCGAAAACAACCGCGTAGATCGTTGATTCTGCAGATCGTGTACGCTCGATGAACGATCTTGTTATTATGTTTTTCAGGTTTATGAATTTTTATTCGTTACTTGGTTGGAACGCTTCGAAAAAGGGAAGATCTTCAAAGGACGAATTTTACTTCCCGAAATCGTGATTACCGCACACCGTGATAATCGTTGAGAAGAACCGTGCAGACGGTCGATTTGAAAAATAACGTTAACGCGATGAACAATATCGCAATTACATTTTTCACGCTATTCTTTACTTCGTAGGAGACGAATTTCACCACTCGAAATCAAGATGGTGCCTTTGCCCACAATATTCGTGGACAATTATCAAAATAGACAACTAATGGGACTCGTAAATTAATTTACCCTTTCGCTATCTAACTTCGAAGATACGTGTACGATCCGATACAAAGACTAATGCGTTTATCATCGATAGTTCTAGCGTTAATAACATTCTGTAAATTGACGAACAGATATCTATCATTTGTTCTACGACAAATATGTATCTCGTCGAAACGACGAGAACCATCTTCAAGCAGCTCGTTAGTCGTCTCGTCGACGATACCAACGGATACCAACAGACGTCTTCGATTATCGACACACACGACGACACACACGATAAATCGTTGCGCAGCGTACCACGGTATCCGGATTCATAAAAATTCCGGTGGTTGAGTGTTTCCTCGAAAAAGAAAATGAATAAAAAATATCGAAATATACAATTTTCACGTGGGCGTCCGTTTTCGAGAAAATTGACGCTGAATATAGATGCGAGCGGGTGCCTCGAGCGCATGCGCGTGCCCCGGTAATATTCAAAACCGATTTCCTCGCAAACGGAACATCGTGCGAAAAAATGTCGCGTCGCGTTCTCCGCTCAGTTTTTCACCGCGAGTAGTTTACACGCGCGAACGATTTATCGAACCGAAGATCGCTCGGGATCTTCCCCGGCGAAATACTTCCGATTTCGGCTCCCCTCGTCCACGATCACGAGTTAGGGGTTTCTTTTTTTTTCGCGTTACCGGAGCTTAAAGCAGAGCGCGAAACGTTAAATGAATTACTTTCGGAGCTTGAAGGGCCTATTTCGCGGGTGACGTGGCGCGGAAAAGTGGCCACCAGCCCTCGGTAGGCCGCGAAACGAGTCGGATGGTTGAGGGTTGAAAAACGGTAGAAGCAGGACAGAGGGTTAGGTTACCCTAACGTCGACGAAACGTGTCCCGCTGGGCTGGATTCAAGGCGGCCGATTTACCGCGGTTCTGTTTCAATTTGGCACCGCTCCATTGGTCCACCGTATACTTTTCCACAGAATTCTACCCCCGCTGGCGAACAAAAAGGGACGCGGGTTCGATATGAGAAACGACTCGGCCCGTTCTGGCGTAACTTTCGATTTGCGAAAACGGCAACCGGTCGTTTTCTTCCTTTAGAGGTAAACTTGTACGTCGACATCTGCAACGCCAGAGTACTCCACTGAGCGATCCAAGGTGATCGATATCCCGGAATTTTTCTTTCTTCTGTACTTTGTAGGAACGACTCGAAAAGGGACGAATTCCGCTTCTTGAAATTACGATACGCCGCAAACGAGACAACGGTGATATTCGGTGCCAATTTACGAAAGAAAGAAATTTTCAGCGATATCGATTTTCGAACTTCGATCGTTCTGAGGATTAGCGGGTACCGTATGGTCGAGTATTCCGAGCGTAAGTTCGGGAAGTTGATCGAAATAATTACACACGCTACGAAATAGATACGGAATTTATGAAAAAGTCATAATTACGAGAACGGAATCCAATACGGGAATTAACAAATTGTGCGTTTTGTTTTCGTTGGTGGGCAAGGTAAATTCAATACGAGGTGCGATCTACTTTTCGGTAATATCGAGATACAGCGGTAGAGTAATTATTTAATTAATTGACGTTTCGCGAATAACAACGATGGTTTAAAATCCGATATAAACGAACGAAAAATTAACGACTTGCGTGTACTTCGAAAATGAATCATTCTCGTTGTAAACCTTGGTACAGTGTACGAAGCCGATAGACACAAAACTCGTTAATTGAATATAATAACGCGCCGATAAATCTGCAAGAGAACACGCGGTAGATTAGGTTACGTAACGCAAGATAAGTTAGAATATAAGAAGAGAGACGAGAAAAAGTAAAAATAATATACATAGTTGCGCAAATGAAGATTAGAAACCCTTTCGTACGAAACCGAAAAATAACAGTTATAGAATCTTTATAATAGCGGTTACGTCTGTAACAGTTGTAAAACATTTTTTCGTTTCTCATAATTACGAAATGTGTCAGTCGATTATTCTTGTAATAACGAATTTTAAACAGTTACTTTCCGAAGCGTTTCGACCCCTGGAAGAAACACCGGGAACAATGAAGAAAAGAGGCGAATGGGTACGAAAATTTGTCGTTTAAATCTGCCGCTGCGAAGGACTCGGGAACAATGTAGGACATCGATAATGCTCGAGCCAACGCGCAAGGACGGGAAAAAAAAATGGGAACGAAATAGGAAAATCTCTTAAACCGCTCGGAGCGTGGAGAAGCGACACGATAACCGAAGCGATCAAAACCGTACGGAGGATACGGCGGCGGCGTCGAGAAAAACCACCACCGGTGGGGGTTGGATCGAGGAGAAGACGTTGGGGCGGTGAAAACGTAAAGCTACGCTACTGCGCGTAGTAGCCCGGAAGTATCAGTAGTAAAACGTAGTAGTAAGTAGTAACGGCGTGTACGCAGGCGTACGCACGTACGGCGTCGTTCGGGGTCGAAAAAATGTGGCGTGGGTGGGAGATTCGAGGACGAAAGGGAGCGAGAAGGAGGATCGTTTGCGGTTCGCCAGAAGGAGATGCGGCGAACGATGGAGGGGCCGAGTGGAACCTGGTGGGGGAACCGCGACAGAGTGGGGAGAGAAAAGGGAAGTAACGGAGAGTACGGTGAGACCGGCACCGGGAAAGAGAGACCCGGACAGCTGCTTAAGATGAAAAAATAACACGAAAGTCATGGCAGGGTGTTTCGAATGGATCTTGCCCAACAAGAAAACGGCAGAGACTCGGGCTAAGAAACTAACCGCGATGGTGATGCCGAATAAAGACCAGAAGCTCGAAACAATGAAGAATTTTAATCGACGTAGCAGAAATAGACATCGAACTGGTGGAAAATGTTAACGGAACGAGCAGGATGCATCGAAGCGTACTTAGCGCCGATATGTAAACAGAACGATGGAAATACAAGCCGTGGAAGAAGAGTACGATACGGAGCGAATCGAGACGGAAGTATATTCACCTCGAGCACGGACGAGCACGGACGAAACAGGTGCAAGATAAGTTAGAAGAAGAAGAAGCGAACCGAGACTCGATCGAAGCCGGAAAAAACGATCTACAAGTACAAAACCGTGGAAATACGGAAAGATGAAAATGTTCTTCTACTTGGTCGAGAACGCGAGACGAGATATCGTTGTAAGAAGAAACACGCAAGGATCGAATAAGAAATAAACCGAGGGGCTTAAAAACGGTTCAAAGATCGTGGGAAACGAGAATTATCGAGAAACACGGTTCGAAACCTATGAAAACACTCTTAGTGAGAAGACACGGTCGAACACGTCGAGCAAAGAACCGAGACAACGGTTATAACGAGGAAGAAACAGACTCGATCGAAGAAATACTCCGATGATTGTGCGAACGGAGAATTACTAAGAAACGTGGTTCGAAAACCGTGGAAACACGGGAACGAGACAAAGAAACGCGTTCGAAGGCGGTAGGAGACACGGTTGTAAGAAGAGACACGCGGGTAGACGCGGGCAAAAACGGGAAATACACTGGGAACAAGACGTTGGGGAAGAGGCGGGATATACAAAAGCAAACATCTAGAAACAGAAGAAACGGACAGGATCGCGCGAAAAATACGAGAGAGGAGAAGGACGGACGGATGGGGGAGAACGGCGGCGGTGGTGGGGGGTCGATCCTGCAATACGATGCTGACGGGTGGTGGCGCATGCGTGCCGCGATCCTGAAGTGGCTCGAACTGAACTGAATTCACCCCGATGGTAGCGTGCGCGCGCACGTGTCTACGTGAATCCCCTCCCCACCACCCCAGTCGCCGGGTGTTTGACCACATTTCCACACTGGGTCTGCGCGCGCTCACGTTCGCGTTCGCGCTCGCGCTCGCGCACCCTACCGGAGGTCGATGCACGCCAGTGTGGACTCTCTATGTGTCTACCGGTCTATGTACATACGGGAGTACGCCGAGAGGTATGTGCACCCCGTATATACGCGCAATACGTGACATATATTGCACCGGTGTACCGGCTTTTTACCAAGTTAATACGGCCTCTAAGCGAAGCGTTGATCGCGACAAAGCCGCGCGCGTTCAATTTTTTTTCATCACGGATTTCGAGGGTGGGACCCGCGCCCTTTCCGGTCCACCACCGAGCCGGACAAGATGGTGGTGGGAACAGGGAGCGGTGAAATTCAACTCGGGTTAACGCCGCGTACGCGAGGAGACGTTAAACGGGATTAACGAAATTACGGTCTGGATATTAAGAATAAGAGTTTCTCCACGGCTGGAGGGGGTGGTACGGGGATTTTGCGATTCTGCGATTCGAAGAGAGGAGAGGTATTATATCTCGATTGGACGCGACGGGAAATGGCAGTTTTCTTAGGGTATTTATTTTTTAAGCGACTCGAGGAGGGAACCGTATCGCCGGGAGAGCTACTTTCCGAACGAAAACGTTTATCGAAATCTGAAATCCTTCAAACTGTACGGAACCGGGGGTAATTATCGAAACGAGCGTTTCTTTTTTTCTTTTGGTTTAGAGTTGCCAGAGCGACGGTACATAATTCTGAGTCGCGACGAACGATTCAACGTTTCGACACCTGTTTTAATGCATGGAACCGATACAGACGAATAACTATGTTTTGTGCATGTTTCGTGTAACATAGAAATATTGTAATTTCGGTGAATCGACGATCTTTGTCGAACAAAGAATTAAACGATAAAATTTTTAGTTTGGAATTTTATCACTGTGTGGACTTAAGTCTAAATTATGCTTGTATCAGGATCAACTAACACGCGTTGGTCTAACCCCTGTGCATCGTACACAAGTTTTACGTTCTTGTATTTAAGTTCGCCTCGGTGCATTATCCCTATTTATCACCAATGTTTGGAATATTTTATTCGCGAGCTTTTATTCATTATTCTCATCAATCGGGACAGAATTCTCGATAAGCGCCTAAAAACACTTTATTAATTATTATTATTGCTATTTCACGTTAAGACGAAAGTATCAATTATTGAAGTGGACAGTGCTGAGTATACTTTCGCGGGGAATTTTCCTGGTAAATAACATGACTGGTGCAAGACTCCTCTTGAACTGAAGGAGACTGGAGATGTTAATTATTATTTCAATAATGTGCGCGTTCGGGAGATGGAAAATTCTCGTGGAAACTGATATTCTCTTGCTAAATTGAAGGAAAATAAAAGAAATACGTTTGTCTGCGTAGCATTAATTGTTACTTCGATGAACAATTTCGAACTACGCGTCTACATTTTGGAAATTGGCAGGTTTCCGTGTAGAAAAAGTGGAGCAAAATTAGGACGATGCAGAAGCGAATTTTTTGGGGTTACTTCCGGATATTCGGAGCGGATCCTGACGAAAATAGACCGTTAGTATTAAAACCGAAACGAGCGGACCGTCGTTCGGTCTTTAACGAATTTGTTCGTCCTTTTTTCGAGTCTACGGTTTAAGTATCTTCCGATGAGGATGAGCGCAATAAAATTTGAGGAAACCGTTCTCTGTGGCCACCGCAAATAGCCAGTTTATTTGCCATGCTCCTCTTTCACAAGGCACATACGAACGTCCATCCGCCTAAACTGGGTCAGTTTTATTGAATTTCTAGAATGCTTTTGGGAATTTAATATTCACCGCGTCTTGCAACAGCAAAACAATTTCATCGAGTGCGCTTATTTCCCCGGTATATCACCACAACTACTTAACAGTCGGTAAAGTGTAGTTTAGGTATTTATTTATACCGGTTCTGTAAATCACAGAATGAAATCAATCTCCCAAATTGATCTTTGAATTAATCAATCGACGAAATATCGAATACGTTCGGTGTCTTTCTTATGGAGGGATTTTCGTGGAAGCAACGAGGTTCTCCTGCTTCATTTTGTAACAAAGAGACTCCAACCTCTCGGTTGTACAAAATGCTTGTATTATTTCGTGTCTGGAAAGTAAACCAAACATCGAACTTTGTTAAACGAAGTAAATATAACCCGAGCCCCTGTAGAATCTTTCCCAGAAGCTACGCAAGAGATCATGCTTAGGTATCCCGTGGAGTTTGTTCGGTACAGTGTATCCGCGTTTTAAAATACTCTACCTCACTGGAGTAGGCGATCCGTTAATTATTCAAAACACAGTAGAGACGACCACGGTTATCTATTCGTTCGTTCCTGATATATCACGATCGATTACTAACGAGGAATTCGGAAAGGAGGATAATAAGAGACAGTGTTTCTATTCTGATATAATTAAAAAAATGTATTAGAATTGCATTCAATTATTTTCAATAAAATGTAAAAGTACTCTGAATAAATACAGGGCCTGGAGTAATTAGAGATTGCAGGGGAATGTGTAATGTAATAGGTTGTTGAGTAAGTTTCATCGAACGACAAAACTTATCGAACAATCTAGCAGTTGTGAAAGTTGAAAAAAAAAAAGAAAAATTGGATATCTCTCGAATGTTGAAGTAACTAATACCGTACGATGGAATCGAATCGATTTGAAAAAGCATTTCTCTGAAACGGTACAACGTTCACATGGGCGCATGGACGCGATGTTGGTCAGTTTCGCGGACCAATGACGTCCCACTTGTGCGTTCGATCGAGTTGCCATGATTTCTTCACTCACGTGATTACGATTTGACCGTGCACGGTACGAGAACTCGCTGAAAAGTGCAGGCTTCGTGCGTAGGGCGGGCGACATTAATGGTCGGCCTCGAGTATGGGGGCCGTCAAACTTTCGCAATTAGCAAAGTAAATTGCCGGTAACCTCCTGAACTCGTGAAAGAGCGGCGTTTCCATAAATTAATAACGCGCTCGAGTTCCCACCGCGAACTCGTCTCGCGGATTGTAATCCTCGACTCGGCGGCAAACGCTGACCGAACTTTTTGGAATGTGCTCCTCCGATGGCGTGCGCTACTTTTAAATTGAAGAAACCTACGGCCACCATTGGAACAAGCTTTAATTATTGCTTCTATAAACCGACCGTTTACGAGCACACTTTCCCGGCAGATGTCTTTTTTAAAGAGCGTTCTCCCGTTAAATCGAAGACATACGGTGCAAACCGTCTCAAACCGAAGGAAACCGGTGATATCGATCAATCGTTACTTGGACGAGATACGTAATGAAAAATTGTGGGAGCAATGAACATTTTTCGGAGCGAAGAGGAACGAACGGTCTCTTTGGACAATGTCCCATTTTCGACTATGGACAATCAAAGGTATCTTTGGATGGAATATTAATTATTATTTCGATGCGGTATCGAGTGAAAAATTGTCGTGGAAATAGCGATCTTTCGAAGCGAAGAAGAAGGGAAATTGTCTCTGGGAAATGTCTCAGTTTTAACCCAAGAAAATTAAAGGCATCGTTGAAACGAACATTAATTATTACTTGGACAAGCTGGGCATGTCTAAACATGGTTTTATGGGGAATTCTCCTTTCAGTGGGAAGGAAACTGAAGGTCTGTAGAAAATCTTACTAGACGAAGTATTCTTGTTTTAAATGCAAGAAAAAAATTGTAAACTCCCGGAGCAAAGCTTCTTTTAAACTGAAGCAAACTGAAGGTATTAATTATTACTTTTATAATTACCTGTACCTAAAATGGAAAATTCTTGCGGAAAAGTGTCATTTTATGCTATATACGGTAGCAGAGTTTCGGAAAAGTTCATTCCAGATATTCCATTTAATTTTTCCATTGAATATCGTTAATCGTTGATCTCCATTCGAGATTCGTTTTCGAGATTTTTCTTTTGGCATTTTACAACTTTTTATTGCGAATCTGAAACCGAGAAATTTACTACGCAGACAAATAACTACGTATCCACGAAATACGCATTTCGTCTGTTGCACGTGTCGTTTAACAATGGAAAATAAAAGATATATTTCTGGAACATTCTTCGATGAGAAAACCAACGTTGATCTACAGTCTGTATGTAAAACAACGACGAACGGTTCCTTTATCACGAGCGGTATACCCGATTCGGTAACCCCGTGTTCCTTCATCACCGTGTTCGCCGAAAGAACGTTTTTCCTTCGCAAGAGAATTAACGTTGTCCGATCCACCGTGGTGTGTGTACGTGTGTGTGTCTACTCCTCCAGGAGTCTCCAGAATGCGACTCCGATAAAAGGAACGCTCCGAGCGGGCTTTGAACAGGCCTGAAGAGAACTTTCGACTTCGGAGCCGAGTCGGTCACTCGGAAGATATCGGTTCGGAATCGGATACGTTTCTCGGGGCTTTATCGGGAAGAGAAAGAGCCGCTTATTGGGTAATCCTGCTCGTCCGTGCACAAGCAACGCCTATAATCCTATCGGAGAAAAATACAGGAATTTCTCCAGCTCGATTTGCCTCGTTCGAGGAAACCTTCCCGAGATTTCCGCGTCGAGCCCGGATTATTTCCTAACGTTGTGTACGCGATTCGAAACGTTAAGGAGAATCGAGGGGGATAATTATTAACGTCGTTTCTACGTACTCGGTCGGTCGGTCGGTCGGTCGATCGGTTGTTTAGAGTTGCTCCGGAATTAGGTGAAAATTGATTAATGCACGGGCGGTAAAGCGGGGCGAACATTTCCGCTCGTTTTAGCGCTGTTATTTCCTAAAGGGCTTCGCGAACTTCGAGTGGTCTCTCGTTCATTTGTTCGCGAGCTGTTTCCGAAAATTTCTACTCGCAAATTGTCGGTGGAATTTGACCAACCTCGTGTCGTGTCGCGAACTTTCCACCACTGTAAAAACACTTCGCCGATTAATTTACCGAGAACGTTCGTTTCTGGATCCTTCGATCGAGATAAATTCTATCGTTTATAGGATGCAATGGAAAAGGATCGACGATACGAAGACAGATTGGTACAAATTGCGTTGTTTATGGAGAAAAATGGAAAAGGATCGACCGATACAAAGTGTGCTGTTTATGGAGAAATATGAAAAAGGATCGATCGATGTAAATTGTGCTGTTTATGAAAAAAAAAAAAAAAATAGAAAAAGCTCAACCAGTTCATAGATGAAGATAGAAAAGGATCGACCGGAGATTGACCGATATCGATTGTGTTATTTATAGAAAATAATGTAGCAGAGGATCGATTGATACAAATTATGCCGTTATAATAAAAAAGGTTCGCTCTCGGTTCTCCAGAGAAAATTCGATGCAGGTGGTGCGTGTACAGGGTGTTCTGGAACGAAATCGTGCAACTTTATCGGTATATTCGTGAGGTGGTTCCGGACAAAATGGGGAAAGATGCGAAACATTTTACCGTTGCACTGAAAATCGCTCTCCTTTGGTAACTTTTGACTTTTGCGTTATTTCTTTCGCTCGATTTTCGTAACAAAACCAATTTTCGTTTCGTTGACCGTTGCTTTACGATCTTGATGCAAATGGCGATAAGTGAAACATATTTTGTTCCATCGATTCGCACTCCTTGTTGGCAAGTTCGATCGGTATTTTAATTAGAAGAGCTCCAGAAATTGGAGACCGTACGCGACAAGGAATTCCATCCAGACAAGATCAGTTTCCAATCTGGAGCTTTCCAAGAGCACCGTGGAGAGAGAAGAGCAATCGAAACTATACGACATTGACAAGCTGGAAGATGTTTGCTGTGTGCAAATATTCTCGGTGAATATTACCGGGATATAATAATATTTCGAGGCGAGGTTTTCGAGTACAAAGGTTGTTGCACCGTCTCGCATAAAAATGCGCGCGGTGTCCGCGTTGAATACGAGCCCGGTCCTCCAACTTTTCCAATAACTTGCGTGAAAGGATTGCCTTGGCCACTGTTCGAAAGAACTCGTGTCGTCGAGAATAGACCATGGATTAAGTCTGGAATTTTTTCGATCCAATTAGGCGCGACCTCGAGTTTTCATGTCCTGTAGGATTTATCCTGAATGCTTCTCGCATCGATCGGTAGTCCCTTTCAATGATTCGTCATATGCAACTCTTCCTTATTGAATACGAGATGATTCTTCGTGGCACTGTTACGCTTTGTAGCTTTTATTTTATGCAATCGTTGCGCAGCAGTCCTTTGACTCGCGACGGATCTCTTTTCTAACTGGTGAGTGCTTTGTTGCATCGTCAAAGTATCTTCGTCGAAAAAGGAATATTTTTGCATGTCGTTACAAGTTCACGGATTTCGATTTATCTATCCATTTGTGTTCCGTCAACTATTGCTTTATAACCGCCTCGCAAATAATACCGAACTGCCCTTTCATTGCGATCCTTCGTTTGCGAGTACCAATTTATGTTTCACCTGCCTTTTCTATCCAAATCTCCAAGGTTTACATTTCGTATTATTATTTTACACAATATATACGCGTTGCGGTAGCAATTAATAAATTTATTTCTCACGTGTCTCTTTTAACCAAATCTCCAAGTATCCGTCCATATTTCGTATTATTATTTTACACAATATATACACCTTGTGGTAGCAATTAAGTAACCATTGTTGTGTAATTCTAACGCGAACAATAACGATTCTCTCTATCGGGAGTAATAATTACGAATCGATCATTACGGGAGATTAACAACCGGTGCCATTAAAATTTCAAATTGTTCGACGATTATTAGTTTCGTTCGGCTGATACTGCATAAAAGAATGTTCTAATATACCAGAAATTTCCCGCTGGAATTTTCCAATAAAATTTCACTCCAGTTCGTATCGACGTGACTCCACTTGCTTCAATTTGTAACCGGAATTTTCCCACTATTTTTTTCAACTAGTGTCTACACACTTTTTTCAACCAAGTAAAGGGTTCATCGTTAAAGGGACCGTCGGGATAGAAACGGAACTAGACGATAAATATTTTTACAAAGAGGACGATAAATGTTGCGAAGAATCCCGTTTCCCTGACAGATCAGATACGTGCAATAATGGAGATACGTTGCAGGTTCATAAGATTGGAAGTAATTGAACGAACGCAAGTAATTCAATCTAGCAAGGCATCTCGGTCAAAGGTTATGGAATCATGCCGAGAAATCGATCGATGCTTCCCGAAGTAGATAACCGACTAACTGTTCGCAACCATGCTTCCACTAAATGTCAAGCGTCTGCGAAAAACTCTTTGAAAAGACTCTGATCGAAACGAAGGACAATAACTGGATAATTCGATCATTTTTCAGTCGAATTCGTCCTCGTGGAACTCTGGTCCGATTGCTCTCAGCCTGGAGAAACTGAAAACATAACCGATCGAGGGACAGTCCAGGTACAAGAAAATAAAGAACATCTCTGGAACTCGATAAGGATGGATCGCGAACGTAATCTGACTAAAGGTATATCCAATAAGTGTAGAGATCCAACAAGATGTTCAGAACTGTTTGCAGAAATAATATATCGTACGATTCTTTCATTCGTGTTCTCCGATTAATTCAGTCTATCCAACTGCAAAAGTTAATTACAGCTAACGACATTTCCGCGTCCCCACGTGTAACAATCTACGGATTTTCTTGTCGCAAAATGATACCAATTTTGTTCTACAACTGTAAAACTTAATTACGAGTAACTACATTTGCGCGTTTTTTCGTGCAACAATCTATGGATCTTTTTATCGCGAAACTATTTGTTTTCATTTGCAAATGTTTAGTAAGTATGTACAATACTCTGACAAGTATTTCCAATTATTATCGTAAACGTAATATTATCGTAACGGTTTTAATGTTCCACCAATCGATTATTTCAAACCATCGCGATCTTCGTTACTTTAAATTCTTTTCGTTCGCAATTTCGTCGAATGGGATTTGCATTATGTAACACAGAGTGATTATAATGAATTGTCTCGACACCAATTTCGAGGATACGCTGCTATCGTTTGGACGGTATTTTTTTTTTTATTGGAGAAAATCGTGACAGAGGTCGCTGAAAAATAATCAATCTATAATTTCCATAACGAATCGTTCGAACAGCAATGTCGAATGTGTTTCTTTCCCCATCGGAGGGTAAACCGTTTTTAGAGAAAATAGGTGGGCAGAGGTTCGTGAAAAATAAAAGCAGTGTGCAGCCACAATGCAAACGAAGACAATTGCAGTGATTGCCTGACACGTGGAATAAACCACGGCAGCCCGCGTGCGACTAAATTTATTCTGGTTGATTCGCGAAGATAATGCAATTATGAGAGACGTCGACGGACGTTCAAATTATCGCCAATGTATCGCGTCGAATCGAACATTGAACATATGCGTTGCGGTCGGAGCGATAATGTCCAATAATTTGAAACGGTCTATGACAGTCTATCCAATAACCGGATTGCAAAAAAAAAGAAGAGAAAAAAACAACGTAATCTTTCAATTTCTGAGAAATTCTTCACACTGGGATACACTCCGAAGGAAGTAACGAGAGTTCGAGCAATATTCTTTTATTTTTTAAATTTAATGCAACGTCGACTTTCGAGCGTGTAACGTCGAAGGAATAATTTAGAATAATAACAAATAATTACGAACAACGTTCCGTAAATATTACTAACGGTATTTACGGAACATCGAGTAATATTACTGATTAATATTATCGGTAACGATACCGTATGAGTAACGCAAAGCATATTTGAAACGAAACGAAATTTCTTCGCCGTTGTTAATTATATTGTCGTTGCGTTTTATGCAATGTAAATTTCATTCTCTGTCGCAGTTATTTTTCGATTCTTTTTTCATCGAATTTCTTTCTTCTTTTTTGCGAGAAGAATCCAGCGAGGTAGCTTTCAATCGTGTCGATATTTTGTAACTCGTCTCCGAGCAAAATGATTTCACGTGCTATTAAATAATAATAATTCGGCAAAGACACGGTCAGTGAGTAAGGTGAGTGAATCATTCGTTCGCATTGGAATTAATCAATTTTTGCCAGCATCTGGTTTGCCACATGTGGTCGAGCGTTTCCATCTCGAATGGAAAAAGACACGTCTTTTGTTAAGCAAATTAGACTGTTCTTTTTCCATGCTGACTCCGATCGTTTTGGTCGATGATAACACATTTCCATATCGATCGATTGGGTACCGTTTGAATGTTCTTTCTATATCCCAAAAAAAGAAAAAAAAAAAAACAGAGAACAAAATCTTTTTCTGAACGTGTTTTCGTCTGTAACGTAAACGGTTGGTCCCGTGCTTCGTAAAAAATTGATGAATTCCATGATAAAACAAAGAACGACTCGCTCTCCGTACACTCCAGACACGACTTTATCGGATTATTATTTATTCAAGAATTTGCAAAACCATCTCTCTAGAAAAGAGGTAAGAAACGTTTACGTGGTTCGAAGACGCTAAATGTTTATAAAAGAGGGATCGAAGAGTTAATCGTCGGAAAAACCATTACAGAAAACGAGTCCGGCCTTTTTCTAAACGAATCATTTGAAACATTGTCGTTAAGATAATACAGCGATAGGAAATCAGTTATCGAGAATTAAATTTACAAAGAGGAAAATACTAAAGTTAAAGACGACCGTACGATTTATCGAGATATTTCAAAGTTTTCAAATCGTACGTATTTTACAGATTCACGTTTATTTCTTCGTTTCGTGTGCATCATCGTTCGATTAACCTATGTTGGTTTTTCGTCATGAGTATCAAGGATATCGAACATCCACGTTTGTGTTGAATCGACGCACACCAAACGAGCTTCAAATGAAGCGCTTGGAAAGTTCCTTTCAAAGCCGAACACGCGGTACATTTACAATAAGCAACAATCCGTGGCCCGTCCATTCGTACGTTTGGCTTCAGTTTTTATGCAGGATTACTTCTGTTATTCCAGACTTTTTCCTCCATTTCCCTCGGCCCTGTACGACGTAGGGATAATCAATCTTCTTTGACCAATATATCCGCAAATTTGAATGCAACTTTTAAGCGAACTTTTCGACCACATTGTGTAACATTCGTGACAAGTTCTGAGTATACAAGAAGGATGGGAAAAGTTTTTCAACTATCGGACCTAAACTAGAAATCTTTGTTAAACTTTTTACCCGGCAGCTACGTTTGAAAACGATAGTCCATCGTTTTTTGCCACCGTTGGAACTCTTACTTCACCTTGCGATACAATTTTCCCCTCCTGGTGGGGAAAACTCTATTTAACTATAATAAAATTTTTCTCTGGCAAGTGTTTCGGGCGTGGAAGAAAGATGCAAGTGACTGTTACGTGGAATGTTCTCATCAGGTTTAATTGGAAGTATTTTTTTTCACGGAAGGGAAATATTTTGCTAATAACAAATCGTTCCTGTGGATAATTGTAATAAAGATCTTGAAGGCCTGCTGAATCGTTTATTCGTTGAATCCACTCTTCTTTCTTAGAAAATGAGTAGATAAAATCAAGTTTACCCAAGTGTAGCTATCAACTGAAAAGGTGACACTTGCACCAAGGGGAATACGAAGTAATTTTTATTTACAAAACTTTCGTTCACAACTTTTGTTAGTCACACAAATTCACACAACCACACAAATGCTATACTTCGAAATGCCAGATCCAAAAGGTTGGTGAATGGTTAACAAAGTGTTGCAAAACATAGAAGAAGATTACGAAGAAAATTTAATAACGATAATCAAGTTGTAACGTATATTCCATCTTTGGGGAACACGAAAGAAAATTCGAACCGCTTGGAACATTTTCTCTGCAAGAGAATGCAAATGTATCGCGCGAGATGTTTTATCGAAGCCGTAAATTCAATTTCCAATTTTCTATCCTAACTTAAGGCTTTTAATGAATACGTCCGCGTGGTGGACAATGGAGAAAAGAAAAATTGAGACAGGAGCGGCGATGCGATAAAACAATTTTAAAAACGCCCTCGAAAAATTAATCATGCCGTTCTGGATCTCGTTTCATAGCCAGACTGGGGCGATTTATAGGCGAGAGTTTATATAGAATCGAGGGACACTCGAGACTCATTCTTCTCACACGGATTGTTTCGGCGATCGCTGTCACCGATATTTTTCCGCTCGCCGCGTCAAGTGCGTCTCTCCCCCTTTCCGCTTGATTTTATGGAAAAATTTTATTCGAAAACAATAATCCCCCGCGGCGCGCGATCGATTTACAAAAACCGCGACACCACCTTTTCTGGCCGGTGGACCACCAGCGCGCGAATATCACTGGAAAACTTTGCCAGGGGAAATAAATTATCATTTGGTGAATTTGTCACCGTTATATTTGTCTCTCTTCTTTTTTACATTTTTTTTTCTTCTTTTTTCTTTTTTCGACGCGGTGGCTTCGTCCGCGTCGCGCGACAGATTTTTGTAAAATCGTAAATATATTTTACCCGGCGGCGACAATTACGGTATACCGTGAAACGAATAATTAATTCGACTATTTAATCGATGTTGATTTTATTTTATCCATTCTCCCTCTTGGAGGAATGTTTCGTCGCGTTATCGACGACGCAGCGTCTAATGGAAACGATGCAGTGGATTTTAGTGAAAACTGGTCGCGGCCCGTCGCAAATACGGGAAGAATCATGGGGGGATATAGATTTTCAAAAATTTTTTAAACTCCCAACACTGCGCACAAAATAACTCGTCGATTTACGATGCGAGGGAATAACTTCGCAACACGTTTCACGGACGTTTCAAAGTATCTGCTCAACAGGTTTCAACGAGGTGAAATCATTCGAAACCTCTACTTGATCAGTTCCGAAGCTTTAAACCACTTCAAACTGCCTATTAAGTACATAGGTTTTCAGTAACCTCGAATACTTTGCAATATTTTTTCTACAAATACCACGAAACCGATACTTTTAACTTCGCAATTCGATAAGAGAACCAATAAAAGACAAGGTCGGTTCGATCTATCGTAATATCTTTCGTTGTAAGAACAGAGTACGTATAACGAGGACACGATGGGTCGAAAAAGACCCGAGGAACGCACCAATCTCGAAACCGAGATTCAGAGAGGACAATCGTCCCTCGAGAAGAATATTCTTACTCCTGGCAAGGGCTGAGAGTTTTCGAGGAACCAGGAAGCATCGAGTGATAACACGACGGAACGAACCAGCTACCTCGTTTAAAGGATAGGATGCGTAGGGATCCCCCTCCAGCCCCCACCCCAGCCTGGTGCCAAGCGATCGGGCGCAAAAGACAAAAGGGGTGGCGCGAAGCGGCCGATAAAAGGCTCTTTCGAGTGGCCCTCGGGTGATTAACCGTGGCCTTCCGAATCGGCTTTGAAAATCCGCGCGGATGATTTTTAATGAGGCCGAATCCGCGGCGGGTGTCGTCGTCGTCGACAAACGAGGAACTCGATCCTCTCATTCAGCTTGGTTGCATTGTCTCCGCGATTGCTAGCACCGATATAGTCCTCCTGCCCGCTGCCCCCCTCGGCTACGGTCCCCCCTCCCTTTAAGTCCCCGTGCCCTCGGGCTAGATGCTTCCCTCCGCCTTTTCCGTGAATCTTTTCATGCATTTTCGCGGTGAGCCACGACCGCGCGGGCCACCGGGGGTTGTGGGCGGAGGGGGTCGAGAGGGGGTCTAGAGGGGGTCGAGAGGGGGTCGAGAGGGGGGACTGAAAGAAAGGAGGGAGAAAAGGCATCGTAACGATCCGACTGCTCCAGTTCCGGTATGTGGAACGTGCGAGAGGGATAATTGCGGCTCGCCTGAAAATCAAAGGGACTTCCGTTTCGTCCGACATTCCCTCCCTCCCCCACAGCCGCTCCTGCATCGTCGTTTTCCGTCCCATTTTTTCCCCTATCTCTCGCCCGGTTTCATCCTTCCACGTATACGTATATGCGCGTATCTGTTTTACTCCACCCCCCCCCCCCTAACGCCCTCCTCAGTTTTCTTATATTTTTTTGTCGTCGAGGATAAGAACAGGAAGATCGTTTCGGGGGGCTTTCTTCGACTTCGGGCACGAACAATTTGACGGTGTAGCGAAACGAGGTGAGAACGACCAGGGTGAAGAACGTTTACCCCTTTGAACTCGACGAACGACCACTCTCGATAGCTACCCGATTCGGTCTAATTTTTCTGGAGACAATCGAAACACTATTTATTTAAAACGATCGAATACACGGAGTATCGAAATAAAGGGAGTCACGAGGTAATTGTACGATTTAATCTTGAAACTTTGTACGTACGATATATTGAAACTATTTTCTTTTTTTTAATCTATTTGTGTTTTGATATTTTTACCACGACTTGCACATTGTTCGCTAATAAAATAAAATATCTTCCAATTTATTCAATGTTAATTGCTTGGAAGTTAATCTTTCTTATCGAGCAGCTTCCAAAAATCTTTTCTAGTTGCTTTTCACGTGGAATTACGTGTCTCGTTTCGAATGAAAAGTCGAACGAAATTTTTTACTTTTTCAACGGGTGTTTTCGGTGATACGAAAATACTATTGGAGGTATTTTTGTATTCGGCGAGCTAGCGAGCTTCGGTCTTTCTTTCGAGACCTAACCCAGACCTAACCCCCCAATGGTTCGCGTACCGTAGCTCGAGAAACATTGCGTTAACCTATTCTTGCCTTGATTAAACCTTGTACTATCGGGCTTTGTTAGATGCGGAAATTATAAAGTCAGATGTTCTTTGTGAATAATAAACGCTAAATCAAGATGAAACCCTAGATCCATTAAGAAATCTGCCGCTCTTTCGAAATGAGAAAGTTAAAACGGTTTTGAGAACAATTTCTGTTTCTGCATATCTATCCTCTAAAAGATTCTTTTTGTTTAATCGTAGTTTCTTAACCCTTGCCCACGACTCCTCCCCCTTCTTGCTCTACAGTTTCTCCATCCGTTCGTCCCTTCTCCCTGCGGCCTCGCTGTTTCCCTAATTCTTCCCAGCCCATCCTCCTCATTGCTCGTAGTCACATCCTCTCGTGACAATCCTTTTTCCTCGCATAATTTACACTCGTGTTCCTCGATATCTATCTTTCTCCCTCGACTCGGAGAGTGTGTGAATCGATTAAGGTAAAAAACTGTACACCGATATTTTGCAACCGGAAATGGAAATCCGATAAAACCCACCATTTTATAACAAACGACAAATTGTTTCCTTGTTTTCGAATGAAATTAAATGGACGAGCAATTGCAGTGCACGATAGTTGTTTCAATCGTCGAAATTGGTTTATGATGCACCGATGTGCCACGAATGTTTGACATTTTATCGAAACGTCGATAATTTAAGATATATATATATATAAATATACATGTATATATTATTATACATTAATCGTTTTTTCGAATATCGGAGTTCATTTTTACAATATTGACCTTACGTATGCATTCCGTTTGAACCACCGTACTCGTATCTTTCAATAAGTTCGACTCGTGTTCTAGGTTTGTTCTCCATGGTTCCCCAACTAAAACTCCACTAAGTCGATTACCAATGTTAAATTCGTCAATTTATATTATTTACATGTATTATTCTTCCCGCGTGTTATCCTATTAATTCTTTACTCTTATCTTTCAGGAAAGTTGCAGTCGAGAAAGAGATATCCTCCTCTCTATATTTCTTTCGAAGAGCAAACGAGTCTACAATGATTTTCTCGTCACTGTACGTAGTATCGCGGTTGATAAATCGATGATCGAAATTTTAGCGTTTCGCCCTCTGCGGCGATTTCGAGCATTCGACTCTATCGGAAGAAGCCACCAAAAACTTGGTCATCGACCTAACGCACACAGCTGGATCTCCCTCAGGCTCTCCCCGGTCTCTCCCTCGTCTCTCCCCGGTCTCTCCTCTTTTTCTAGCCTCTTTATTTCACTCCTCTCGTTCGGTTCGTGTGCCCCGCGACGCGACAATTAGTCCTCAATTATGAAACCTCCCTCCGCAGGGTAACGGGTGACCCGGAAAGGAAGGGTGGCGGAAGGCCGCTTAAGGACGCGTCACACACGACCAACCGCCGCCCCAAGCCGGTGGTTGCTTCCTCTCGAGTACGTGTCGGGGCTGTGTGTACCCGATCGAATGCTTCGTGTGCATGTACTTTTCGTGTCGATGCTAAACCGATGAAGGGTCGTCGCCATCGCCCGGATAGGGGACTATCTGTTTTCTACGGGGTGGCTCGAAGGTAACGAGACCGTTTCTCGTGGCCATTAATCGGATATAACGTTGCTCCACCGCTTGCATCGACGTTTGCCCGCGGACCGATGTCATCGGGATCTCGACTCGTTCCCAGCCTCGTGACCCGTCTGTGGGACATTCTCCAGTTCGACCAATAAATCGGAAACTTCTCTAAAAACGTAAATATACCATCGAGATAATAATGCGCGCATCTGGGGAAAAAGGAGGAATATTTACTACTAGGAAAATAAACAAAATTTTCTACGCATCTGTAAGGGTGAACCGCGAACGCGTTAATCTTCGATCGAGACCTGTTGTCCTCGACTTATTTTACCGGTCGTCAGAAATATTCAATCGATAGACTACTAAAACAGTAACTGGAATTAAATCACGAGTGTTCGCGGAATATAAATTCAAATGTGTGCGCATAGAATATAAATCCAAACGTGTGGGTCCTTTTTCAGTAGCCATCAGAAGGAGCATAACTTTGTTTTTCGACGAAAAGAAGAAAATAATAATCGATAATTTAAACGACAGATGAGAGGTGCACGAGGTTAGCGAAATTTTCGAAAGAAGGTGAATTTTTGGAAAAATCGAAACTGATCTGTGTCGCTCGGAACGCGCAGAGGTTTCAGTGCTGGGATACGACTTTAAGCTATCGATAAAAAGAATTTTTTTCTTTCGGCCAAGAGAACACGGACTATCGGAACGATGGCCAGGAGAATGAAAAGGGCAGAAAGGGCCGTGGAAGCTAGCGAAAGATAATTAGATATTGATTTCGCATTAGAGGCGCGTTAAGATAGACGGCTATTCATTAACGTGTTATAGCGGAGGGTCTTCGTTCATTGGCCGATCTATTAAAATCAAAGGATGGTCGAGACCTTCTGCATATTATACCCGCTCGTCCAACCTTCCTCCCTTTTTCTCCATTCTTTCGCCCTACCCTTTGAAAAGCTCCCTCTATTGTCTCATTCCGACTGCCTTACCAACGAGTCTTGTCCCTCGCGATGAACTCCGTAACCTCAAAGATACCTAGAATACCATCTTTCAACGTTGTGTCTTCGAAAATTCTACAATTTTACGGCGCTGAGATAACCCAGAGGTGAAATTAAATTGAATACATGATTTCCTGCGAACGTTCGAAGCGGAATAATGTTCGCGAAAACTGAAAACTCGAAAGGAATCTAACGAGACCCGAGAAAGGTGATTGTCATCGAAATCGTATCCGTTGCGAAATGATCTATTTTTAAAATACATTTTTTTTCTGCCCCGAAGAGTTAAGAATTGATACTTGCCACTTCGAAGGGGACCAAGAAATAATTATAGAATAGAAAAAATGATGTCTTCGAAGAACGTGTTATGGACGTGCAATCTGGTGTTAAAGAAGCACGTATCGGTACCGATCGAGAGAAAGAAAATTCATTTCAATTATTTTGTATTTGTTCTATTAAAATTTAGTACGAAATACGTAATGGAGAGGGTTCGTGACTGTCGCAGAGGGATATGCAAACGAAACGGAATTTTTCAGTGAGAAATGACAAAGGCTTCGCTGTAGTTCGCCAGCAAACGAGAAGATTGCATTGTAGAGCGATGTACTTCTTTCGCGGAAAGGCAATCTAATATTCAAATCTTCTTGGAAGTGGGTAAGTAAGGCGAATCGAATGTTCGAGGCGAGCGTTCCGCATGAAGATTCGTGTAAAAATATCGTCGAGCCAGGAAAGAACCGGTAACGTGACAGGAATTCACTTTCGACTATATAAAATTCCAACAAACGTTAATAAACGGAATAAATTCCTCTTGGTGAGTAAGTGTGATAAATTTTTCAATTTAACGCCACGAACCCGGGCCAAGATAAATCGACAAGCAAAAACGATGCTATCGACGGAAATTTGTAAAGCAAAGCGGCACGAGCTATCGATAAATTACCCTCGTGACGAAACAGGGTTAATCCGAAGAAAGCAACGAAACCCTTTCAAATATTTAGCGCTCCAATTATCCCCGAATAACGGTCGAATTAACGCACACGACTGTGAAAAACCATCGTACGCCGAGAACGCGACATGTTCATTACACGCGACGCAAGAATTTATTACTCGGACGGTATCTCGAATCGATAGAACGCCATTGACATCAATAGCAGGTGAACGAGCCAATAATGAGCCGGCGTTACGGACAGGTGAAAAGGAACGATGATATCAATTATTTCCGACAAGCATTCAACGGAAAGGTTTCAAAATTATCGGCTAGCAGGAACACGTGGCCACGATTCAATCGAAAACAACGCAAACGAGAAGCTTCGTCGAAACGTTTCGCGGTGTAACGACCGTCCGCTCGAATCCCCGTGAAAAAACGAAGAAAACACCACGAGTACGTTTTTCCGCTACGAGTTGTCCGTGTCGAGTAAATCGAGTTGAAAGATGCGCGCGGCCGTACGGTGCACGGGAAGCCGCGCGTGCCCCGCGTGTTTTCGAACTCGATTCCCGCGAAAACGAAGACTCGTACGTGAAAGTGTCACTGCACCTTTTCGATCGGTCTTTTCGCGGAGAATCATCCACGGTCGATCGCACCGTTCGAAAACGAGACGCGAGGAGTCAAAATCGCAATCGCTTCCGATTGATTCTCCAGAGATACGTTCGTTCGCGTGAATTTTTCTTTTACTTTCCTTTCTTTTTCTTTTTTTTTTTTTTTTTTGACGAAAGCGGACAAAAAAAAATACGCACGTCCACGGTATCGTGGACATCTGGTAAAATAAAAACGATGTTCGAAGCGTATACCGCGCATCAATCTTCCCGAAGAAACGGTGCAGAACTCGGGCCACAAAAAGGACTCGTTCCACGAACTGGCAAGTTCACCGACTGCTAATCAGCCGGATTTACATTTCTCCTAGCGATTTCTTTCGGAACACCGGTTGTGCCACGACCATCCCTACGAAACATCCGGTTCGCGTGCTCGCTGGAACCCGATTGCACGTAATGCGCTCCGACTGCGAACGAGGGTGGACGAGGTTTTCGCGAAAGCATGCAAAATGTTCGGGGCCGCGATACGCGGAATGAACGTAAAGTCCGCTTCCGGAAACCTGTACACATCGGTCGCGTTTATGGAAATATCGAACCGGAAGACGCTTTTACGACGTCGAACCTACCTCCGTGGACGAGCTACGGGAGTGAAACTCGAGAACTCGACGTCACACCAACCACCGTAAATACATATGTTATTTCATCGCATTACGAATAATTGTTTCGATTTTCATTTTCATTTTCTAACATACATTCTACAGACTCGTCGCTACGGTACTATGTATTTTGATCGGAGAACATATAGAGCGAATACGCGATCAAATTTCATTCAATCTTTCCTTTACCAAGAGAGATAGAGGAGAGGTTCGCCCAAGTTTTTTTTATGGTAAATTGAACTCTCCTTAAGACGTATCGATTGTATTTTTTTAAACTTTTACACGCAACGTGTACGTATAAAGAAACAAAGAGTAAGAAGCTACAAGAGTGAATAATAACCGTTCGATTTCGTTTGAAATCGAATCAGGTGTCCAAATGAAAATAGCAAATATAAATGTAAAGTTCTATTGAAATTTATTCGACCGTTTAGACGCTGAATCTTCTTTTAATTTTAGAATTTAGATGCCAAGTCTTATAGATATCGTTACAAATTTTATTATAGACACTAAATCTTTCGATTTATTTCGAAGCGAAACTATCTTGCAATTCTTAACTAAATTTTTTTCGTCGCGAAAAATTCTACGAAACGTTTACATCCCGGTTGATCTCTTCGTTCGAACCCTCTCTGAAAATTCCTCGATCTAAACGGTTGTTATATTTCGATCGAATCTACCGGTAAAAAGAAACTAGAAGTATGGTCCCCGAAAAAAAAAAGTTTCCCAACGTTTCTACCGACTGCAAAGTTGCAAACTGCGGTCCACGGGTTGGCTTACATTCTACTCCCCAAACGACATCGTTTATTATTTTAATGACGTCATTAGTGGAATTTAAATAAACTTGTCCGTGAGCCACTTCGTTCCCTCGGTCCCGGCGAGAGTTTTATTCGTCGTTGCTCCGACGTTTGGCGACTCGCGCAACATTTACAGTACCATTAGTGTCTTATTTTTCGTGAAATATCGCGCGATGACGTTTGCTAATTTGCGAATCGTCCGTCGTTTCGAGATATTCGCGAACGTTCGCACCCAAGCGCGCGAACTTGGATGCAATTTATACCGGTCGCCAAATTTCCGACCAAGTCTCAACAATGTTACGGGAACACGTAGGTAGAAACATTTCCGAATACAACTCCATTACCCAAGTACACCCGATATACTCTCTACAACCTAAAACGCCAACTATAATCGAATCCACGAGTCGAAGAACAGTGCAAGTTCAAAATTCTCTTCGCATAATCTCGAAACTTTGTTGTAAAATACATGGAGCTTGTATTCGTGTTTCAGCTGGTCCCTCGAGTTCAACAAGTGAAAAATATTACTCTTTCGAAATATCTTAAAATGTGGTTTTTAAGTTCGCGCGTCTAATTTTGTACAAATTCTTTACCCAAAGCTGCTAAAATTATCGACAAAAATTTAAAATCGAGTAGATTGTTCGAGTAACGTTCTTTCATTTCCAACGAGAATGTCATTGAACAAGTATCGAAGTTTACGTAATTATTGATTTATGTGATCATCGATAATCACGACGACGAGTCTCGAATCGTTTGAAGGTATTCTTCGAAACAGTTTGATAGAAAAATATGAAAAGTATCGAAAACACGTTCTCGCATCTGTTTACAAATTGTTGTTCCAACGTTGAACATTTTCCGTGGTTGGTGCATTAAAATTTGAACGAAGACGGTCGGAGATACGTAAATTCGTACGTTAATCCGAGTATCCTTGAAACGCAAGGATACAATTTACAACGGTTAAACATCGCTACAAACAGAGCTCGGTATTCCGCAAATATCGAACGCGTTTCTGTGCCATGTTCATGGCAAACTTGTAAACTTTTTTTCATCGTGGTACATGAAACGCCAGCAGAGAGTGGAAGGCACCCTTCAGAGAGTGTTAAAAGTGCTACAGTGGCACAAAGGGGGACACTCCCTTCAGCAAGTATCAAAAGCATCGCGACAGTACAGGAAGGTCTTCACGACGACGGGGTAAAACTCAAAGAGTTAAATTTCAAGATCCCGTGCAGCGAAATTTTGCAATATCTTCTAGCACCTTTCTCGTTGTTACAGAAATTTCCATTTACATTCTGGTAAATTTTACCCGTGTAACGAGTTTCGAATTTACGTCACGTTCTGAAATAGTTCGCCGAACGATTCGCTGGTAATGTTTGAATAAGTTTGACGATCGAAACTGTGTACAATGGTAAACGGAGTAACCGAAAATTATCGATGCTCTCGACGGAGAATTTATTAAATTTCTCAACTTATGCTACAAATTACTAATAAATTATTTAAACAGTTCGATAATCGAGTAAATGGTGATTATTTGACCGCGATTCCGCTCGAATCGAGTTTGCAACTTGTTATTTATGAATGAAAATGAAACACTGAGATAACCGTGGCGCGGAATTAAATAAATCAACCAGTTTTGTATCCATTATTGAAAAGTTTACCAATTGTTTACTAATCGTTTAAAATATATTCCTAAAATGCTAGAGAAGTGTGCTCGTCGATGTAACAAATAAACGACGACCAATCGTCGATCTCGAATAAGCTATTTTCATTTACTTTCGATCTACACATTTCGAGTCGTCTTTGAAATAATAACGTCAGACAGAGTTAATTTTAGCAATCAAAATTTTTAAAAATCTCAAACTGACAATATCGAGTAAATTATTCTTGAATATACGCCTTTCGTTCGCGATACTATACAATAAAAAAAGTGTCCAAAAGAATGACAGCTCGCGCGATGTTTGAATAAAACTTGGTACCGGTGAACCGTAACGTGTTTCTCCTAATGTCCTCCAAATAGGACACAGTACTTAATGGGTTAAGATAGTTAGCACCGTAATCTCGGGGTGTCGCCATTACCGTGCTTGTCCTAACAATGTTTTACGCGTTCGATTAATTATTCGCGCAAGTAGATTACCGAGTACCGGTGTAAACGCGGTGTAAATAAAAATTGCTCGACCGGAACGAGATACCGTGAGGAACCGCTTACACGGAGAAAGAGATTAATAAAACTTAATCAGCGTCCGAGCACGCGGTTTAATAAAGCGTAAACGCGGCAGATAATAACGCGAAATAATAGATCGTGAAATCTCCACGCGGATGAAACATTTCCAGGCCGTAGCTCGGGGGCTGTTTTCGAGGGACAATATAAAAATGACGCGGGGCTGTGCTGCGTAGGCCCGACGACGGCGTCTTTTCTTTTCCGCCCTGTCCCCATTGTCTCGCTTCCGTTGAACTTGTGCACATGGCTCGTTTTCAAAAGACGAGTTAGCGATTCTCCGCTCGTCAGACGTCAACGGGAAATAAGGCGAGACGTATGCCGAAGGCCGTGATATTTCGCGGTGATCTACCGCTAGCGATGGCTTCGAGTCGCTTCGAACGCACCATTCTTACAAACACCGTCCAACCTCCCTTCACCGTACTATTGCGACTGCTGCTACTACTGATGATAATAATAGTAATAACAGAGACACGTAACGTACTTATTCTACCAACATTAGAAGGTATACTAGGTTGTTCGATAAGTTTTCTCGTTCAATCTATTATATCCGTACTATTACTATTGGTGCTACTACTGATAATAATAATAATAATAATAATAATAATAGAGACACGTAACGTACTTATTCTACCAACATTAGAAGGTATACTTGGTTGTTCGATAAGTTTTCTCGTTCAATCTATTATATCCGTACTGTTACTATGGTACTATTACTGATATAAATAATAATAATAATAAAAATACGTAACGTACTTATTTTACCAACATTAGAAAGTATACTAGGTTGTACGATGAGTTTTGTCGTTCGATAAAACTGAATTGTTTCCTAAAGAGAGAAATCAAAAATTCAGACTAAAGTAATGTGAAATCGAAAATTTGACTTTTTTCAAGAATTTTTTTCACCCTTTTTAGAGTTTGTTTGTTTTTTTTTTCTAGAGAAATATCAAACAATGATTCTCGATAGAACGTTGATCACGATGGAAAATCGATGGGAGAAGTTTACGCGTTTATTTCGTCGGTCTGGTGTCATCGGTAGAATAGAAAATAATGGCAGGCTGCCGGATATTTGTGGACGGGAGCGTGACAAATATATATGATAAAAGCCGACTGTTCCGCTCCGTATCTCGATATTGATTTACAACAAGCCGATACCGTATCAGGACTGTGTTTTCGATTTCCATGTAACGTATTCGCCCAAAATTTGATATTTCGCTCGGAATACCGGTAAGGATATTGAAACCAAAAGTGTACGCGTCTCTGGCTGAGATTTACAAATAAATGTTTCAAAGCGGCACGCTCTTTCAATGGAAAAGAATAAATCTTTTGTTCGGTGGAAAAATAACGTTCCCCGAAAAGTTTTTCTTCTTATTTCGCAAACACTTGCGATAGAAATTCTGCAGAATACCTCCTCAACATTTTTTTCAAATAACGCGTAGCTTAACTCGTAACAGAGGTAACGGTATAATAATTGGAAATATCTAATCCTCGAAGAATTATATTTAATAATAACGGTATACAAGTTCGTTGAGGAATGTCTGGATTCTGATAAATATTATTCAGTTCTAATAAAATAATAATTAATCTTACCGGAGCCTTGTATTTTGCTGTCAGTTTTACCGTTACATTACAAAATACTGTATATGTCGAAAAATTCACGTTTCCCAAATTTCAATCGTATTTGTTCCGCCATTTAACAATATGCATCGCTTTGTATCGTGGCACGAAGAGCATCAATTGCAAAAAAAGAAAAAAAAAAAATGTAACGTTCCGTCATGAAATAAACATCGATCGCAAATATTAATTTACACACGAATGAATGCACCGCATTCAATGGAAATTTGAATTCCAATTAGAGTGCTACGTTTCGTGTTTGAATTGCAATTCGCAATATGTTCGATGAAACTTGATTTTACGCACACGATGTAGATAGATATTATCTACTTCGTTTAATTATATGTTTCCATATCCTGAGGGTCAACATTAAAGGGCGAGACGACGATCGAAAAGTAAACTACCAAACATCAAATTTCCCCCTGTATTTCTGTTTTCATTAATACTTTTATTACTCGAATAAAGAAGTGCTTCCGTTTAAGCGACGAAACAACGAAAAGAAGATAAAAAGATCATCGTTTCGAAACACCTGCGTTCCAATATGTACGTGCATTGAAAGTAAACTGAAATAAAAATAATACGTTCATGTCTTCCTAAGTTCAAGTCTCGACTACTGCCTGTCGGTGTTATTTTTACTTTCTCGAAACGAGCAGATCTCCCCGATCGGTCGATAAAGTGTCAATTGGCTTAAAAAGTTTCAATTTAACGTCGCGAATTTTTTTCAAAGAAAAAAAAAAATTCCCAAGCATTGCTTATTCTTTTATCCGCGACACGGAGAAAACCATCTTATGGGGTCGATATTTACATACCGAACTGTACGTTTCTCCCCCATCCTTCCTCCAAAAAAATCTCAAATATTGTTTACTTTTTTACCCGAGAAGGGAATTTTTTACCTTAAAGCATTAATACTCGCATACCGAGCTGTACTTGTCTCTCCTCGAGAAAGAATTCCAAATATCGCTCAATTATCGATCCGAAGTCACAGAGGAAACTTCCTCGAGGAGCTAATACCCATATACTGTACTCTTTCCCCCTCCCCGAAAAAATAAATCCCAAATATTGCCTACTTTTCAATTTGGGTCACGAAGAGAATCTCCTCGACGGGCTAATACTCGCATACTAACCTGTACTTGTCTACCTCTTGTCCACTCTAAAAAGAATCTCAAATATTGTTTATTTTTTCCCCGCGACACGGAGAAACCTCCCTGAAAGAGTTAATCGCGTACTGAATTGTATTCGTCTCTTCCCTCCGTTTACAAAAACAATTCCAAATATCGTTCATTTTTCGACCCTAGACACAGAAGAAACCCCCCTAAGGAGTTATCGGCCACATACTCGAAGAAAACGAGAAACGAATTCAAAGTATCGGCGATTTCTCGACCCGAGGCACAGAGGGAACCCCCGTAAGGGGTTAATAGCCGCATACTAAACTGTATCGCTCGATTTAATCACTTCCAACCGAACGGATTGAAACTCATCAGCGGTGAACTTGATCCCACCCCTGTGTCAAAGGGGTCCTTACCCTCTATGTAAAGCAGTCTCGTCTTCGGTGAAGGATCTCGTTGCAGCTGCAACGAGCATGCATCCTGAAGAGGAAGAGTACTCACTTTTCTGCGGCCGCAGCAGAGCATGGCTGCTGTGCTGCAGCTGCGGCGAGCCGTCGACGAGAGTTGAGGCTGATGACAGACGTAGCTGAGTCGTGCGCCCCCTTCCCACTGCAGCTGCAACACGCGCACCTGCAGCTGCACCTGCTCCGGCTCCCGCTGCCCTTGACCGACACCGACTCGACCACCGTACTTGATGCGCACGTGTTTTCGCCACTGCATGAGTTCGGTGAGTCATGCCCTCTTCCTGAAATCAATTCGTCAATTACCACGAATCCGTTCACGGTGACCGAGAAGTTCGAGCGAACATTGAACCTTTACTTCGGACGTAATCGAACCGAGTTCAAGCGATTTATATCGAACCGAAGTTAAGTTTGAACTCTAAGTTTTGCATATTCCAACCACGAGTAAACAAACTTCTCGAATGTTGTTCCCTTACCGAAATTGATTCGTCAATTACCCCGGATCCGTTCACGGTGACTGAGAAGTTCGAGCGAACTTTCAACGTTTACTTCGGACGTGCTCGAACTGTGTTCAATCGGTGGAAATTCGTACCGGGTGATCGGTATCGAACCGAAGTTAATTTTCAACTCTAATTTTTGCATATTCCAACCACGAGTAAACAAACTTCTCGAATGTTGTTCTCTTACTGAAATTGATTCGTCAATTACTACGAATCCGTTCACGGTGCCCGAGAAGTTCGAGCGAAGTTCAAACGTTAACTTCCCGCGCTCGAAGCGAGCTTCCGCGTCAATCTGTGGAAATTCATACCGGGTAATAGATGTCGAAGTTAATCTCGAGTGCCAACTTTTCCACGTAGAGCCACGTCTCGAATTATAGTTCAAGAAGGTATAAGCATTTCAAAATTTTCCATCTATTTCTGGCACCGAGTAGTACCAATATCAAAAGCAATCAACGTTACTTAAACGCGTTGCTGTTAAAAGGTTCCCGGAGTGTTACCGCGCGGCTAATGCACTTTGGTAGCGAAGTACCCCGGTAGTCACAAATTTTTGTTGAAACTAAAGATGCCAGGAGTTACTTCCCTTCGAGAAAGGAGGACGAAACGATCGATACGTACCAAAGAGAGACTCCACCGGTTTAGAGTGTTCCTAGTGCACGTTAAACGTCTCTATAATTTCAACTAGCACTCCTCCAACGCTAAAAGTAGCCATACGTTTATCGTATTCGAAAATTTTCGAGACGATACTGCCCTACGAGACCTTTCGAGACTTTCTTGTATTTTATATAAATTTTATTCCCGTATCGAAGATCCCTTAGATACACGTTGCAACATTCTTTTTTTACGCATCTGTTCGTGCTTCGTGAGCTCGTAATTCCATGCAAAAGGATTCACAATTGCACACTGTATTGGAAAATATTTCTACTCGGTATACATCGCAATATTTAAGTGTCGTTAAACATTCGTTAAATACTTCCTCGAGCTCTCTCTTCGTACTCTGCAAACTCGTAATTTTATGCAAAATGAATTCACCGTCGTAAAATATTTCTATTCGATATCCATTTCAATTGTTAAGTATCGTTAAACGTTCGTTGAACGCACAGTTCTGCGCGAATTAAATTCACCAACTATACGAATCTCACGGATTACCGAGAGACACTTCTATTTAAATTTTTAACTATCCTTAAACATTCGTTGAACACACTCCCGAGCTGTCTTCGTAAATGTGTAATTTTTCGTAAACTAAATTCACAACCTTGCACAATCCCGAAAGACACTTCTATTTAAATATTAAACCGTCCTTAAACATTCGTTAAACACTTTCCCGAGCAGTCTTCGTGCTCTGTAAACACGTAGTCCTGCGTAAACTAAATTCACAATCGTACGCAATATTGGAAGACATTTCTACTTCAGTTTTCAAGTATCGTTGGTAAGAAACTCCGCGGAGATCTCGGTAAATATTTAAATCGATTATACGTGGAAGAAACTCGAGTTACAAAGCAACTGCAACGGAATGCACTCAACTTTGTCCGGAGGAGTACGAAGCTTCAAGGTTCAAGGATCGTAACACAGAGTGTCCGTTGTCTGCAACGTTGGAAGGGTGACTGGCCGAAATCAGGCGTCTTTTTACTATCGTGTACGCTCAAGGTTACCATCCTAGAACCACCGTGTGTTTCTGCGCCCGCTTTGCTACGTGCTCCAACTTTTGTTTCCACCCACTCTGAGAATCGTTTGGTGTTGGATTCTTCCGCAACAGTGAACTTAATTGTGGACAACTTTTTTCTCTTTGCAGTCCGCGATTCAATATTTTCCTGCTGGTTCCCGACTCGTTTATCTTTTGCTCGCGTTTCGCGCGCGACGTACGCTCAAAATGATAAAAAAAAAAAAAAAACAAACGAAACAAAACGAAACGTTGTATCTGAAAAACGGAGACGGTCGAAATTTAATCGAGCGTTAATATTTCGTTCGATTCCACGATTTCTTATTTTCTCTAGGGATCATCGTCCCTGGAAGAGAAGACTGTACGCGCAGAATGTTCTTTGAAAGACGATGACTAAAAGGATCAGAGGGTGGTTTGTAATATTTTTATACGCGTGAAATGTAACAGGTATTCGATAAAATAAAAACGTTTCTGGAATAGAGTTTTCATTGTTATTATTGAAACTGAATAAATACAGGAGTCGAACAATTGGAATCGGTATCGTTGCAAAAATCACAAGTATACCGAAAAAGGACTAGATCATAGCTATGCGATGGAATATTAACTCAACGTGACTTCGACACAAATGGCGTCTCGAATATTACTCTATTCGTTTTAAATAATATAGAATTAATAACCGTTCAGTGGCAATCGATATTCGATAAATAATTAAAAGAAATAAAAATGCCTAGCCACCGATTCCAATTCAAAGTGTTTCTCAATCGAGATGTTTGGGTTTCGGATTCGAAAATCCGTGATACGCTTGAAACTTCACTGTTCTCGTGTATGGAAATTAAATTGCAACATTCTACCTGGCTTCTCAACTGTCGTTGAAACACGCGGTTTGCTTAACGTTTGTTAACACAACTGAAACATCCGGCGCATTATATTGAACACGTTCGTCGTTAATTAATGAAATTCAGTTTCACGTTCGTTCCAGTACCGTTATTAAAATTCATATCGAAGGAGTTAGGGGGGACGAGGAACGATCGAAAATCGATGAATCTGCGCCATGTTTATTTGGGGGAGAAGAAACGGCGAATAGAGATCGAGAGATACCCGGGGAAAAACGATGCGAAATGTAGAACGAGGCCATTGGGTATTCGCGTTACTTGCCAAATTAAAATGACTCGATCATTTGGGAACCAACGGATGGATTTCCACGGCCCATTAATAAATTAACACATCACCGTATCGACTCGGGAACGAGAGTATCGGGTCAGTTTCTATATCTCCGTCTATCGCGTAAAACGAATTCTTTACTTTGTCGCTGGATCGTTGCGATCGTACGTCGAGTTCTTTGTTTCTGTTACGAGGACGGTCCCAGAAGTAACCGACCTAACGTATAGATGGTGATGGTTTTTGAAACAAAAAATAACAAACGGGGAAAGTATCGACTTTACGAAGCTTTGGTATTTGTTTGGCAGCCATCGACAGTGAAAATTCAATGAAAATTTGTGAACGTGGACAAAATTGGTCATAGATCAGATTCTGGTATATTAAAGTGTCCCTCGTACGTGTCTCGGGAATATTAATGGGAGAAAGAGAAACTTACGAAATCGATTATATCTACGCAATAGAAAATGTCGCAATGTCTTTTGAAAATATACTATGGAATTCAAAGTAAACCAGTAATTTTGACTGGTTGGTAAATCTAGCGTTAAAATCGTCGATTCGGAAGCAAACACCGGAAACGAAAGGAAACTTCGGAAAGAAGCATTAAAATCCCCAGATCTGATATTCCCTGGGTCTCGAGTGGTTCGAGTTGGTTGGAACCAGGACATATGGTATATATCTCGACGATTGTCAAGATTCTGAAGACGTTCGATCCTTGGAACAGTATTCGAAACTACTGGAATATCCATCACCGGCACCTAATCTCGACCGGTCTCGCGGAACGTTAATATTAAAGCTCGATTCGGGTGGAAGTGGAACGCTATCGAGGCAACACGATGAAAATCACCAGGTGGCAGGGGAGCTGAAATGGGCTGAAATGGGCTGAAACGGGCCGAAACAAAACGCGAGCAGGCTTCGAGCTCCTTTCACCGTAACCGAGTAATCGATCGCACGTGGTCTGTGCGCAATCACAGTTGACCTAGGGCCGCGAGAGTTATGCCAGGAATCTCATAAGCGACGTCCGTCACGGCCGAATGTCTCGGTCTTCAATTCAATCGGGGTTACTATTCGTACGACATTCTGTGTCAAGCTCGCTGTGGCTCGTTAAGAATCAATGAAATCCTCAACCGTGTCGGGGCTGTCGTGCTACAACCTTGACCTCCCTGACGAGATCTTCCCCTAAAAAGGGGGTTGCTACACCGAGACAATTTCTTGGATAATCCCGTTCCGCTCGAACTTCCTCGAGCAATTAATGTTCCGCGTGACCCAGTCGCTGAAATTTCACCACGAGTACGTGGAAAAATTACGATTGTTCGAAGAAAACGGACCAAGTAACAATTCTAAGGATCATCCTACATCGGTGGTTACGAAACGAAGGGGAATAAAGTTCTAGGATGTACTCGTATTGAACGAGGTAGTAGTAGGAAGAAAACATTAGAAGAACAGGAAAAGCAAACGTTACTGGAATTTTCCTTCGAATACGTGTGGAAATTACGACAATTATTAGAAAACGAGCACCGTTCTTTGGCTCGTTGGAATATTTTTGGTAACATCGGTATCCAGTATTATCGAGGCTTCTTCTACCGTCTTAAATGCTGCGTAACTACGAAGGAGGAAGGACGGAAACTCGGGATGCTTCGACTTTGCAATACTTCGCAAGAGAGAACGTCAGTTTGTCAAAGAATCGCTATTCGAAGAATTCCTTCGGCGGACTATCGGAACAGCTGCAAAGTGAATTCTTTCGGAAGGACTCTGAACTTCTCTCGACTCGAGTTACCGTATCCCCCGACACTTGCCGAGAAACGTAATTAACGAATGCTCCGTAGGTAAATATTCGCGTGGAAAGAAGAAACGAAAACGCAGGATCAACGGAGCGGAGAGAACAGAGGGGATGCTAAAAAATAACGATGCAATTAACAATTTCAGCCAGGTGTTACGTCCAATTAAAATTTCTTCTTCTTTCGGAGCGGAGAACCGGTTCCCACTTGTCTTTCGAAGGATTTCAATTAATCGTTTAAACGAATTATTACAACGCGTAATTCGCCAGACTGTGGCTTACACAGTCGAGCGGACGATAGATCCTCGGGGTCGGGTTCCTCGAAACAGCACCCTCTTAAAAGATAATTATTCCGCGATTCTAACTTACGATGCACTTGAGTGTAAACTCGGCGAGGCATTCCACAAAGAGCAAAACTGAATAGACGGTACACCCCGGAGCTAAACGCCGGCACGTACTTCGAAAGTTTCATAATTTTTTGAATTTCCTGGGGCCAGAGGCCTCTCCTCGTTAGTCCGCCTTGTCCCTGAGCTGCTGCAGCTTGATGCAGCCTCGCAAACAACGTCGCAACGCTTCTCGAGTAAACGACCAATCGGTCCCCGGTGATGTTTCCTGCGAGGAAACGCGCTCCGGGAAGGAAAGGAGAAAAAAAAAAAGGCGCGCAACGTAATGATAATGATGCACGTGCAACGACGAAAGGTAAACTGTCGCGTTCCCTCCGGGGAGCCCTATGGATTCCGCTCCCTCGCTCCGACATAAATTCTCGACAGCTTAACGACTGTGTAAAATTTCACTGAAAAGTCGTTCGAGTAATGTGCACGTGACTATTGTATCGCGAGGGTAGCCGTGACTGTTTGTCGATTTACTATATTCCGTACGCGAACACTCGAGCGCTTCAACGTATTCGAATACTCGGTGAACACGATTCGAGTACTCGAGTATTACATTTGTTTCGAACACCGATCGAGTATCCGAATATTCGAATTGTTTCGAACACCGATCGAGTATCTGAATATTCGTAGACCGACTTTGCCACGGAAAATAATTTATCTTTGCTAAATCTCCACCATTTTAAGAAAAGTTTTAAATTTATGTAGACTCACGTATAATACGTACACGTGTAGATTCGACCAATGACAAGACGTAAACGTGTCATCGGTATTCGTACTATTCGAATAATGCAAGTATATGGATACCTTCTTATTCGAATACTCGAATACTTTCGTTTGTAAATCGGTGTGCAGTTAAACAGTAAACGATTCTACCAGTGATTTCTGATTCAACTTGTGACATTCTCGATATATGCGACAAAATTTCTCAATTGCGACTCAATTCTCAATCTCAGACACAACTTTATTATTCCATAAAGTGGCAACTGTACGGTAAATAAATTGAATATTCCTTTGATCCGTAATGTCTGTATTGCCCTCGATTGTCTCTATTTCTTCTAAACAGTGCACTATTAACTCCACGAGGGAGGGATGAAATTGAAAAGTTTGTTTATAGAGACAGATCAGCGCGAACTTCTGCCTGTTATGTTTCTGGAAGCGTTGCAAGTACGCTACAAATAGTACCCTATCAATATGCCTTGTCAAGAGCTATTCAGCATTTGTTTTAAATAGCTCGAGTAAATCGAACGTTATACTGTCTCAACGTTCACTTTCCCTTCTCCTCGAATAATCACTACATAGAACTAAAACCAAACTTTGGCGACTATTACGGACTATTACAATACCTCAAATATATACTATAAATTTTCTATAAACGCGTAAACAGAAATGCTACTATCGATCACTTTTTACAAAACAGTTTCATTCGGAAAAGTTTCAATTCTTTCGATACAATAATTTCCTTTTTCTCGTCAAAAGAATATTACATACTCTTGTAGAACATTGAACCTTTCGAAGACCCAAAAAAAATTATATCTCCAGTTACGAATACACGAAAATCGCGTGTTTGAAATTAATTGATTCGTTGAAGATCGTGTCGGATCGTAAATTGAAAAATACTAAACGTACAAATAAGCCTAGTTTTCGTAAACTGTAATCGATACTTTAGAGTCGGTGTAGGTTGCGTTGCTTCGATTATCATCGCGATGGTATTCGAGGTACAATCAGTAGTTTTTAACTGAATCGTGTGACTCGTATACAGTCGTATCAGAAAGTGACGGTAGTCGAATCGCAAGACAGAAAAACTATCGTATTTGTAAAAGACATCGCATGCAGGTGATTGGTATTTCCAGAGTAATTTCGAAGCGAAGCAATTCTCTGGGCACACTTGAGAGTTCAGCAAACGAGAGGGCCGTAGAAAGGAGAGAACGAAAATGGGAATGAACGTGAAGCGAGCTTGATCGGCTACCTTCTAAAAATCATTTCTCGTGCGAAGGGCCGACGGGACCCTGCTCGAGCAGACTCGGGTGATTTCTCTCATTCTGGTCCACGGATCACCCTCGCCCGCCCTTCTGAAACAGAATAAAAGATGGCCTCGTTACGACGATACAGTAATTGAGTCAAGTGTTTAACGTTTAACCGGAACTTTAACGAATAATTTGAAACGTAGCAAAGAATAACTTTCAATTCGAGTCTAATCCCTCGCGTTGTCCGTAATCTTGGAAACAGTTATAACAAACCGGGGCACTCGATGTTGCACGTTTGCAAATCTGGTAAGAAGTTTGATATATATATTTGTCAAACTATCCGCCTGACGTGTAGTTTCGCGCGTCGAAAGATGGTTTTAGAAACAAAAATATTAGAAAGTTATTACTTGGTTCTGACAATTTTTGTTTTCAAAGCTTTTGACCCGGTACGGGAGAGTCACTGAAAATTGTATTCGAAATTGTGAAAATATTTCTAGGTATTGTTCCGACATGTTAATTAAAAAACGTATTTCCAAATCTCGATAGAAACTTTTTACAGAATTGCAAAGCATAAAATATATTTGTGTTCTATGAATTGGCCGATTGGGTTGTACAATTTTTAATGTTATACGTATAACCGTAATGTATAATCAGCTTTATTTAGAAAATTATGATTATCGCACCACGTTCAACTTCTTTTCTTCGATTTAACAATTGTAACATTGGGAAAAGTCCGTTAAGTGTCCAGTCTATTTTATAATACTTGTTAAGGAAAAAATGAATAAAAAATACAATCTGTTGTTCACAATTTTTCAACCGAATATATCGAGTGGTTTCGATCGTTTCAATTACTTATATTTATATCGGAAACATTGGTGTTTGAACGCGTTTGCTAGAAAGGGAAATCAACTTTCTAAATAACTCGTAACCACCGCTATTCAAAGGGACTTTGACTTTTCGATTTCCGAGAAGATTGTCATATCGATGAATTTTAAAGTTCACGTGTGAAAATTCAAAAATTCACGGGGATCTAGCCGTATGCGTTTAGGTATGACATCTAAACGGGCAGTAAAGCAATGTTTCCAAACTCTTAATATAACTGGCATCTCCATAAAGAAGAGGTAGCAGAAGGAGTTTAAATATTGACTATGTACAAGAATTTTCATTAAATAATATCTTCCAATTGCAATTGTTTTTCAGTAAATAATATCTTCCGATTGCAATTATTTTTCAATAAATAATATGCAAAGAGACCTCGATCTTTAAAGAAAGCATGACATTTGATACTGCATATGCACTGCTCTAAACAAGTAAGAATAATTGATTTCTGGATAATTTAACAAAATGAACTAAGTGTCAGAATTGATACAATAATAGTTTTGGTAGGTAGTTTACATATTTGACTGATTTTACCATTTATGTAAAATGAACATTATTTTGATTTCTATTCATAACGGATATATGTTTTAGAATGCAAATGCTAGAATCGTTCAGACATGTGATACTTTCAAAGCATCGAATACCGTATTGAATAAAGTAAAGTAATTTGGGATGTGGTTGTTTTACTGTTTTAAGTAGCACGTACGCTAAGTGCCTCGAGATGTCCAATATCTTCTTAAATAATAAAGTTATTCGAACAGACAGTTTCCTAGTTATTTAGACCAGGTCCTAGTTACGTAGCATGTCGAAGTTTTCATATCCTCGGATACTTTATCGAGCTATAACGTGTACGTAGCATTTTGAAAGTTGTAACGTATCGAACACCTTTGCAACCGACAATCACCCTGGATTTGACGAAACTCTAATTATTTTGAGCAGTACACGAATACGTAGGTGTGAAACAAGACTGTTCCTCGATAAACTAACGCAACCACGCTATACAACTTATACAGTACGAACAGTAACGTACTAAGCATCTAACGCAGTAACATCACTTGAACGGATAACTCTCTAATTGCATCTGCATAATCTACAAATGCATAGGCATAAGACAAAGGTTTACCGTGGTCTCCAAAGCTATAATCGATAGAATTTCTGCACTCTAACGCGGTACGTAACATTTGAAAGATTTTCAAGCATCGACGCACACGTCCGACCGATACAACTCCCCGGACTGGACGATTCCTTTAATTATTCCGAGCGATACATCAACAATGTATAGAAAGGAAAGTCCCCGTTCGGTAAGTTGCACACACGGTGCAACTTGTACATTACGAGCGGTACTAAAAATATTTAGTACCTTTGTCAGCAATATCGTTTGAACGGACGTCCCTCTAATTAGATCTGAACAGTGTATAAACACGCAGGCATAGAATAAGGGTTCACTGTGTCTCCGTAGCCGAAATTGACAGTATTTTTGCGTTTACACAACAGTTCACCGAAAACACAGGATAAAAACTTGTCCACGGGGACGCAGGCACGCAGGCACGCAGGCACGCACGCAGGCACGCACGCAGGTACGCACGCACGCACGCACGCACGCGTGGACGTGAGATTAACTGCACCGGCTCACGCCAAGCGTAACTTAATAGCGTCGTGCACGCCACTTAACGCTTAACATCGCGAGACGATTTTCGTTCTCTCCGCGAACTGGCGGACGACTTTCACGGGGAACGTGGCTCCAAACTGCGCGGTGCCGGCGACGAACTGTGTGGCCTCGTCAAATAAAAGGGGGGACACACTACTGCGCACAATCTTAAGGATAGTTCGATCGCAATTCGGTCCATGTGATATCAACCACGTTCCTGGAGCTGGCTTAATCAGCCTCGTTTCGGTGAAACATGGAGCGTGCGACTTGCTAATCGGCTTTCGAACCGGCGGATTTTACATTTTTTTTCGCAGCCCGCTCTTGCATTCCGTTCTTGGAGTAGTTCCAACGCGTTCGTCGTACACTTCAATGAAGCTTACGACGAGGAACCGATAATACTTGTCGATCGAAATTCCAAAAGGCTGAACGCGCTGCTAAAAATAAAAGGGGGATCTACTCGAGAGATTTCCTCGCGGAACGAATTGTCCAAAGTTCGAAACATTGCGAGAGATCGTTGTTGAAAAAAAATTGGAGCTTCCGATCGAAAGATTTTGCAAAGAAACACCGATAGTATCGATCGAAAATTCGAAAATGTATACGTTGCTGAAAATAACGACCGGTGAATCTACTTCAGAGATTTTGTCGCTGTACAAAATTGTAAAATTCGAAAGATCGTGTCAGATCTCTGCTAGAAAAAATCAGAGTACAATCGAGACTTTATCGGTCGATGAAACGCATCCAATGCTGTAAAACTTTCAAAAGGTGGTACACGTTGCTCGAAATAATCGGAGGATGGTCCGATCAAAGGACCTCGTCGTTCGATTCGGCGGTAAAAAATTTGAAAGCTCCACCGTACCGTGGAGATGACCGATTTGTACGACTATCGCGCAGCAAATGATCCAACACTTTACAAGCTGCAATATGGTGGAATACTGTCCGAGGTAAGTAGAGGATTACCGTCTTTGGTGAAATTTGCATTTTGAAAGTTACCGGTATCGTCCGAATTATACACTCCGATACCCGATCCTTGGTTCGTTCTTGAGACGCTAGATCCTCTAATTAGTTGGATCTGTATATTTTAGATGTTGGCTAGAAACGTTGGTGTACCGAATATACAAAGATATCCCTATCCCTAAAATTTAGATTACGCGGTTATATTATACAGGAACGCGATCCCTCGAATTGTTTCAAATTCGAGGATAAAACCCAAGTAAAGAAGAATTCGATTAAAAAATATCGCACTTGAGCACAATTTTGCATAGATTTCGCGCACAAAAATTAATGAAACTCTCTGTACGAAATCGTTCGATCGAGACAGGGAATTCGTTGGCGAATTTGTTTCAGGGGAGAACACGAGCGTTGTTAAATTTCCCTCGAAAGACAATAACCTCCTTGTGTTTGGATTAACCGGTAGCAACAAGGTTGGTCGCTGAAAAAGTCAACGAGATTCGCCGCGTCGGCATTCAACTGGTTCCTGAACTTCATTCTCCGATTCCGCTTTCCGTTTCACGTTCTATCGATCCCGAAGACACAAGGAGGGACTTGTGGCAATGAAGCAGCACAAAGCGACACACGGAAAAATACAAACAGACACGCGCACGAAACCAGTCCAACTAGAGCCGAGCGAACCGACAACCGACACGGCGGTGCGCGACCGTTGTCTTCGATCGTTGCTGCTCCATCGCCTTCCTCTCGAGGAAAGAAAACCGACGCGACCGAGAACTTACAAACCAACCGAGTTCTCGACATCCGGTCGAAAATGAGAAAAACCGGCACACTTCGATGACTTTCGTTACGAAGAAAATCGTTGAACGTGGAACGTAAATCTATTTAAGAGTTTCTCCGCTTCCCACTGGGAGTTGTCGTTGTTCCGATCGCGAATTCATCTCGGTCGAATCGATCTTTGACGGTCGGAAAATTCTACCAGACTCTTCCGGAGGACGAAGAATCCCGGTTGGATTCGAAGATCGTCTACCGAAACGCGTTGACCGATATCTTTCGCGCTAGGAACCGCACGAAGTAAACCGTGACACTAACAATACTTGGCGCCCGAGTCGAAACGAGACGTCCCCAGGACTGGTTTACGCGTTCTCGTCGGCCGAGAAACGAAACATCGGCTCGAGGAAGGGACGCTAAGTGGACTCGGGACGAAACGACTCGAAAAGAAGCGTCAGGGGAGGGGGAGGAGGGTGGACGACGAAGAGGATAAGAAACGTAGGAGCGTGTCGTAGGGCGCAATTTCGAATGGTAACGGTGGTGTGGCCGGGGTTTCGATCGATAAGGGATGCGTTTAAGGGTGAGCAACGAGAGTGAACGCAAGGAGAGCAACAAACACAGCAGCCACGAGTCACCGTTCGCGTTTGGTAATCGTACCGGCGTGTAACGCTACAACCGTGTGTTGGTCGTGGACGTCCGGTAAGCGACACCTGTCAGTGGACGTTGAATCGTGAGAAAAAACGTGGCGTGGACCGATGCCGGGGTGGGGAGGAACCGAAAAATCAAAAGCAACCGACGAAGAACGGATACCTGGAAGGGAAGCGGGAAATCGAAGCCGGGACGAACGAGAAATAGGTGAAACCGGGGAACAACGGGGACAACAAAGAAAACAAAGACACCCCCAGGAAGAGAGGGAGGAAGGGAGGGAGGGAGGAAGGAAGGGAGGGCGAAGAAAGAGTGGGGAAAAAGGGAAAAAAGAAAGGAAGAGAGCCGGTAGAGCGAAGCACGATTTCGTGGTGGCGTGCCAGAGCCGATGGTCCCGGACCAGCCGATCGATATACCCTTTTTCGAGAGTGCCTTCGACCGACCCTCCCTACGGTGTGCTGGCACACCACCCTCTGCTTCTCTCTTCCACGGTGAAGACGCGCGTGTCGTCTGGCAAGGGCGGCCGTTAAAGGCGTACTGAATGAACCGACTGTTCCAGGACGTACCTTCCGTCGGCGGGGACGATCAGCTCGTAGCGGGGCACCCTGACCGCGTCGTTGGATACCCTTTCGTTGGATTTTTCAACGACGTGCGACGCGAAGCAGCCGCGGAATCTTCCGGTTGCAGCTTTCTCACCTCACCGTATAACGCCACGCGGGAATCAATACGCGCGCCTGCCTCAAGCTTTTCTCTCTCCTTCCCCTCCCACTCTCTATCGCGCTTCTTCTCCGCCCTTACTCCGTTCTACCGGCGTACACCGGTGTCTCTCCCTGTCTCTCCCTGTCTCTCCCCGCGATCGTGCACTCGCGCGAGCACTCTCCACGTTCCGGTGGAGGTCCGTCGCGACACCAGGTCCCTCGGTAGCCCTGGCTCGTGGAATCGTTCGAAGAGGAGAACCTGGTTCGGCTCGACGAGAGTTTCTCGATTATTTTCTTAGTTTCTTCCGGTTTCTTTTCTCAAAGTTCCACGGGAGGTGGACGCGTCGCGCGGTTCACCCTCTCGGCCCGCGACCGATACCAGTCTCGACGGGACACGCGTCGCGCGGACGAAACGCAGCACGTAAACCGAGGATTGGCCTGACGACGGTGTGCAACGCGCCGCGCCGCATAACCACGACTACCTGGAGAGCACCCGGGCGGACATGTTGGTCGCGGGCACTGCGCACACGCGCCAGCCCCCGGCGCTCTTTTTCTCGCCGTAGTCGCCGCGGGCTCGGCTCGAGAGACCACGGGGACGAACGCCGTGGAATCAATTTTTCCGCCGCCGGAGACTAGATTTTCGAGGTTCCTTTTCCACCGGTTCCGGCGGAAAACCGATCCGAGACGAGACGACGACCCCGCCGTATCGCTCGAGACGCGACGCGACGCGACACGGCGCGACGCGACGCGACGCCACGCCACGCCACGCCACGCCACGCCACGCGCAACGAGGAGCCGTTTAATAGGGAAACGGTCACCAGACGAGTCCTCCGACGAGTTTGATGGGTTTATCGATTCCCGTGAATTCTTCCTCGGTCCGTGCACTTTTGAGAATATTTCTTCGTTTTTTTTTTCTTCTCTCCTTTAACGTCCGATGCAACAGGTTATTCGAAAGCTTTTCGTGGATTCTTTGTTTCGACGACACCGTTCCACCCTTTCTTATCTCCCTTAACCCGATGCTAATGCATCATTTTGCCATTACTCGTCCCGGTCGTTCGTAATCGTCTCTTTCTACTTCTTGGACGAAGGCTTCCATAATTGGAACGCTTCCAATTTTCTTACACCGTGACGTTTCTTAGGGAAATATTTTCATCGATTCGTCGTACTCGCGTTTACTCGACGATAGCGACGAACAAAGAGATTTTTCGAAGAAATTTTAACGACCGTTTACACGGAGGAATCGAATGTAAGCCACTCGGTGACAAATTGAGAGACAGGGCGTTTAATTTGCACCACCGGTATCCTAATTTGGAGCGCAACGTTATACGTGAAATATCGAGTTTCATATTAAACCCTTAAGTAGCTACGCTCATATTTGTAATATAAGTAGGAGCGCATGTATTCACCCCTAAATTGCTTTTTCGTTTTTGATCATAAATGGAAAAATATTTTTAGGATACAAAACAGATTTACATTGTACACTTATTACTAATATTGTTCGATAAGTACCTTCTTTTTCTTCTTAAGGAAATTGCAACGTTGAAAATATTTGCACGATATTATATCATCTTTGCGATTTATTTAAGCAAATACGGTGAGCTTATATATTAGCAAGAACGATTTTATCCTTCGATTCGAAGAAGTGCAAAATTTATTTTTAAAAACTTATTTTTCCATTAATAAATACTTTTGTTTCGTTTAGAATATAATTGATTCAAAGTATCGACAGTTAGAAAGGAAAAACTTTAATCGAATTACTTTAGAAAATTCATTCGGTTTTCACATTTAGGCTAGAAAAAGTTGATTGTAATACCTTTGTTCTTTGAGCAATCGTGCATTTTGATGGAATTCCTTTGTCCTCCGATACAGACGTCTGTTGCGGTTGTTGTTCAGTTCGTGCAATCTTCTTTACACTCGAGCAGAGAGGTTTTGGAATTGACTAAAGTCATCCAATTTGCTGCCGAGGTTCTTGTTGAGGAATAGTATTTGAACATGTATGTTTGCTATAACCAAAGGTCTGTAAAATAGAATAAGAGACCATCGCCTACTTCTCACAGTCGGTCATACGATCCATAATGCATGAATATCTCTGGTACCTACAATATACAAATATACTGTGAAAACTAGAAAGAAAGAATGCGATTGTTGTCGCAAAAAATCACGTACGCTAATTTTCCTGAGACAATTGTAGAAAATTACACAATACCTCGCAATACGATCAATTTATAATATTAAACAGCAGCGCATAGTTTACCTCAGTGGAATTTTTCTAAAATTCCATGTACCTATACGATGGTTATATAAACATATATATTTATTTGTTCGTTAAATATAATTTTTAAACGAATACACGTATATATTAATTTTAATATCGATGCATTGCAACAAAAAACTTTCAGTTTTCCGTCAGATACAGACAACATCGATCAGTTTTCTTAATCAAACATTTTCAAACACGTACAAAGAATCACTTCGTTGTTCATAAATTTTATATACGATCTGTCTATTAGGTGCTTTTTTGCAATGAATATTAAAAAAAAGTATCGTTATGTACAGTCACTCATGGTAGAGAAACAATTACCAGAGGAACAATGTCCAGTGATACGAGGCGTTTATAGTAATTCGAACATTCGAAGATCAACATTGTCTCTGTTTCAATAGTTCGTATTACTCTCGTGTCACTCGAAATGAATTTACGGAAAGTAAATCATAATAATGATAAAAGATATCGGTGCATTAGCACCGGGTGTCGAACATGTTGTTCTCAAGTTGGACACTTGAAAGAATGTCTGCAGCCTTGTCGTACAGTCAGAGGTACAGTCGGTCGCAAAAATCTACGTACACTCTATAATTTTGGAATATTACAGAAATGTCGAGAAGTGCTCGTAAATGATCAATGAATAAAAATCTTTAATTAGGCACTATTTCCAGAACAAAAATAAGAAAAAAATGATAATCATTCGTAATTAAAAAAAAAAAAAACGAAACTTGTACGTTTATTCGTTCGTGTTGCAAATACGAGCGAGATAAATTATAACATTAAAGGTTAAATTTGTATAAAGAATTCTCTTGTTCGCGAGAAAACATCGTCGAATGCAAAATGCAATATACACAAAATGTAGAAATATCACGAGTCGACGAAAGCTCGCAAAAAGGTTTTCATATTTGCAAGAAGACATCGTTAAATGTAAAATACAATGTGCAGAAAATGTACAAATACCCTAAGTAGATTAAAACTCATAGAAGAGTTTTTACGCTTACGAGAAAACATCTTGAAACATAAATTACAATACACAGAAAACGTACAAACACCCCAAGTATATTAAACCTCGCAGAAACTGTACCTAAAATTGCATCAATGACTCGTGCATATCAACAGTCGAGTAACGTAGATTCTTAGTTCGCGTTAGTTTCCGATAACGCATTGACTTAACGCGCGTAAACTCTGTCTTTGTGGTTGCGCACAAAGCAACCGGTTCAGAAGCATCGCGCAAATTAACGAAACAACTCAGCAACCGGTACAACGTTCGCAGACGTCATTTGCACCTGCACGTCCGTATGTTCCACGCTTTTCAAAGCGGACGAAATTTGCCTACCATTGATAGGCGTGGGTGTCGAATAATTATACCATCTTCTCGCGATGGTACTCCGAGGAACAAATCTGTTCTGGGAATCTCGAGATCCAGGAAAAGTAGAAACTACGAATTCCTATCCGGCGCGGTGAAATACCGCGATAACTCTTGGCGAAGTTACCGTAGGATCGAAAACTAAAATATAGATTCGCCTGGAAAATTGATTCTATGCAACTGTGCGAGGCCGGTCGTCCTCGCTTCTTCTCAGCTCCTTGGGTTCGTTCTCGTGCTGTCGAACCCTCGCACGCAGACGTCGAAATTTTTCTCTCCGTTTTTCCATCCCGCGCCATCTACTACACTCGCACGACGACAGTGACGGAAGAGTATGCACGGGGATACGTCGGTTTCTACAGCGACTTGACTGAGTTTTATTAAATTTCTTGCCGCTCGGTAAATAGTCCCTCATACGGAACGATACTTATCGAGCACGAAGATACGTCGTGGTTGGTCTACCCGTTCCATTTTTGCCACGGCCGATGTTCTCCGGTATTTTAGGCCACGAATCGATGGGGAAGCTCGTGAATTTCCTCCTCACGGCGTTCGACACTTTCCCCGATGTATTTGCCAGCCGTTTATCACCGGTTCGAACGGACCGGTGTAATTGTCGTTGAGTCGACTTACCCGAGGTTGTTGCATTTTTTTCGCTCCTATCCTTTCATCGTATTTCTCTCGTTTACCACCGCCTGTTAATTGCCGTTAATCGGGGCTCGTCTTCCCCTTTAGCGAGTTTCTGAATCGATATTACGAAATTTACGGGTCTAACTAGGAGTCTACAGCGATCTTTCACTTTCCGGTACTCGGCTCGAGACGACAATCGCTACTTACCCCGCATTCGAGCGCATCGGCGCTCCCAATTTTGTCGCTCTAAAGTGACAATTATTGTACACTCCGAATTAAAATTTTCCAAGCTCCTATTTATCGAGATTCTTTTTTTACAAAGTGTAACCAGAATTGTAGATCACCAGTTAATCGCAAAAGAAATAAGTGTCGGGAGATTACCGTTTCGTGTGTTCATTTTTAATATCGATACAATGTCTCGAGAAAGCCTCGCAACAAGACCAACTTAAAGAGCTGCTGTTATTTAGATATTTCGTAAAATTTTTGGAAGAAATATAGCAAAATCGCGCGACGTCGCAAGTTCGTATATCGATTACGAGTTAAGTAGGATCATCTAGATGGTACTGCCCTCGCAGTGAGACAGCTGACGTCAGCGGACCTGCAATAGTGTAAATCCCTCTTGACTGACGTCTTTCGCGCGTATTTTCAGCAATTAATAATTCGGAGGTAAAGCTTCGACACAATTTCATTGTTCTGTATCTTCGTCTTGTTTTCGTATATTGAATTACCTCTTAAAGTTTCGGACACCTGTAGCCGAACACCCTGTATATTTACTCTATCGAAGCGAAAGAACTGTACAACATATGCGATGTACAATATATCCCTTGTATCGAAACGAAAGAACTGTACTATAACTGTACTACGCTCGGATTGAAATCCAGCGATAGCAGTAGTGGTTGCATTATTTCAATTTTATCGACGATTGCTTTATATAATTTACGCACACTTTTGCACTGTGTATAATACATATACCGTATAGTTTTAACGGAAACAGAAGAACTGTACTAGGTATATACACGGTATATTTTCGATGGAAACTAAAGAACTACGTACGTATACCCTATACGTTTGAAACAAAACGAAACAACTGTACGTATAGAGGTAATACGAGTTAAAACGAGGGACCGAAACTCATTGGTGCGATGGCGACAGGGTCAGCGACCATTGGCCTGGATAAACACAGACTACCGACGACCGAATTCGTTCATTCGCCCATCTCTCGGTACACTACGTAAAGCCACCTCCGCGCCGATGAAAGGTATTGGAAAATTAACCCGAAACTGTTCCAGAAGGGAAAGCTCGATGGCCCGATTAGGAAATACCGAGGAGACATCGGTCGTTCGTTTTGAGAAAAATTCACAGGTTCGCGATCGAAGGTGCAAGAACTCCCGGGCTCAACAGTTGAGCCAGCGGATCCCATTTCACGTTCAGGGTTTTCGGTGTCGCGCGTGAAACTGATACACTACCCGAAAGACAAGTAACTTTCATCGATCTCGTTCGACGATCACGTCGTGTTCCCCTACCGTGGCCGATCCTCTCGTTTCTTTTCCCTTTTTACGTTTAATTGCTCGTCACGAGGACGAGGTGCTCGAGCCTCTAACCGGACCCGAATAAATTTGAAAACCGTTCACGGGGAATTTTATTGGACGTTCGAGAGATTCCAGCGATTCTCGCCGTTATTAATGTTTCTGTCCGGAGCACGTTATTTTACACTGAACGCCAACAAAGCGGTTACGTTATTGAATCGTAAAATCACGTTCCTCTCGATCAATTGGAACCCGGAGGCGGTGGGACAACGCTCGGCGAATGTTTCCGTATTCGCTTCGGTAATTCGTATATTCAACGTATACACGGATACCGCTCGAGTACTCGAGTACTCGAACGTACTCCCGCTCACCCGAACGAGAACAAGAAATTTGCGACCATCGTGTCACACGTACCACGTGTGACCTAGTTTTAGTATCTTATGCATGGGATTTCGTGGTTTTACTTCGAAATACATCGTTTCGTACCGCGTATACGACGATTCGAGGAATCCGATGTATTTCCACAATCGCTTATGAGTAATACGTTGCTCGATAAGTTCGATAAGAAATGGAGCTATTTGTTTCGTCGTTTTATTTTCCGAAAGATGGTACTGTTGTTCGATGAACGTGCGCGAAGTTTCGTGTAGATCCGTCGACTCGTTCGTGTATTTACAGTTGTTAGAAGTTCAAGTGTCGTAGTGTTCTTTTACGATGAAAAAAATGACAAAACTTCACATCGAACAACCCGATATTTGACCACTTGGTAATAATCGAATCGAGAGATTCGTATCGCGACTGTAATGTAAATATTTTTAAGACTATCGACTAAATATAAAAATAGGAATAAAAATGTAAAGATAAAAATAGCAGGAAGTTAACGATTCGAGGTAATTTCGCAAGTTCTTTTAAATTTATCGTTGGACGATTAGAAGATGTTCGGAATTGTGTCGCTCTAACTGAATTACGAGATAATCGTCCATTCGATCGAGTATAAAAAATTTCGACAAGCTGTAAATGGAATTAAACAGAAATCAAACTCTGTATAATCGATGGGTATCGACACTCGTGTGTCTCGGTGAGTCTCGAATCGTTCGAAGAACGTTCCTCGGAACGGTTCGATACCGTAGTATCGATTTCGTACCTAAATCTATCGACGATGATAAAAATACGTCTCGGTGCGGTTACTAATAGCGACCGTTTCGAGTAGCGTTTATCTCGGTACACTCTGTACGGTAACCGGCGTGCAATTCGCGGTACAATCAAAGAGGGAGTGATTCCTCGTGTTGAAATAAGAAAAAAACGTATAATAAATTTTTATCCTGGGAGGCTTCCTCCTCGAGAAAATTGAGCTCAAAAGTCGGTGAGCGCGACGCTTCTCGAGGTCGTTTTGCCTCGGGAACGAAGCTTCGGGTGAAAAAAGTTCATTTTAAATTTTTCACTTATTTCCCGACGAAGAGTCATGCTCGCGGAGTTGGCGGTTATTTAAAATTATTTCCTTTTTTAGAGAACCTCGTAGGTTGGGAGCGGCGCGACGAAGCGAGTTCGAGAAGTTGGTCCGGCTAGTAGAGTCCGTATCTCCTTCGATGTCCCTTCGCGATTCGGACTACGCGTTGTCCTACAACGGCTGTGTCACAATTGCTGCCTGATTGCGATCTTTTACTCCAAGGGCTGGGAGAGTGAGAAGAGGAGAGAACGAGAGACTGCGAGAGAGCAAGAGTGTGAACGAACGAGTGTGAAATAGTGCGCGAGAGAATGATCGACTGTGAGAAAGTGTGAGAATTAGAAAATGAAAGAGTTTAAGAGAAAGTGCGAGAGGGTGTGAAAGAGAAAGAGAGAGAGAGTGTGTGTGTGTAATACAAAATGTAATAGACAATCGAAGAAAGAATCTATGAGATTGTGAAATAGTGAAAGAGAGCGAAAGAGAGACGAGAGAGTAACGGAGTAATAGAGTGAGATAGAGTGTGTGCGATAGAAAGAGTGACAGAGTGACAGAGTGACACAGTGACAGAGTGAGAGAATGATGGAATGAAAGAACGAGGCAGTGAGAGTGAGGATGAGAGTGAGAGTGAGAGAGTAGGACAGAAATGAACAAGAGTGAGCGAGAGATGGAGCGTCAGAGGAAAAAAAGGATTAGCTGCGGAGCTTGCAATCAACGTGTCTCAGAAGCACCCTGGCCAGGCTAGTGTATCGATCTAATAGTCTGCACTTCGCGGCAGCCCGTGAAATACGGTGATTACATCACGTGATTTCGAGAAAAACCATAAAGGTGGAAACACATTGATGTGAAAGGTGGACCACCATCGGGTAAAACTTCTTGATACCAAAGTCTGAATTTCGGACAAAAATTTTAGAAAATTTCGGAACTTTTGTTCAAACTTTTCACCGATTTTAGAACTTTGCTATCAGGAGAAATGATACTCGAAGAAGGTTTCTTGTTCCTCGGATTTTTCGAAATGACGTTAGTCAATTATTGGTGTACTGATTCGTAGCAATACAGGAAAGAGAGAAGAAGGTTGTAATTAAAAAACTAGATGTATTCTGAATATGTTTGGTTCATTTGGTATAAGATACAGGTTTCTTCCATATATAATCATACCATCATTTATCGTCGTACTTTAGGTATCATATACTCTTATCGTCCTTACATCCGTATGAAAGCAAATGATACTTGTTTAAAGAGAGAGTCCTTTAAAATTGAATACTTTTACGAAACCAGTAAACAAAAAATTCATTCTTCGTTTCAAGTGTTTATTAAAGCGAGTTTATTAAAGTTCATTATGAAAGTGGTGTGAGTCTATTTACCTATGTTTCGAAGTATAAAAGGACTTAAAAATGTCGATAAGCGTTAATTGACTCGGTGTATACTTTCGGTAATGCCCGATAAGTAAATTTAAAAGGTGTTTGAAGAATGTAGATATTACGTTCGGAACTTCGAACGTACCCGTGACTTTATGGCACAAACGTCAGATGTATTTTATGAAAATATTCATCGTTTCAATTTGTGTGAAATTTCGTCAAAATTGAGAAGTTCATTCATAGTATTCGAGTACCTGCAGAAACGTTCGAATATAAACTCGAACTAACTCAATTTCGTGTATACAAGTTTTAACAATTAATCCTGCGTAATGTGTAATTTTTAAGATTAAAAATAAATATTCGTATACCTTTCTTATACAAGGTGGTAAAAAAATGGTCCAAGACTTCGAGGACTTACGATACTTATCGAGAGGAACAGGAAACGTCTAATCGATATAAATCTTACAATCCATTCTTTCGTAAGTTAACTAATTGCCTAACTTTTCTTATTTACGAACATTCTATATTGTAAGTCTCTTTGCAACATATTGAATCTAAACAGGAACTGTTTAAATGTACATCGGTTCAAGGTTGTTTTCACGAGATCGTTAATATCAACAAAGATTACGTTATCGACGATACAAACATTTTCTTGTCGCAATTAATTTTCGATACGTCTTCTTTTCATTTGAATACACATTTCGCATTTATGGATCATGGACCAACGTACTATTGCAAATACTCCTGTGTTTTGTATTGCACGGCAATGCACACTGCATCTCGATTTATTGTCGTAAATCTAACACATTATTTATCAGCGATGAGTGGTCCATTGTTTCTAAATGACCCCACAAGAAAAGATCAATCTATCTTAATAACCGGAGAGTTACGCTTATCACACTCAATTCTGAATGGGTACCGAAGATTTATGTTTACGTCTACGTAGCAATCTTTGTCTATATTAGTGTTCTCGTGTCGACAGTCTTCAATCGATGTTTCTAACTCAATTCCACTATTTACATTCGACGAATCGTGAAGAAACTCACGATATCGAATATTCGTAAATAAAAATTAATTTCACACCGAAAAGATCGATCGTAAGACCTACGTTGATTTAATATTTTTTCTTCCTCTCGATGAGTATTATACCGGACCCCCTTTTTTATTATTCTGTATATTAAGCTTTAACGAATCCAGAAATGTTATCGATATGACCGACTTTACACCGGGTAATTGACCTCAAATGAGAACTAGGAGATTTCCTCGGTGGAGGACCTCTCGTCACGCCATCTTATGGACCATGCGTTATGGTCTTTATCATCAAGTCGGTTCTTAGAATATGTAATTCCAATTGCTGATTAAACTTATTTAAAACAAACACCCGTTATTTCTTCTACCCTGACTACGCTGGTGATTCTTCTACTATTGTGTAATAAAACTAAAGATAAAAGTATTTTATTGGAAATAAACGGAATTGTTCATAAATACGTCGACCCGAACGTCCAATTTTAACACTTTAATTGTCACGAAGTAAATTTCTTTATAAAAGCAGTTGAAATCAGTTATTTTTACCGGTTGGTAAATCTAGCGTTGAACGCTGAATGATAAAAGTAACGAAAATCGAGTATCAAAATTGTAGTATTCGATAGCCTGGACTCTTATCGGGAACTTTACACTATTTCTAACATCGATATTTGATGCTCGAAGGAACAGCTTCGACCAACTTCTCGGGATTTTCTACAACTGTGCGCCGATACGAACAGTCGAGATCCTCTACCGCAAAATTTATCGTCGAGGTAACTCGGGGTCGAACACCTCACGCGATTGAATCGAAAACTTCCGAAAATTCCGAAGACTTCGTATCCAAGTACAGAAGGCTTCTTTGTAAAAAGGTCCTTCTCCGCTACGATTCGCCAACTGTTTGCGAACAGCATTGAATTTTAAGTTCCTAGAAATCGTTTGTTCGCGAAAATGTGAACTGTTCGTGAACATATTTCCTCGAAGAAAACGTGAATTGTTCGTGAACATATCTCCTCGAAAAATGTGAACCGTTCGTGAAGATATTTCCTCGAAAAATATTCGTGAACCATTCGCGAACATATTTCTTCGAAATGTTCGTGAATTGTTGGGAGCAGTGTTCGCGAAATGACTGATTAGCGATCGTAAAATGTTTGGTAGCTACTTCTGAACATTGTTTCCAAACAGCGAACCGTTCACTCGAGTACACGCACCTAAAAGTGCCCTTCGAGTTCCCCCGTCACCGTCGTCGATCGTAAGAGACAGCGACAGTTCGGAGTGCGAGAAACAAATGAAAAAGAGCGGGCATTAACCGTATTGGACGCGTGTCAGCAGTTAACGACTTTGTATCGAGGTGACGGAGCCAGAGTGGGAGAAGCTCTCTAAGCTCCGGAGCTTAGCTCGCGCGGATCTGAAGTACAGTTTAGTGGCCGACCGTATGCGAAAAATCGGGTGCGGGAATTCACGAATCCGTTTGAAGAATCGACTTTTTTTGTATCTTTTATCGCGAGTCGAGAATTAGCTACGCGTGAACCGACAACGAGAGCAAAGAATACAGACTAGGAGCGAGCACGACAACCGAGTATCGCATTACACGCCTCACGGTCGCGAGCTTCGAAACGTGACGGTCGCTAATCCAAATGAAACACTTTTGTACGTCTTACTGTATCGTCTTGATAGTATCGAATCGGCGAGATCTTCCCGATTAAAACGAGTACAAACACGGCCACATTCGGACCATTTCTTTTGCGCGTTGCACTTTTTTGGAAAGGAATTCGAAAAAAATTTCAATCGCGCGAAACTAAAAATTGTCGAAACAGGCTCGTGTTCGGGCTCATTTTAAAGGGGGCGATCTCAACGATCCGTCGGTGATATTCTCGCGAGGATGCAACGTCACGTGTAAAAGATTCTCGTTTTCATTGGCGAGTGAAATTCAATCCGGGGTATTTTGCTCTTCCTCGGGGTACGCGAGCCGAAGAAACCAGAAAGGAAAGTGTCGGAGATGATTCTCTCGCGCATATTCCTGCGAATAGTTCGTAGAAAATCGGCGGTTTTCGTTCAGCTCGATTGGTTTCGCTTCCGATTAATTCTTGAACGGAAGACTCGTCCACCTCGATGTAAGCATAATTCGTACGCTTGGCATCTTATCAACGAAATTCGTTGGTACGGACCGGCTCGGAGGTAGGAGGCCAAGGGATCCAAAGTTAAGTCACTCGGTCTCGATTCACCGTTGTCATTTCCATCGAGGCTAAACGTCCTACTTCCGGTTCGGCTATTCTGGCCCCGATCGATCGGAGAGGCCGCCTCCGTGTCAAAAACACTCGGCGGAAAGACGTCACGTCGATTCTACGCGAAGAGGAACGAGATCGTCGGTCGGCTCATAAATTTCAGGACGGTCTGTAGCTACGACTCGAATTCCCCGGCCGAATCTACGCGGCGAGATTGCACGCCCCATCCCCCTCCCCCCCCCCATACACCCATACCCCCATCGTCCCTCCTCGTCTATGACCCCCGCCCCCGAACCCGAATCGTCCTCCGCGTTTTCCATTTTTTTCGTCGACGATTGTGCCGCGACTGTATCCCTCTGTCGCCTCGCACACAATTACTTCGTGTCATTACCGGGATGGAATGAAGTTCAACGCGTAGTAGCATTAGAGAACCGATTCAACCCACTAAATTTCATCCACTGGAGGTTTTGTTGTTTGCTTCAGTTTCGTTGTTCGTTCCGTATTGCTTCGAACCTGTTTGCGCGAAACGCCGTTATTCCCAAACTAGACTCGTGGACGAAAAATTCAACCGTTAAAAATGTAAATGTTGCCACTTACGTTCGACAACTCGAAAGATTTCTAAAGATTTGAAATTTTACAAACAATCTTTGTGCTTCGAGTGACCATTTTTTCGTTTCGGTAGAGGAGCGATTTTAAGGGCGAAAGTAACCGTACAAGTTCGTCGATGCGTCTCACATTATAACCGCAAAGAATTTTCGAAAAACATTTTTTCAATTTGCACCACTGCACCCCTAATTCTTTGCGGTGATACTATAGGACATCAAACGCCATAAAACTTGGTATTAAACTTTTTCCCATATCGTATATGGTTTCGAAGATATAATATGTAAACTAGAATTTTCTTCAGGAGGTGTTTTCATCGACAACATTCGAAATTTCAAACGTTACTATACTCTGCTATGCGGAACAAATTGAATTCGATAAAACGTATAAACGAACACGAGTAGTTCGAATTGATTATCGTCGATGCGTTATATTTGTACAGATCGCTGTTATATTCTGTGTAATGAATTAATTAAAAGCTGTCGAGACGTAATACCGAATTATCGGTAGCTTCCGCCAAGATTAAATTCCCTAATCAAGATTGTTCAGCTACTCGAGATTGTCGAGATTCTTGAATATTTTCCTAGCTGCATTGTAGTTCAGGAATGATTGCAAACTCTTTATATTAAATTGCTACTTTGCAAAAGGTCGCTGTTACAAGCTCTCCAGCTAAGAAACGTGTCAATATTATATGTAAACTTCTTTCGGTTTTCAACTTCCGACTACGCGGTTCGAGACGAGTTTTCTTTTGAGACTTCCTCGAGACTTGGCTCGAAATGTTGTCTCCCTTCAATTTAGTTCCTTAAAAGAAGAAAGATACGTATAAATTAAACCGACAAGTGACTTCAAACGGGAAGCATTTTATCTAGACTAAGGAATCTTGAAACAAACTTGCGGTTCTCTCTAATTTACCTTTTAAACTTCCAACGAGACTTTCGGGTCAAAAATCGCAGACAGAATGCAATTTCACGACCCATAGGTTCAAATATACCTGGTAAACACGTTGATGCCAATATTCCACAATTAAGAATGTTTATTCTTTAAATTGTAGCGTGAAATGTAAAAGTATTCGATTGTTTGTCGGTATACTTGTTAATCGTATACTATCGTTAACAACGGTAACCTTGTTTGAAAGTTTACAAACGTTAAGTTTGGTCAAATATTTGTACAAACACTTGTTCAAACTTCCCCGTTTCACTTTACGTGAAACGTAAAAGTGTTCGATAGTTTGTCGTTGTACGTGTTGCTTTACAGAATTTGTAACGACGGTAACGTTATTCAAAAGTTTGCAAATATCGCGGTTCGTTCCTCCGCGAGCGCTTTGAAGAAACATCTCGAGTTTGAAGTGCCGGACCACCATCGTATTTAACGCGTCTAGTACCATCCGGCGATGTTTCAATTCGAGCATAGAATTTTGAAACGCGCTGTAGAGAAAATTGTCCAGAGTGTTGTTTGCGGTTTAACTTTTCAGTGAGGCGAAACATTCGTGTCTTTTCCACGGTCTCGGGTGTACCTGACTCCTTAACGCGAGGCGGAATCGGCGAGGACTTAATAATTCCCGGCGTATGCCGGCCCTGCCACTCGACCTGGAGTACGATGCTGTGATTGGACGGCATTTGAATGAATGCCATCCGGCATTCACACCTTTTTTCAGCCCCTTCCTTTCAGCCGCGACCCCGTCCACCGTGAAACTCCCCGATGTACTCGAGGGTTACGGTGGTTGACACGCGAGCAACTCGCGCGCGTGCTCGCGTGTTGGTCCACGTCACGCACACCGGCGAACAGTGCCGTACCAACGTTTCCCGCCCCCCTACCCCTCTCTGCATCCGAATACCTGCGTCTCCCTACTCGCGGAACAACGATTCAAATTGACGAAGCGAGCAACCTTTTCACCTTGAAAGCTGGCAATAATTGTAAATTTGCTTGCCAACGAACGTACACGATGGTACTTTAAATACGTTAATTTTGAGAGTAAAGTATAAAAGACAGACGGTTTCGAGTTTGTTTCACATCAGACGTAAATTTAATTCTGTCTTCTGGAATATAATTTTGTCACGTTGAACGCGAGTGGTTTCCGATACTCCGTTGAAAATGATCAAGCAATCTTAGATATCTACTACAATATGTACTACACGGTGCTTCCTTTAGCTTCGAAATTTGGGTCATCTTAAATCGTCCAAAAGTATGACCTCTGTTTTGGTTAACTCGGTCGATACGTACTCGAACAGTCGAAGACTTAAAGATAGAACAAATAGAATAACAAAAAGGATTTAGAATATCGATACGAAAATTTGTACACGGAAATAGATAATCTACGAAATTGAGTCCACGTTGAGATATTGCTTCGAGTAAAATTGGAGAATGCTGCTTACAACGATACAAGAAAATTGTGTCTAAAGAGTGTACCAGATGTCGAGAACAAAGTAAATTGTATTTCTTCGGGGAAAAGGAAAAGAGTAACATCGAATTTCAAAGGAAAGATTTCCCCGACGGTGGAACCGGTGAATTTCATCGAGCAGATTTCATCGAACGATCTCAAAAGTTCCTCTTTAATTGCAGCTTCTTCTCGACCAACGGTCCAAGAATAATATCGACTATTTATTAAGATACTTCTCTGGGTTTCACTCTGGGAAGCTATTTCCACGAAACCCCATTCCGCTCGTATCTCTCCCTGGGACAGATTTGCATCGTCGAAAATTAATCGTTGTCCGCTTCGAAAAGTGTGTCAAACGTCTCAACCGATCGATTATTACGTCGGTGTCGTACGTCCTGCCGATTGGTCCGTATTATCGCCGTTCCGGTGATTCCAGCCCCTACTACTAACGAACGACACTTCGAGTACGTTGTGCAAAATTAGAAGTCCTCGAAGATGCCCAGAATTCTAAAATACCAATCTCGATACGTTGCAAAGATTCTATACTGTTACGTTCGACCGAACGGTACAATTACTAGAATTACTTCAACGCGTTACTCGTACAATTTGAAGACAATCGGTACGCGGTACCTTCTACGTTACTTTTGGTACGTGCGACTCGAAAAATTAAATAACGCGAAAAAGAAATTCAAGTTTCCAAAGGTTCATCCGTCAAACGGAAGGATACTCCAAACCCCCTAACGTTCCGCCAAACCCTTCGAGACTATCAAAACTTTCGAGCCTCTTGGATTCGTTAAGAGTGTCCAGTCCTTGGAGACTTTCAAGATTCTCGAACACCTTCCACTCCGAATCTAAGAGTGTACACATTTCGTACGGAATTAGTCAAAAGCGTTGGTAGTTTCGAGTGTCTCGAACGCATCGATCGCGAGTGTTGGAGAGTTTCTCAAACATTCTTCGATCGGCGTGTAATTGCTCTCCCGATGGTAATTCGTTCGCGCGCAATAGCTCGCGAGTTCGAGGAATCGGATATCGAGAAGGTTAGCGCCCGTAACGCGCAACGTGGAGATACGTCACTGGTACGCATACGTCGATTCGGGCGAGCGTGCAGCTTACATACGAATAACGACGCCACCGACGACGACGACGACGACTACGACGACTACGACGACGACGACGACGACGACGACGACGCCGACGACGAGGACGAGGACGACCGAGGACGCATTACGCCCCCACCATTACGTACTACGAAATACTACGTTCTGTGATGCGGTGCAATTAAGCCCACAGCCCCTCTCTCGCTGCGTTCTACGCCCTCCTTACCCCCACCATCGAGCCAACAGACTTCGGACCAGCAGGGGCGCAAGTCCGTCTCTTCTTTTAACCACCCCCTACCGCTGCCGTTTATCCATTCGTTCATTCATCAGAACACACTTCTTTAACCGGCTCGCCGTTCGAACGACGTAACCTCGGAGTGGGGAATGCGATTCTTTGGCCTGGATTTACGCGAGACTTGAATTTACCACGGAGAACGGGCCTGATACGTTATTAGAAGTAAACGTTCCTTTCGAACCTTCGATTAAAATCCCTGTTCCGGAATCGTCCACTCGTCCCACCGTGTCACCGGGTTACTTCGATTTCCCTGCGATACTTTGCCAATATTTTCAACGTATCTTTCACACTTGTCGCGCTACGATTCGCGTTTACCAGCAATTTTTGTTAAAATCTTCACGATTGACTTTCCATCGTTCGTTTCTACACTGGTTTCTTTCCCTCGACGGAAATAACGAGGAACATTGGGTAATTGCAAAAATTTTTTAATTTTTGATACAGTGCAAGGCACCGAGAACGAAAAATTATTTTTCTTTCGTGACGAATTTCATTTTAGGAGGACAAACTCGAAAGATTCTACGTTTTTTAATTTCTTTTTGAGTTTGACATTGTAACGATACGAGTACTGGAGCAAAGTTTTCAATAGACACATTGTTCGGTTTCTTACGCTCTAACGATCTATTGCAGGAAAATTTCATCCGCGTGTAATTATGTTAAATGAACAATTTTTCTTCGTTTCGTGCACATAAGTAATTAAAGTTAAACGAGAGAAACGATTATTATGTACAATAAAGTTTACGTTCCGAACGATTCAACGAAACACGAATCGAAAGAATTGTTTTGTATCGTTTTTGTCGTAAACGAGAGATATATAGTAGTTACCTATACCCAAAAGACTAAAAAATGTAGAATTTCAAGGGTTGATTTCACCCCTTTAAAATGAAATTTATCACAAAAGAGAAATAGTTTCGCGTTATCGGGGACTCACGCTACGTGTACGCAAAATTCCTTGTTAGAAAAACACACATCGTGCAATTTTGCGTACATTAAGTCGTTTAAAACGAGTCAGATTTATATCCTATTTCGACTCGTTTTAATCGGAAGAATACGAAAAATACACCGGTAGAATTTTTGGAGAGGTAACGGGAAAATTACGGGGAGTAAAATTTTCTTTGCACGATTACATATTTTTCATTGGGGCGACATCTTTGCGAAGTATCGGAGTCTCGGCCGTCACCGCACTACATCTATCTCGCTTCCCCCAGTTAGAACCGTTCTCTTTCTTCGTCGAGCAATGTTCGAGTTCGATTCAACGAAAAATACGCTACGAAACTTTCACCGTTGGCTCCTAAACCTTACGAAAATCAACCGTGCGTTACTCTATCAATTTTCCCGCCGTATTGTGCTGGACTGACTGTGAAAACTTAGATTCAATTAACAGGACGTATCGATCCGGAGCCATTCTGATTCGGAGGCATCTCCGACGTCCCTTTCTTGGCACGAGTTATCTCTCGCGAGAACGCCACCGAAACCTCAAACATCGCGAGGCCTTACAATTCCGAGCAAACGATAATAGACGAAACAATCGAATCTAGATGTTTACGAAGCATTTAGAGAAGATTCAATGACGAAACGCGATGAAAAACATGAGAAAAAATGACGAACTGTGCTCATCTTGGCTCCGGAAGGGTCATCGCGCGTAACCTCTTTAAACTTGAACAGGCATGACTCACAATGGCCGACATCTAGCGATAACTCTCTCAGTTTGAGGTTAGGCCTTCGTACGAGCCAAGTTTCCTTGTACTACGGTTACGAAAACAGTACGAGGAAAGCTTCCCGAGCTTAAAAGCTTATGTTGGACAACACCGACTTAAAACGAAGCGCTTTTCGAACACAACGAATTTATACATCGCTTAAGAGTGGCCATATGCTACTTGGAGTCTTAGTGGGGGGTGAAGTATCGAGAGGTACAGTGGGAGGGCGTGAATTGTCAAGGAGTACAGCGGTGGGGCAACCAAGTGGTACGATAGAGGAAGTACCACTCCGGCCTTGAGCAGCCAATTGATTTTGCTCGAACTGCAGTGTACCACTGGGTCAGAGACAGAAACGATCAAGCTCGATTACAAGGAATTAGTCACGATTTGTAATGTTGATTGAGTCAACCTTGTAGAGTCGAGCTCAGAAAGCGCAGAATAGTCTGCGTGTATTTGTACTCTGAAATATTATACATGCGTGTACGTTTTCATGCCGATAACGCGTAAACGTATCAAAATTCGTTTCAATAGTAGAGCTCTTTTTCGTTTATTAATATTTTACAAAAGTGGATAAACATGTAGATTTACTTCAAAAGATGCCCAAATCATCGAAATTACGAAATTATAATTTTTGGTTATAACTCAATTAAATCTAGAAAAACTAGTACTACGAAAAAAATGTACTCATCGAACGAATTTTCGGTTGAAAATTAACATATTGCGCCGATTAACCGTTAAACGTATCAAATTTTTGAGGAGAAATAATTTAATACTTTACTTATCTGTGCTAAAATAAGATTTTCATTGGTTTTACCATTTTGAATGATCCTAACCTTACAAACATTTGTATCGATTAACAGGTTTTAATCTTTGATCTTTAAATATTTTTCATACACAGTAATTCACATACATCGTAGTGATAATTATCTACTGAATATAACTACAAATAATTAGAAACGATAAAAAGTATTTGTGTTGAGCAAATTTACCTTACTTTTCGTTCTCCGTGGCGGCAACTCCGTTATTAACAGATTTCTCATCTCGCTGACCAAAGGTCCAACGCTATCACGATCTTAAAAATTATTCCGAAGTCGTCGTTATTCGAACGAACGTTGCAACTTTCCACACAAATAGATATATATTTCACCTTTAAACGCGGCGATCTGTTTTGCAACGACTATTTTAAATTTTACACAACGATTTCCCCGCAAATTTTCCACTGTACAATTACCGCCATCTCTTGAACGATTCAGCAAACATTGTCATTTTGACGGCTTTGCCTTTATCCATGCACGTGTGTTCGCGTGTTGCACGGATCGTTCGACTTTTGGCGCACAACTAGGTAATTTCTCGAAGGTACTTTAAAATCATTGATTAACATCGATGAGGAGAAACGATACATTACGCGACACTGGATACTGTGTAATATTGACGTGCTTCAGCATCGAAGTTGAATCGAAGTATCTTTTGTCTCGACTGGTGTTTCGTCTCTCCTTTTCAGATCATCTTACTTTTTCGTCCCCGTTTAGCTTTCATTTTCATCTTCCAAATGCTGCATGCAATCTAATTATCTTTGTAACCATTGTTTTCAATCCCGCGCTTGGATATTTGAGAAATGCGATAAAAATCTATCTCCTTGTCTGCCTTTCTCTTTCCGTTGCCCCACTTTGTCCCTCTCTCTCCTTTTCTCTATCTTTGTCTCTCCTCTTGGTTGGCTCATGTAACGAGCCGTTTACGGCGATAGAGGTTTTTCGAATTTTCGAATTCGATATTGCATCGTCTCGTTTTGCCACCTGAAAGCACGTGCGATCGTGTTCCTAACCTGCGGCTTACATAACGCGTACTCCTGGTTCAAGCCTTGAAGATTTTCGTAGGAACGACGCTAGAATTGTTTCATGAAATTTCAGACGAACCATGCCGTCCGACGCAAAGAAGAAACAGCAGCAGAAGAAAAAGGAAGCCGCCAAGGCTAGACAATCTGGGAAGAAACCACCTCAAACCAATCAGACAAAAACTGCAGAGAATGGTAAAGAAGGTAGCCCTGGTTCAGGGGTCCTTCTAAACGGAACCAATGGAACTCCTATCAGTACCGAAGGTAAAATTGAAAATAGTTCGTTAGTTGTACATCTGATCTAATAGAACATTATTTTATCTTTACAGAGGCGCTATGTCTAAAATTGGAAGCAGACGCTAGACTTAATGCGGAAGCACGTTCTTGCACAGGATCGTTGGCTTCGCATCCGCGTAGCAGAGATATAAAAATATCTAACTTTTCTATAACTTTCCATGGCTGTGAACTGTTACAAGATACTATGTTAGAATTGAATTGCGGTAGACGTTATGGTTTACTTGGTCTTAATGGGTCTGGAAAGTCTACTTTATTAGCTGTACTTGGAAATCGTGAAGTTCCTATTCCCCAACAAATCGATATCTTTCACTTGACTAGAGAAATGCCTGCTAGCAATAAAACAGCTTTAGAGTGTGTAATGGAGGTTGACGAGGAACGTGTTCGGTTAGAGAAATTGGCCGAAGAATTAGTAGAGTGCGAAGAGGAAGATGCTCAGGTGTATTTCTGTTTACATTTTATATTTTTTTTTACGATGGTTCGTATGAAATTGAAACATAACCAACAGTTTTATCAAAATAGGAACAACTTATGGATGTTTATGAAAGATTAGAGGATATGTCAGCTGACACGGCTCAAGCTCGTGCTGCTCATATTTTGCACGGTTTGGGTTTCACTGCAAAAATGCAAATGACACCCACCAAAGACTTCTCTGGAGGCTGGCGAATGCGAATTGCTCTTGCTAGGTATGAAAATGTTAAAATAATTATAAAATATTGTAACAACTGTTTGGTAAAAATATTTCAGAGCTTTGTATGTGAAACCTCATTTATTGTTACTCGATGAGCCTACCAATCATTTGGATCTTGATGCTTGCGTGTGGTTGGAAGAAGAGTTAAAGACATATAAAAGAATTCTTGTCATCATTTCTCATTCGCAAGATTTTCTTAATGGTATTTGTACAAATATTATTCATGTCAATAAGAAACAATTAAAATATTATACCGGTAATTACGAAGCCTTTGTGAAGACAAGGTAAGTCAATAATACCAATAAGAGATTATAAATCCAATAAATGTAAAATAAATTTCGATAACGTTGGTACGAATTGTTTACATCAGGATGGAACTACTGGAAAATCAAGCAAAACAGTACAATTGGGAACAAGATCAAATTGCGCATATGAAGAATTATATTGCTCGGTTTGGTCATGGTTCTGCTAAGTTAGCAAGACAAGCTCAATCAAAGGAAAAAACTTTGGCAAAAATGGTAGCACAAGGACTCACGGAAAAAGTTGTCAACGACAAAATATTAAATTTCTATTTTCCGTCTTGTGGAACTATTCCACCTCCTGTTATAATGGTTCAAAATGTTAGTTTTCGTTACAACGAAGATTCGCCCTGGATCTATAAAAACTTAGAATTTGGTATCGATTTGGATACCAGAATTGCATTAGTTGGTCCAAATGGTGCCGGTAAAAGTACTCTTTTAAAACTGTTATATGGAGATGTAAGTTTTATGATCTGTTATGAATTCCAATAATAAAAGTACACTTAAGCATATATTAATGAATGATTGATTGCAGTTAGTTCCGTCAAGCGGGATGATACGTAAAAATAGCCATCTTCGAATAGCAAGATACCATCAACATTTACACGAATTACTAGATTTGGATATATCGCCTCTTGACTACATGATGAAAGCCTTCCCGGATGTTAAGGAACGTGAAGAGATGAGGAAAATTATCGGTCGTTATGGCTTAACTGGTCGTCAACAAGTATGTTTGTTTAGAAGATTTGAAACTTATCAAAAATGATGAAAATATTTTAGAAATATATTTGATTTTTTACGTCTAGGTATGTCCAATACGGCAACTGTCTGATGGCCAGCGTTGCAGAGTAGTGTTTGCATGGCTCGCTTGGCAAGTGCCTCATTTACTCCTTCTTGATGAACCAACGAATCATTTAGACATGGAAACAATTGATGCATTAGCTGATGCAATTAATGACTTTGATGGAGGAATGGTACTCGTATCTCACGATTTCAGATTGATCAATCAGGTGTGTTTTTGTATAATAAATTATTCACATAAGTTTCAAACAGGAACATAAATGTTTTAATTTGTATTTATTAGGTGGCAGAGGAAATTTGGGTTTGTGAAAATGGTACTATCACAAAATGGAGTGGAAATATTTTGAATTACAAGGAACACCTTAAAAACAAAGTTCTCAATGATAACCAAAAAAGGCAGAAGGAATTATTCAAAAGCAAATAATGTGAACAATGTTGTATTTTGAACTGCTCCATTTCTCTTTCCAGTATACTTTCCCTCTGATATAGAAACCTGCCTCTTCCCCCTTTTTTTTTTTTTGGATATTTCTTCGTGTCTAGCACTGAATTTGCGCTGCTGTGTAGCGTTATCAGTGGTCGAAGATTTCTTAGCTAATTTATTTAAATGATAAAGCGAATTATTCTGTGACAACCTATAAGATTAATTCATGGTGTATCAACCATGCTAATAATCTAGGGATCCGATATCAATAATGTACTGTGAGAAATATAAATTGGATATATATAGATTATTACAGAATATTACAAGAATAAAACACGTTTAAATATTACAAAAACATCACAAATATTCGACTTTTTCTTACAATTCAGCTTTATTATAAAGTCCTACTTATCTATAAATTAATTTCATTTTCATAGATATACAAAATATATGTGTACAAACACTTATAAATACTTATAATAATTAAAAATGACATGGTTCTTGAGATATAGTTTTTATCTCGGATATATATAAACACTGATAGTATAACAATGGAAGACTAAAATTCTGTGCATATCCATGTCACAAAACATTACCTCTGGTGTTCTTTGATCATAAAAATGTTTAAATATATATCTTATAATTATTTTTAATACATCATGAAAGTAATGTATGCATTTTTATAATAACTATAATTAGATACAATGTAAAGCACTAAACATTGTCAGTAGAAAACTTGAAATTGCACTGTTGGGTTTTGGACCTTGACATAATAAAAAAAGAAATACATAACACATAACATTTCATAATTGTGTGTACCTTCAATCTTAGGTAGATCTTAATGAAGCTTAGTGTTAAGACCCAAAACCATAAATACTGGAAAAGATTTTTACATGTCGGGAAATTAAACTATTTAAACTGGTGTCGAAGCTGGAACAGAGCATGCTACCTCCTGTGCCAGTGCTGCATTCCGTAAAATTGATAGATGAGAATCCATATCACTTAAAGCTTGATCAATAAAGGCTAATTTTCTAGCATGGCTTTTCGATACTCCATGCTTGGTTACCAGTGCTAAATGTGTCACAGCCAACACCAATGCTGCTACTCTAGCTTCCAAGAGCCTTGCATCTAATGGTGGATACAAACTTCTAACCACATCATCAACACGAGGTGGAATACGTCTAGCAACCTAAAGGATAATATTCCTATAATACTATATCAAGTTTATGAGATTACAAATTATTTACTTACGTCCACTATTTCCAATGGAACAGTATTACTGTTCACTGTCCCTGCAATAGCAGTGAGACTTGAAGCCAAAGCATGACAAGATCTTAACACAGCTATACATAGTGGGGCCAAACCAGTAGCATCGTCAACCCATCTGCAGTTTTTGTATAATTCCATTAATGAAATAATTTTTTTAAATTACTAGCATTTTAAAATATCATTTCAATAAGTACAGTTGTATTATACCTCTCAGCACCAGCTAACCATTCTTCACTTTCCCATGCATCTAAGCCTAAGCCAGAGTAATTTTCTCCTTCTAATAAATCCGAACTTAAATCTGGAGAATCTTTTTGATTCTAAAAAAAAGTCAAATAAACTTAATAATCATTGTCTATTATACTGACAACAACAGTAAACAACTTATAACTTACATAGTAACATCGTTGTCTCTTACAAATAACAAGCAGCACTAAAAGAGCTCCAAGAAAAACAGCAGCAAGTGCACCAAGTGCTACAGCCACTACTGTTTCCATGCCAGTAGCACCAGCCGTAGGCCCATTATTACTTATGGATACCGGAGAACTCATCATTTAGATGAGCTTGTCAATTGAATAATTTTATTGAAACGAATATTTAAAAGGATCGTAAAACTCTCGTAAACAGTTCATGAATACTATTCAAAAGTTTCCCTTGTATCTAAAATGTCAACAACAGCGTCGAGTTTCCCGGTGATGGTCGGTGGGAGGCAGAGACTGTCACAAATCTTAAGCTCTATTCATCAACGAATAATTCTTGGTTGCATCTGCTGTAGCTATCGTGATATTACGTAATTCAAGGCTGATATTAACAGGTGGTACATTTTATATCGTTCGTCGTCTATATTCAACAGAATCGTGATCGAAGAATTTTCAAACAACGTAATTGATTTTGAATATACTTACGAATTGCGAATGATGATATTGAGAAGATTATGATTACAGATTTAAGACGAGATTAATCGAGAATTTGTATGTTTATTAATTTAAGGAGCTGAGGAATATAATTATAAACGAAATTTATTGTAAGTTCTTTTATTTCGAAGTGTGCAATTTTCGCGGGTATCTATTATGTGAACATATGTTTTAATAATTACGGGGAATGATGTTTCCAAGGCAAAATTTATTTTTTGCAAACATCTATAAATGATCTGATATAAAACAAATCTAATTTATAATTGATATTTGGTGAAATGTATCTCTATTTTTAATAAGTGCTCGCAAATATTTGAATACTGTCATTGATTAATATTCATATTTTGCGATTACTTGTTTAGATATCAAATTAAATATAATCATTTTCTTGCAGTGAATATTTTTCTGTATCACGTTTTAATTAATACCATCGAATGATTACTAGGATCCACATTGATTGAAAACTTTCAAATAATTATTGAATTAGTCCTCTCGTGCCACTTTTAATGGTACAAGGATAAACAACGATAAAATAAAGTATAGAATTGTAACTCAAAAGATAATGATTTATCAATCAATTTAATAGTTAAGCACGATGTGTCAGACTTGGCAGCACTGATTGTGAGAATTGAAATATTTCGGTGTATTTCATAGTCATATGTTTTCTGTCGTGAAAAGGTTGCTGTCAAATTTAGTGTCATTCGTGAATATTTGGTAGGTGGATAATCAAAAGTTTTTTATCGAGCAATTTTTAATTCTGTAATAAACTATTTTCAGTGTAGTTTCGAATTTGTCACACTGAGTTATGAGTGGAACGTAACTCGTTTTGAATTTCTTGTGAAATCGTTCGTATATTTGTATAGGTTACTGTAAACTGTAAAATTTTTAACGAGACATTTCATAAGCAAAACGCGTTGCAAACCTCTTAAATCGAAACTTTATGTTTCGACGTGGAAATTATGGTTCTATGAATTACTTCCATTCGGAGTTTAACTTAAAAGGTGCTAGATTAGTGAAAGAGTTATAGAAGAAAGAAGCATTGCATAAAAGATCTTTTAACAAGGAAATATTCTCCAAAATATAACAAATAATATTTATCAAGGGATAAAGAAGTATTTATATAACATTATTTAACGAACTTACTTTGTAATCAATATGAATAGAAAAACAACCAACGCAACAGCAATACTAAAACAGGATTACTTGCGTTTGAAGAAAGACCCTGTACCCTATGTTCTTGCAGAACCAGTACCCTCTAATATATTAGAATGGTATATTTTTTAAGTATTTTAATATAATTAATAGATGTTTAACAATGTAAAATAATGATGAATGATATTGAATATGATATATTATTTTTGTAGGCATTATGTAGTAAAAGGTCCAGAAGAAACTCCTTACGAAGGAGGATTTTACCATGGGAAGCTTATATTTCCTGAACAATTTCCATTTCAGCCTCCTAGTATTTATATGCGTACACCAAATGGCCGATTCAGAGTTAATACTAAATTATGCTTATCCATTTCTGATTTTCATCCTGATACATGGAATCCAGCATGGAGTGTATCCACTATACTTATTGGATTATTAAGTTTTATGGTATGTACACATACGTAAGTACGTATTAATGTTTATATTGAAGTTTAGTATTTAATGTTGACTATTTTCATAATAGGTTGAAAAAAGTCCTACTGTGGGTAGTATTAATACAACAAATTATGAAAAGAAGCAGTTAGCTGTACAAAGTTTGGAATACAATTTAAAGGACAAGATGTTTTGTGAACTTTTCCCAGAAACCGTTGAGGTACTATCAATGTTTTTATGTTTTTATATATATATATGCATAATTAAAATATACAGAATGACCCATATATTATAGGTTATAAGAGCAGAAATAGAACATAGGAAAGAACTAATAAAACAAGCAAGGCGTAGAGCATCTGAACATTCATCTTTAATACAAAATCAAATTCAAAGAGAACAGAGCCCTTTAAATAGAGTGCTCACTAATCTTATCCCTTTTATCGGCGTTGCTGCATTTGTTTACATAGTGAAATATGTATTGATGAGCATTGCTATGGAATAAGTTACAAGTGAATGCAAGGCATTCGTCTCTATTTTGTAGGTAAAATAAGAAGTAAGAAGGAGTTGTGATAACAGTGTGTGCAGATCTTCAGAAAAAGTGTTAGGAATTTGATTGAGATATAGACTTCTAGAGTCCAATCTAGATTGCCTGTTCATCTACTTATCTACATGGTACTAAGCAAACTCTTGGTTTTGAATATGCTAGTATACTGTGGATATTAGGTAGATTTTTATATGAAGGTTAACTGTAAAATACGAGTTGTACTATATTTGCAAATTTTAAACACAATAACAAGTCAAGGGTAAAGATTTGTTGGAATTCTACCCGAGTGTTTAACATTAGAAACAAAGTGTCATATGTTTTTATTTGTTTCTGAGAATTTAATATTGTTATTAATTAAAATTGTTTCAATTAATATAATTAGCTCAAGTTGAGTTACATAAACTTCCAAAGCATAGTTCTTGAATAACTTATATTTAGCAATTATTTGGTAAATTATGTACAAGAGCATAAAAGAAAGCATAGGAGAAGATTAAAAGAGTGAAAATAATAAAATCGTAGGTGCTTCCCACATAATAATCGTTGATATAAATCAATGAATATCAAATAATTTTGTTGTGGCTTTCGTACTTCCATTTTCAATTCATTTATGTACTTGTGACAAGTTTTGTCCCATGATATATCATAATCTTATAAAAGAAGAAATAACTACACAAACTTATGTTAATACAATAGCAAATGTTTGTCTTTGCGATGTGCCAATGAAACTAAGTAAAAATTTGTAACTGAATTGGAGTAAGTTTAGTAAAATAGCTTCTGTCTTGAGTGAAAAATATTGATCTTGTAAATATATGTAGCAGGTTAGTAAGAAATACACAACTGGTGGATACAAACTTATCTTATAAATCTGAAGATCAGTGACAGTATTTATTCTTCATCCAAATAGTAATGCTCGAAAACCAATTCTCCAGAAATAAACACAAAATCTTGCTCTTCAGAATACACAATGCATCTCCATTACTTGTGCTCGCTAAAGCTATAAAAACAAATTCTAATGTAATATGAACACAGATTAATATGTGACATTATACAGAATAATTAACAATTAATAATGTGTACCAAGAACACTAATGAGAACTGAAATAGGATCTATAAGTCAATATTTATGTTACATAAAACTGCCTCAACTTTATTTATGAATTACATAATGTAAAAATTTCACATATAAGAGAAAATGACCATTTTTTTCTTTGTTACATATGGATTGTATATCTTTTATTTGTTACTCGAACAATCGACGTAAAGAAAGCGACATATGATTTTTCATTTTTCGTAATTCTAATATACTGACAAAAAGTATGAAACTAAACGTATCGTTTACCTGCATACAATACTATAAAAACATGTATAAGGGGACAATTTTCAATTTTGAGAAAGATATATTAAAATTTTGTAACGAATCGTGATCAAGGCTCAAGTTAGACGAACGGTCGTCCGAATGCGCGCAACTGAAGTAACATTTAGCGATTGATCTGACTACACGAGCGTACATCAATTGCATTCAAATGACAAAAGCGCAGCGTGCGACATACAAATGTTTGTCTAACTCGGGTCTAAAAATAGTGTATGCGCGCAGTGACATGTGAACAAAGAAGTACTGAAATAAAAAATGTTAAAATTAACGTAGATGTTCGAATTTGAAAACTTCGTATCCTCGTTATTTACTTAGGGCGTGCTATAGGTGATCACGATTTGTTCGAAACAAAAGTAATTGTGAATATTGCGTTACTTTTGCCAAAAATTAACTCATTCAATGTGAAAGTATGTTGCTTCCACAAAATCACACGCATAATATCGAATAAACGTTTGTCTTTCATTATTATTGATTTTCATCAATCGTTTATGCATCTTTTGCACAAGAATCTGAGGTAACGCGTGTATGTTTATACTTGTGCCTTCTACTCATATGTGTACGTGAAGAACTGTTTTTATTTTACCGAATGAACGTATAAAGACGATGTATGCGCTGTAATTAAACGTATGAAATGCAGTTGTTTGTGAGAACAGACGAAAAGTCGCGGTTTCCCATCGTAACTATGAAGTGCAGTTCAATGAACAGAGATGTCGTTGCAACGGAAAACAGAAACGATTTATAAAACGGCGTCTGTTCTTCGTCACTCAACTTACGTTTTTATGTATGATATGTTTTGTTTCTTTTTACCTGAATTATATATATATATATATAAATGTGAATACAAATTTCTTTTTGAAAATATTGTTTATTAATTCTTCTTCTTATCAATATAATTATCATCTTATATATTTATTATTATTTACGTTTCTTTCATTCTTTTTTCTTTTATCGCACCCTTAGTATATTGTTTTCAAGGTTAGGTTCATAACGGTATATAATTGTACTTCGCTACATACGATACTGTGTTCTTATCTTTCTTATTTTACAATATATACAATCTTGGTACAATAAAGACCAAATAATAATAATTATTATTATATAAAATGTATAATGTAAATATTTCCATTGCTTTTGATGTTAGTACAAAATGTTACAGGAATATACAATGTTTTTTGTTTTAATATCTAGGATACAAATAATAGTTGCCATTCTAGAATATTAAGTTGTGGTAGAAAAATTCGGAACAATATCTGTTTTACTATGGATTCTATCGAAATTTCGTCTAAAACAAAGAGGTTTGTGAATTCAATTTTCAGTCATTTTTATCATTGCGTCCTTGTTGCAAAAGTAACGATAAACGAGATAACTTACAGAGACTTTTGAAGCCCCTAGCTCCGACTCCCTCCTTACCGACAGGAATCCACGTCACATGGCTTGTATTTCAAGTTAGGTTACTCTATAGATACGTCGTAACTTATCTCGCAATTTCTCCATTCGTTTTCCCATGCTACGGTAACATATATTTTAACAGAAGTATATTTTGTCTTTATCTCAGTTACTATAGATTCTAAAGAAAGTTTTTTTCAGAACAAAATGAAACTCCAAATGTAATTTATATCGATTGGCTCCAACCGGCAAGAATTTTGCGATGTTATATAGCTCATATTTAAAGTCGAGCTATCCAATGGACACGTTCCAAATTTCATCGCGAATGCTGTTCTCGCGATTCCATTTTATTTATGTAGATTAGGTAGGTATATTTTTTCATATTTTACGGCGTACGAATATCTCTTGGGGATGCTTCGAAGAAAAAAAAAATCAAAGACGAGTCAATCGAAATAGCCGGTTATTGCACCGCGATCCTTCGAATAGGTTGGGTGTATTTGCGACAGAAATTTCGCCCGACGAATAAGTAATCGTCTCGTGGATTGTTTTTATTCGCGTAATGGTTTTGGATTCACCTGATTCATTCACGGACGGAGATGCGTCCCACTGTCTTTGAGAAACGACGCGTGTAAAGAACCATTCACAGTTTATCGATCGTCAGGGAGGTGAAGGAGGAGGAGGATGGAGGGAGCGGCATTTGCGAGACAGCTCGCAGTTTACCGCAACGGTAAACAGTTAGGATTTTCTTTGAATGCCCCCTTGTCCGTGTGCGCTCGGGAGGAAGGACGCATCCTGCGGAGCCGTAGCTCCAGCTTTCTTACCGGTTCTGTGTTTACTTGTTTCTAAGTCTGCTGCTGGACTCAGTATTTCGAGAAGAGCAGCGTAGAGTCGCGCGAATTTCAATCGAAACAATAACGACTTCTTACGCGAATAATTTTGTACATCAGAGTTTCATATATTTTCCCTGGAAAATATTATACGGTTTTAATCAATTCGCTTTCGATTCGTTTTAATAAATTGTAAATTATAAATTTTACGAATAAAAATTACGATAAATTTTTTTTTTTTTTGAGAAAAAAAATATAAGGTATTGTTTAAAAAATATTGATGAAAAATGATCTTGAAAAAAACAATTATTTCCGCGGTTGCATATTATAGCACTTGAAAAAGTGCAATCGATCATTCATTATTTCGTATATAATCTTAATTATTTTTATCGTTACGTTATTGAGTATCTACGATTATGTTTTACAGATAGCAACGGAAACCTGTCTTTTTATCATCCTGTGGTACGTTAAAATCGGAGGTTGAGTCCATTCCTCGTTAGAGCTTGTCTCTCTCGTGTTAAAACAGTTCCGCATCTGCTGTAGAAACTTCCTGTGGATTGGTCGTTGGAGAATCCACCTTAATCCGTGAAAACAACCCGCAAAAGGAGCAAACAGCAATTTATTCCACCGCGAGATAACAAAAAAGTTGTTTTCAGCAAAGAAATGTTCCCAACAAAAGTTAGTCGTGATCGTTATAAATAAACTGTTGAAAAGTTAGTCAATGGTAACGAAACTTAAAGTATACACGCTGTATAATTCAAGTTATTCCATTTGTATCTTTAATTATTTATATCTTTACAATATTAAGCTTTTATTCTTGACGTTTTACAGATTGCAACGGGGACCTGTTTTTTTTATCATCCTGCAAAAGTACGTTAAAGTCAGAGGAGGACAGGTTCGGTCTATTCCACGTTAGAGCTTGTTCCTCTCTCGTTAAAACAGTTCCCCATCTGTCGTAGGAGCTTCCTGTGGATTGGTCTGCGAGAGATCCACCTTAATCCGTGAAAACAGCCCGCAAAAGAAGCAAACAGCAATTTATTCGACCACGAAATAACAAGGAAGTCGTGTTCTACGCGACACGCAGCCTCTTCCTCCACGGGATCACGATTTCGAACCTCCCTTTTCGACCTCCTTTCGTCCCGAGACCGCCCCTCTGGAGTAAATCATCGGAACCAGGCGCCAGGATACTTCGGTCTCGCCTGAGATCCTGCGAAAATAAGACGCACATGTCTGCGACGCGACAGGGTTCCTTTGCATTTTACTTGTTCGAATTTATCGAATCGGTCCATTTTCTCTTCTCAGGTATTTTCACATTGGTAAACTCGATTATCATTTTGGACTCTGTTCATGTTTGCTGTGGAATTGGAGTATCTGGCTATATTGAATTTTTTCTGTTCAGATACCTTCGCACGGAATAACTGTTCAAAGGGGAGACTCGAGTAAAACGTAAAACAAAAATGATTTTCGAAAATTATTTTACAACGTAAACCTCGATGAAATCTCTGAAAATTAAAGAGAAATTCCAGAGCCGTCTATTACCATTAATTGCTCATTGTTCAAACAGAATTACACGCCTTCGACAGGGAGGTTCATGGATAATAACATTTATTATTTTGCGAAAAAGGGATAAATTGTAACAAAAAAAAATTCATATCTTAGAATGCCAAAGAATATATATGGAAAGTGGCGAAAAGTTTCCTCGAGATTTTACGTTATAAAAAAATTGCTGAAAATTATTTTTATTTTAACGTTTCACTCGAGTCATCGCCCTTAAATAGTTCTATATTGGAAACTCGATAACTTTGGCTTCTCTGTTCAAATTTAGGGTTCGCGTACTTCCATACGGAGGTACTTGATTATTCTAGATTCTTTACATCCAGTTTAGCTTATTCAGTATTTTTACACAGGAAAATCAATCCATTTTGAATTCTCTGTGTTTATACAGATGTGTTGATTAAATACACCCACATGTGAGTAATTATTTTAGACTCTCTAAGTCCAAGTGGGTTCAGTAATGATTATTTTTACGTGTAGTTGAATTTTACTGACGTTTAAAATTTATTTGCAGATATTTGTTCAATTGCTTAACTGACTGGGTTGCATTCTATTGTAACTCTAGTCGAAACTATGGAGGAAATTTTGTAGAGTGCCTTCTCTTTAATCTGCGGGCAAGATCAACACCTCTCTGTTCTATTTATACCGCGTAATAACAAATTTGGGGTGGGCGTACATTGCGACAACCTGTTGCAATAAATCGTATTTATGATAACTCATAAAACGCTACTTGGTACCGGAAGCTGCAGAAATATGGTTCTCTTCAACGTTAAAATACTTGTTTCGTTAAAATCTCGCAATTTACGTTGCCACTTTTACACATTCGTGTAATAATTACATTACATTACAATAAAATAATATTATTTTGAATTTTTGTATAGAAATTCAATTTCTTGGATTAGCTCATTAAGTGCCAGAGACTTATTTAGAGGAAATTCCGGAAGAACATTTTTTTACTAGTCTTAAAATTTATTTGAATGTCATGCGATTGTTAAGGTACGAAGTTCAGACTTATGGTTTAGAGAGTATCACGTTATTATCGTTTTTCACCAAGAAAATGTTTGTAGAATATTACAATTTCGTTGCATGTTGTTTTACATCGTATGCCGTTCAAGTTAATTATCTTCATAATTATTGAGAAAATCATTCGTAAAGGTTGCAGAATATTGGAATAATTGTTTTTTATTTTTTCTACAGGGAAGGTTAAATAATCGGAGATGATCGTGAACTGGATAATCGCATTCAAAAAAGCGTTACGACGCGTTAAGTTTATTGTAACGCGTCACAAAGAGTATAGATCCGACGGAAAACACGTCCAAGGCGACAAGGTGACGTATGGTGTCGTCAATCGGTTCGAAACAGTTTCGGGGAATCATTTTACGTCCCCATTTCCTGCCGCGAGACGAGCTACGATCGCAGAGGACCGTTCATCCGCGTCACGAAAATAATTAACTCGTGGGGACGACCTCATTACGTCGCTTAATTAGCCGCCACTGGTATCCGTGTTTCTCACCGAAACCAGGGGCGTCAGGAACCTAACTGGATCGGCTGCCGAATTATGTCGATGTTCCGTCCAAGGAACGCGTCTTTCGTTAACGAAATTTTTACTATTTAACGCATTAAGATGTCGGTTGGACTTTACTGTTATCATAGCTTGATCCGACAACATATGGAACTTGGACTACGAGACTAAGAATATGGAAGTCAGTATTATAGAAGTAAGAATATGGAACTTAGCATTGCGGGACTAAGAATATTTACAAAGTTATAGCTATCCTAGCAGCTGATTAAAACTTTCCTGTTTTCATCTATTCTCAGATCCTAGATTGTAAAATATTTTAAAAAGAAATAATCAAACAACGTTTAGAGTGGTAGTAAAGCAGGGAAAGAAAAAAAATCTATTCGTGTTACTCAAAAGGAATTTATTGAAATGCATCGTAGTTGTGTATTCTTACGTTTTGTTAACATATTTAAAGTTTATATTCTTACGCGTTACGAAATTTTTCTACGTAACGCCATTACAGTTATTCTTACGTCTTAAGAAGTTATTATAAGCTCGCGACCGATTACTTTGGAATTACCCACGACGGGTGACTTCGTTAGAAAAATACATCGAGATCTAACCTTTAAAGTATGTGGTAAGACGAACGCATGGGATAGATGACGGTAGAAAAATATAATGGCAATGAATCATCGCGAATTTAAACGTGGTTCTGGTATCCTCGTGTTTTTATTTTACGAACTCTACCTGAGATACTCTTGACCACCGGATATATCAACAATCTTATTCAAAATACAAATTCAGTAACCTGAGTTTAACTTCTTGTCTACGAATTTCAACAGAGTGTCGACTTTCCCCCACTTACTGCCTAATTGCGAATTCAACGACATACAGCTAGAGGTCGTTATTCATTCCATAGAAGTCGAAAGAATAACAGTGATTAACCATGTATCGAGAAATCCGCGAACCTCTAGTTGCGTATGTATTATCTGATGAAATCTAATCGCTTCTAATCATTATTATTCTCATTTACTTTTTGTCAGTACTTTTTGTCGATGCATAATTATAATACAATTATATTTATTTTAATAAAAAAAGTAGTTTAAATTTATCGTTTTTTCTATTACAGATCACCAGTTGAAATTGTAGCGCTGATGTCGCACTATGGGCGCCATGATACGTACGATCAGTTGAAACGGAATTCACGGACTCTTGATAAAATTCTCCAAGTAGTGAGTATGACAATTGTCGAATGTATACTTTATTTCTAATTTCTTTATTTAATTGTTACCTATCGCAAGCATACGTGATTTCATAATCAATTAATGTCAAATTAAGGAAAGATTAACTCAAACGTTTCGACTTCGATACATGTAACAATTTAATATGAAATTTTAACCATAAGTTGGTGTTGTATTGTTTTGCTGGAAAATTGTAACGACATATATTTTTGTATTGGGCTCGTGGTTAAATATTTTTTGGTATCATTTTTATACGATGTAATTAACTTTTTATTCATTTATTTTTACGAAGCTGAAAAAACTGTGCAGTGAAATATTAACCCTTTCGCTACTATGGCCGACTAAAGTTGCTTGCCATGAAATTTTCCTCGCATACCACGGCCGACTAAAGTCGCTTGCTATGAAATTTGTCTCACATACCACAGACGACTAAAGTCGTCCATTACGAAAAGCAGTGAAGATCAGATCGAGTAAAGAAACTGCAGATAGGTTTAGAAAGATCGAGCGGGAAAAAGAAATATTGTTGATTGGTTGAATTATAAGCGACGAGTTTTGATTGGCGGCAGGGGTGGTGAAATCACGACCGCCAATCAATGTAGTAATCGATAATCGTTTGCGTTGAAATCACGCATGCACGGAGTTCAATCAACGAAACAAAAGTGTTTTCTTTTAAGTACAAATACTTCCTATTAATAAAAGTATAACGAAAGATATTTTCGAAATGTAAGAAACGGAATGTGTGAAACAGAAACTGTACACTCGTGGCACTGTTCTGCAAGAGCTGTCAGGCGTCTAAACTCCCGGTGGCGAAAGGGTTAACGTGACATTCAAGCAATCAAGGTATATTGATTTTTACACTAAATTTCCTAATATTGATTAAAATTGCAATATACAATTTAACAAACATGAAGATGCTTACAATTTTGATGACAATAGTTCTTAATACAACATTCTAGAATTGTACAATTACCTTGTAATAATTACAATATTTTACCGTATTGTCATTGACCTTGATATCTATAACAAAATGTAAGCATTCTGTACAAAAGGAGAGTGGTTGGAATGTAGTTAAGGTGGTGATCATAGTCACCTGTTAAAATTTCATATTGATTTACAACTTTAATCAAACATATCGTAGCTTATTATCTCCACGGTTACCGATTATGTTTCGAAGTGTACGTCGCATTTTAAATACCCATACGGTAACAGTGTATTCGCGATCAAGCCTGTCGTATCGAAAAGGTTAAATTCTCGAAACAAGCAATCAACAAGTGATCGAAGCGAGCGATACAATACGAGCACACGCACGCTATTGGAATTTAGTTTTAATTCTCACCGCGTATAGCGTTACGATCTCATTCCATTCTGAATCGATAACGTTGGACGTGACACCGTAATGATAAAGTTGCTCGCGAGACACCGATTCGCGTGACACGAAAAAGCATTGCCTCTGCGACGTCTATTTTATATCTCGTCCGTGTCCGAGGCTGGTAAACCGCGAAATATTGTCGGTTTCTATTTCCATCCACGTCTATCGGCGTCCGAGCATTACCGGCAGGGTGGTTTCTTCGCTGGTGTATTTACCTACGTCCCGTTGGAGTGGCACAGACCGCCGTAGAACGGTTTACTGCTGGCGTAAAACGGTCTCTCCCGGTGCTCGAATAAGTACCGTGCCATTGGATTGCCTCTATACAGATATATATACGTCCGGCATGGGTGAGGATTGCACGGGGGCAGTCGTTGGCACTAACGACGGACGATTCATCATCCGAGGGAAAACGAAAGGAGTGACAGAAATTGCGGTGATTTAGTAGGAAAAGACAGAGAACAGATGTTAAGTCTTTCCACCGCGTCTACCGGCCCTTCATTCGTCTCCTTTCCTCTATCACGACCCGACGAGTCGCGTGTTCTCTCCTTTTCTTTAACCTTCGTCCAATTCCGCTTTGAGGTAGTATGGTAAGAGTTATCTCGCGTTTAGTCGAGGGAATTGATCCCCGACGATCGCGGAGACCCCGTTTATGGTCATTCGTCGTTCACACGGTCAATTTTATCGAGCTGTTGTTCGTTGGAATACTTGTTCGGTGGAAAGAGACGGCGGACGATTCGTCGTGCGAGGGAAAACGAAACGAGGAACAGAGATACCAACGATTTAGCGGGATAAGACAGAGAACGAATATTGAATCGTTTCGTCGCGTCTACCGACCCTTCGTCCGTCCCTTTTCCTCTAACGTGACTCGACGAGTCGTCTACTGTCTCCTTTTCTTCAACCTCGGTTGAATTTCGGTTCGAGATAGAGTTACGGTAGGAATTATTTTGCGTTTAATCGGAGAAATTGATCCTCGAAGATTGCGGGGATCTCGTGTATGGCTAGACGTCGTTGATACGGTCAATTTTGTTGAGCTATTGTTCGTTGGAATATTTATTCGGTGGAAAGAGACGGTAGACTTTGTCCTTTGGACGAGTGGACAAGGAAGTAGGATGGATTTTTGACTCACCGGTAGTAGGATGAAGTGGTTACTGAAGTACTTGTGCGTAAGTGGTAGCTTTGGATCGGTTGAGCGCCCATTAAAAAAGGAGACCTTGTATAAATACGCGACTGTACTTAAATTAATGCTCGCTTAATTATCAAATCGATGTCGAAGGACATCGATAAATAAAACGTTTAAATCTACTGCGTTCCCTGAATCTTTTTTTAATCGTTTTTCTATAGTTAAAGCTGTTCCAATAGATATTACTGGATGCTCCTATATTTTTTTAGTCCTCTGAATGTATTATAAAATTAGGAAAATAAATTCCACACATTAGTGACATTGACCTAAGGATCTTGAGTATATAGTCAAACGGAAGAACTCTTTAAGATTAACTGGTAGATCCTTGACTCGGTTTGATTTTGTTAGTCAAAGGCCAAGTTTATTGATCCTACGACAAAGTATTTGCTCGGTTAACTTCGGAAAATAACAAATGTGTAATTTCAAACCCAATGATAAATGAAAAGTTGAACAATTAAATTTTAAATAAAGGAAAAACAAATTAATATCTTATGAATATCTAAAAAAAAAAGACTAATTTTCCTTTCATATTTAATATGTATCGACACACTTATTATTATATACTGTTTCTAATTACACAGAATTTTCTAAAAACATAATCTCCCAACTGTTACGAACAATGGTGTCCAGTTCAACCTAATTCGAATAATTTGAGGATTGCTTCGTTCGAAGCATCTCAGTTATGGTCCTGAAATTATTCAGAAATCGATGTCTGTCGTTTGTACGAGTTTAAAAGGATTCTTGAACCACGATGTGGAAGAGCTACGTTGTCGCGAACGAGCGCTAGAGAAAATCATTAATTATTCGTGACAGTCTCTGGACGAAGTATTTTTTGCTCCTGTCGATATCAAAGACGACGCGATACTATATCTTCGAGATGGTTGGGCATGTAATTTTTATTTTTATTTTATTCATTTATCTGTGTAAGCTGTAAACCCCTTGTTCACATTGGCACAGTTCACACTAGCAAAAACATATCCGTTCCCAACAGTAGCAATCGCTAGACCATGTGAATTGCATCGACCAGGTGTATTCGGCACTCAAAGGGTTGACGAAGAAAGAGAAAGAGAGCTGGAGAGAGAGAGAGAGAGAGAGAGAGAGAGAGAGAGAGAGAGAGAGAGAGAGAGAGAGAGAGAGAGAGAGAGAGAGAGAGAGAGAGAGAGAGAGAGAAAGGAAAAGAGTTTAAGAGAGAGTGTGAGAGAGTATGAGAATGAGAAAATGAGAGAGTGTGAGATAGTGTGAGAGAGAATGAAAGAGTGTGAGAGAGTATGAGAATGAGAAAATGAGAGAGTATGAGAATGAGAAAATGAGAGAGTGTGAGATAGTGTGAGAGAGAATGAAAGAGTGTGAGAGAGTATGAGAATGAGAAAATGAGAGAGTGTGAGATAGTGTGAGAGAGAATGAAAGAGTGTGAGAGAGTATGAGAATGAGAAAATGAGAGAGTGTGAGATAGTGTAAGAGAGAATGAAAGAGTGTGAGAATGGGAAAGTGAAAGAGTTTAAGAGAGAGTGTGAGAGAGAATGAAGAGAGAGAGAGGGGGGAGAGACAGAGGGAGAAAAAAAACAGTGCACAGTCACGCACAGGGCGCTGCCAGGATTTCCATCGGGGACCCCGCGTTCGTAAATAACCCGGTGAAGCGTGGTGGGTCGCTATGTTTAGTTTAGGTGGTTTCTCAGATTTCTGGGATCACCATGGGAGAATGTGACAGGTCTTCCAGCTACCGGTGGCCCGCTTTACGATCACGAGCGCGTTACAGATTCGCTGCAACCGCTTCCACTTGCTTGAAAAAGCGCGGGAAATGAAAGGGGGGGAGCTGAATAGATGGTAAACGTTCTTCTTTCATTTCGAGAAAATGGTCTCTTCGTTTTTGTAACGCCTTTCGTTACGTTCGCGAAGGACTTGCGTCCTCGGGCAACAGGGACGTGAATTACGGGGGAACGTTCTCGGTGTTTGTTGTTAGGTATCATCGTCCCCTTTGACGATGACTCTATCGTTGCGACATCGATTCCTTTGCACGGACGTCTCGCGTTGAACTGTTTGTTTTCCGATGTCTATGGTGCACAGGAAGCAAACCTCGAGGTAATATATCGTTAACGCGTTGACGTCAGGTTTCCATATTTAAGGATGTCCTCGACGTTTGTTCGAATCGTGGCGTAAAAAATAGAAAAATTCGATTATTTGTGGGTGTACTTGTTATTGTATAGTATTACCAACAGTAAGAACATTATTTTTATGTTTACGAGTATCAGGGTTCATTCCTTGCGAACCCTTTAGGGAAAGGTAAATTTAGAATACCGGTCACCGGTGACCACATTCGATGTTAATTATTCCGTTAGTTACTTCCGATTTTGTACAAGATAAATGAATGTAACACCGTCTGTCGAGCGTATTATAATTCAAGGAACGTGTTCAATTTATCGACAAATATTGGATCGACGAGTTTTAGAAATACTCAAAGACACGGATAAAAAATACTAAAGTTCAGGAAATATTTCGTTTCTATCCCTTCGTACCCCTGTATGTCGCACTTGTAACATTAAACATTTCTATTTATCAACGACAAGGAAATCGATCGGTTACACTTAGAAAACGGATACGATACGAACAACCCTAACTTCCGAACGGACCAACGCAGAAACTCGAAACCAATATCGGAAAATTGTCGACGATTCGATGGGCGCGCGTACCGACAATTGAATTTTTATCTCGTAAAATGAACAATTACCAGCGCAAGGGTAAACAGGTCGGCAGAGCCAATCGGTGGTAAAGTGGATGGAATTACATCAGTCCGGTTGTCGTGTTACGAACTCGTGCAGACTATCGGGGTGTCGGCTTAGCGTTGGAGAGGGGGAAACAACGGGTCGAAGAGGTCGAAGCCAACATCCGGTGTTCGCGGATTGGCCGAAGGACGACTGGTTGACATCGTTTTTGGCCAATCGGGCGTACTGGGCGTCACTGCTCGCCGTTTGCTTGCAATAATATTTGCACTGGCTCGTCTAATCCATTAAGTCCGCCATCGGACGGTGTTCGGTAAATTATTTATCGCCTCTTCCCCGTCGCTATTCCGTTTCCCTCCCTCTGGACCCCCCCTCGCGGTTCCTTGAATTTACGATCTGGGAATATCCGTACATTTCGCGGTGCGAGTCGTTACGAGCCATTCGTGACGTCAGACCTCGGACGTAACGCTAGAACTCGGCACGGGCTTTAAACGACCACCGCGACACTTCCGGAACCTCTTCCGGTGATCGGGATGCCTGGGTCTTTCGCCATCGAATCGATTCACACCTGACACTCCCTTTACGCGAGATTCTTGCCCACGATTTGTTCAGAATCACCAGATTCTTTTTCTTTGGACAATGGAAGTGTGATTTTTTTTCCCCAGTAGTAAGAAAACGAATTCGTTGCATTTTGTTTCTTTTTTTTTTTAAGGCAATGGAAGTGTGATTTTTTCCCAGTAATAAGAAAAAGAATTCGTTGTACACTAATGGAAAGTGACGAATAATGTCGATTGTTAACAAAATATTCTTTTTCCACTTTGCTTCGATTTATTAACTTGTGCTACGACACTTACACGTTTCCCCTTCGATTTATTGCACTTACTGTAGGGAAATATTAGTTTCAATACAAGGAAATACTATAGGGTAATACACAAGTTTCGAAAAAGTGATTTTTCAAAAAGATTCGAACGGTATTATTTATTTTAACTTAATTTCGTTCGATCTGAAATCGGATAGGGGCACGATATAAAAGTGAAAGACAACGTAATTCTGGTTCGACGATCGTTTATTGCAGTGCTCGCAATCGATATAAAAATACTGTACATTAGAAAGACGCGCGAACGCGCGATCATATACAAATAAAATGCACGAACGGCGTCGTTCAAGGAATGGAAATCCATATTTTGTTGCATCCGCTAGAAACTGCAGGAAAACACCGCTTTCGTAGCGAAAATGGCGCGCATTTCAACGTGGAAGAGTTCTTGCAAAGTTCGAGCATAAGTGTAAGCTAATAAATTCAAAGAAAGAAAAATATATCACAATGTAAAGTTTATACAAAGAACATCTTTAAATCAACTTACACCGATTTGCTTCGAACTCATCCGCCATTTTGACCCTTTCACTGCGAAAGTGAATTTTAAATTAAATTATTAATCCTGTCCTAACGATTCGAATACGTTTCAATGTCCCTACGAAAGATTAGACAACATCAAGGAATAAATACATCGTTCGATGATTTTGATTTTTTTCTAATTCGAACGTATTATTCGTTTCGGGCAACTTGTCGTTGAAAAACGGTGTATTTTCGCAACGAAAGGGTACGCGAATTATCAAAATAATACTAGAATTATTTATAAAATTATTCACAAAGATCCTCGGTGCTCGTCCATCGATACGAGAAATAATAAATTATTGCGTCTTCCGGCCATTCGTTGTACAAACGTTAATTTTAATCTAATTTTAACTTAAGCGGTAAATCGTTCGCGAAAATATACATACTATTATATTACAGTCTCTCGTACGAAAATATACAATGGAGTTTAACGTTACATGATTAACCTAAGTCGACTATGTACAGAGTTTTTGGTATTTTTAGCTGTACGATCGAGGCACTCGAGGAGCACCCGATAGTGCTTACGATTAAATAGATTTTCTATAATACATAAAAGGCACGTTGCATCTCCTCAATTTACATGGAAATGGAAAACAATTTCGAGGTATTTCATATTTACATAGAAGGTGTCCCGCTAGAAACGTATCGTCGTGATCTATACGGTTTCCATCGGGACTGTGCTTCGTATACAGCGATCTCGAGTTCCACGATCACTATAGAATCACAATTTTTTATCAAAATCAAAGAATTCTCTCTCCTCGTCTCGAGAGGTATATTCTACAAAATATATATTCTTTCGTATTAAATCTTTCGAGTGTTTTTTGTTTGTTTTTTGACGGTATAACTGATAGATTTGTTGCTCGTTAAGTTTTGTCGTTCGATAAGAAATGGAGCTATTAGGTTCGTCGTTTTAGTTTTATAAATATGGTACTACTGTCGACTCGTTCCTATATTTACAGTTGTTCAAAGTTCTAGCGTATTTCTTTACAATGGAAGAAAGGACAAAACTTATCGAACAACCTAGTATATTCACTCGAGATCACTTGACGTTAAAAGGAAGTAAAAATGCAATAGAAATCCTCCTCTTTTGTGTTTCACCGAGAAACAAATATACAAATAAATTTGAGCTCCAAAGAATCGTGTGTCGCAGTTTGTCTCGCAGCGCATTGACGTTGAACATTATTTACGATTGCATTGTTTCGCGCAATGTTTCTTCAGCAATGATATGTCTTTGATTGTAACGAAATATTTACAATGATTGGCATATTTTGCTTACAATTAAATTAACATTCCACAATGCTTGTCATAGTCTCTTCTACAACGGTTTCGAAGATCGTTAAAATATTCCGTGATTTATATCGAGTTTCTTCAAAGATAAAAGACGGTGAATAAAACCAACGAGTCTAGCCATTTATTTGTTCATTCTTATTTTCGTTCAACGAGTAACGAATAAAACGTAGTCATTTATCTTTTATTTATCCGAAACTTGTATCCGGATGAAAGTATTGCTCGTCTCTGCTTAGAATCGAGAAAGGATTATAGAAAAGTAAAAGGACCACTGTTACACTTCCCTTTGTTCGTCTTTTATTGATTCAAAATTTGTATTCGGATAATAATATTGTCGATCTCTAAAATCGAGAGAAGAGAGAGAGCAAAAGGACGATTTGTCACGCTTCCCTTTCTTCGTCTTTTATTTATTCAAAATTCGTATCCGGATAATAATATTGTCGATCTCTGTCTAGAATCGAGAGAGAAGTATCGAAAAAGCAAAAGTACGAGACGTCGCGCTCCCCGAGGGCGAAATTTCGTTTGCTATCGGCCGAAAACGACTGGAGACCGTCAGCGATCCATTATCGAGGCCGTAAATCCCTACTAACGTTGTGTCAGACATTGTTTTGAGTGGCTTGGCGTGCGCGATGAATGTCAGCACGGGACCAGACAGCGATTGTCACTCGGTCGCTCGTCTCTGGAACCGTATTTTTAGCCGAACCGCGAATCGTTGGCAATTACGCGAGTCTGGGGGTTGGATTCAAAGAGTTTCCGAATCGTCCTTGGACGATTCTGTTTGCCGGTCGAGTGGATCTCTAGGCCCCCGCGAAGACGGGCAGCTGCCACCCTCGTTTTTCGAGTATTTTCTTTTGGATCCGGTCCCGAATCTCTTCGAAACTCGGAGTACCGATACAAGTAAGGATACTTCGGACCCTACTCGGAGATAACGTACAGAGTCGTCGTTAATTCGAGGCTCGAATGGTCGAGTAAGTTACGTTTTCTGGGACGACTACCATTTCGTTTTAAATGGATCTTCGAACACGTTTATCGCGCCGAATCTGTTCTATGATATTACTCGACAGATTTAATGTGTTAAATCTTCGAGGAAATTTCGGAACGTGTAAAGAAAATCGATAGAGAACTGATCGGAGTTAGCGTAGATTAGATTCTTGTCAAAGACCAAAACGAATCGTAGTTATTTTATAACACAGATCGTATCTGTGCGGTTTGACGCGACAAGAGGAGGTCAAAAGGGGATAGAGAAGATTCTTCCCCTACGAAAGAATTAAAAAGTTTTGTTCAATATTCATCGATTCTAAAAACAATCTTCGAAAGAGACGTTGCTCTTCTTTACTTAAAATTTCTGGTCACGTTTCCACTTGGATGGTTTCAGTTTCGCTCTTTTCTCTCTTCGCGAAGGTGTTGAAACTGTTCATTTTGGGGCGAGAGAGCTACAGAATCTACAACTTGGAGAAAGATCGGTTCGAGATAGGATGCCTGAATTATGATCTAAAGATCTTGGCGCGATCTTCGGTCGAGAAACGTTGATTTAGATGCAAGAGGTGATCGGATCTACCAGAATAGCAATTGAGAGCATTCTGAGCGAAGTTGTAGCGTTATATGCAGTTCACGAAGTTAGTGCTACAAGATTCTACGATATTGCCTACAGTGTTTCACTCGTAACAGCACCTGTTTTCGATTTAAATTTACCGCCATATTCACCACTTCCTCTTATTTCTGCCGAAATAACAACATTTTGCCCAATCTCTGAGATACTGCTACACGCGAAATGTCACCGAGGAATTTGGTGCTCGTTTTTCAATTGTGGAGCAACTATATTTATACCTATCGATGGGTGATCCGTTACTAAGGGACACTCGGTGGGAGTTCTTAGCCAGGAAGAAGAGACAATTTGATACAACTCGAATACAAATCGAAGAACGGTATATAATTAGATTCGAAACGTTTCGACTTGTTTTTCAATTCGTTAGAGAGCAACTGTACTCGTCGATAGGTAATCCGTTCCAAAGAGACGCTCAGTGGGGATCTCTGGTGAGAAAAAGGTGACAATTCAATCTTCGAGTACAAATCGTCGAACAGTGGACAATTAGTACTCGAAAGTTCTCTTTGAACTATCTCGAACAGTGTCGTTTCGCGTCCAAGGTTATTCAACAGCGAGACAGAGGGAAGAGGAGCTCCTCGAGCGATCAATGACGAAATGAAAAAACGTACCGACGCGGTTACTAAATGCGAAACGGTTTCAAGGACGGAAATAAGACGCGCCCGATGCGTTTTTCAGGGCGTCTCGCGACTGGAGGACGCGTTTGTTTTTGCGGAGCGAGGTACAGAGGGAAGATCATCGGGTGTCCTGGTTCCCCGAGAAGGCTCGGGGACGTCAGGCTTCCTGGCTAATTGAATTCGAAGAGATTTATGGTTGGCACCGGCGCACGTCCTCGCGAAAAAGAATATCAGCGACTACCGGAGGTGTTCTCGCTCGACTGTCACCGAATAGGAACGTTGATGAATGTTTACGTCCACAATTAAAATCCTCCTTTTGATAACAGAGAGAGGCTCCGATGGCTCGACAACGTTTCAATTTTTCCGGTCGCTCTTCGCGAAGGGAAAGGGTCACGAAAGAATGCTATACTTGACGAGAAGATGGAATCTCCTTTAGGGAGGGCCCCGAGCTTGAACATTTCTTTTTAACGAATTTCTATACTACGATAGCGTTCGAAACGCTGAAATTAAGAGTACGTAGTTTCATACATGGGTGGTCAACAGTTTCACGAGGCTTTGTATCTTCTGCTGGGAGACGATACTGTGCTGCAGTTGGTTCAGGCGAACGTTTACGAAATTGCTATTCTTCTTGCGAACGAAACAAGTATTTGTATCCTATTGTTTCTTATTAATTGGACTTTCGAGTCATACTATACGAAAGTTTCTCCCACAGAAATAACGGATTATCAACCATCGCGGTACCATTTTCCTTGCTAAAACTACTCGAAGAATAATAACAGTAACGTAATCCTACGACTCCAACTTACTTTCTCGAAGAAACTCTTGCGATCCAAATTACACGTACTATCCATAGATGAAGTCTCTCTAGCAAAAATTATGAAAGAACGCCGAGGAGTCAGCCCATAAACCATCGTCCGCTCGTTCCGTTCCCCCCGAAGACTCTCGAAGAATAAGTGTACCATGGTGTACACATCGAAGGGGGCAGAGCTGCACACTACCTTTCCGAAAAACTCTTGGAAAGGAGGCACCCGACGAAAAAAGAAATTACTTCCAAGCATTCTCTGGCCGGCGATCTCGTGACAGCTACGAGTGGGGAACGCCGATGGCACCTCGTTTGGAGGGGTGGGGTTTTTTTCACGAAGATTCAGTGCTGCAATAAAGACGCTGGCGGATTTAACGCGGCGTGTCTTCGTTAAGCCAGTCAAACGCGGCCCAACTTTTCCTTCCGCCGGTTTAAAATAACCGGCCGCGTTCGAGATATATTCACACGGTCGTCGTTTCGATTCAGAAACAGAGCTACCCGTCTGCCCGATATCGAGGAGGATCCACGAAGGGTACCCTCGTTGAACACGCGGCTCAGAAACGGGGAGAAAAATCGTACACGGGCCGACCTATCGGCGCCAAAACGCTCGTTAACGTTGCTACCACCGTTGTTTTGTTTAAGTTTCATCTACTTGCTCGGAGCCGGTTAGGGCTTGTTTCCACAGCCTCGGGACGCTGCCTTGCCGCGATCATCCCTCCTCGTAAAAAGAACTCGTAAAATTGTAGCGAATGACGCTACTGTCCGTCGTTCGGCCTCGAAAGGATGATTTTCGGAGAACTTGGGGACGAGGCGCGTTAAGTTTACTTCGAGGAGGCTCACTTTTCTTCCATCGGGTCGAGATCACGAGTGTTTGGATAGATGGAGAAAATGGAGAATATATATGGTAGATACCTACTGTATAAACGCGTAAATTTTTCTTGTGAACCTAATTAGCAATAATACGGAAATTTCTAGAAAAGATCGATGTTGGAAATTCGTGACTTCTCGACTTTTTGGTACGAAAGATCACGTTGAGAAGTTACGAGCTTTTCGTGGAAAATCTACTAAATCAATTTTCAAATATTTTACGTCACGTTTGCGTCAATTATTGCGAGAGACAACAACGATTGTTACGTCGAAGACACGGGGCCAAGTTGGCAAAGATCTTATAAAGCGACCACCGTCAAGGTCATAAATTCACCCTAACGGATTCACCAAGAACGTTTCAAAAGGTAGCGAAAGTAGCAAGAAGAAACGATGTCGGGAATCCCGGCAATAATCGACCATTCAATGACTTCATTGTACGTGGAGGAGGTTCTTCGCGTGGCTGCAGAAAAAGATTTTGAACGTGGACTATGCTATTGCTATAATTCTTCGAGTTCTTAACGATCGTTGAAAAGAAAATGTTTTCTCTTAAAAAAATTTAAAAAAAAAACGAATCAAACGATGAAACGAGTCATCGTCTATCTTTTCAAGGATCGCGATTAATACCGATAAACAGCCAAGATGTCTTTCGGAATATTTACCACGGTAATTTACTATTTTTGACAATCGATTCGGTACAAGTAATTACCAAACACTATAAGTAATTATTATTTCAACTAAATGTGTTCTTTTCTTTCTCATTACTCTGATCAAATTTTTTGTGGAATATTCAAGAAATTATGTAACCGAAAGCATTGAACCAACATCTTTAAAAAAATGTATCGATCTACCATCTTTCGAAAAAATTCATTGACCGAACATTGGAAAAAAAATTCATCGTCCCAACGTATTTAAAAAAATTCATCGCCACGTTTACCGACGTGTACTTGGGAGAGCTAAGGTCGTAGTCGTTCACCATCATCAACGATTGAAAAACCAAGGACACCACCCGCGTCAGTAACGTGTCGAGCAACGGAAGTGGATCAGAATTCATCGTCCAGGCCAAGCAGCGGAATTTCGTTAAAAATGGCAAGTGTCGACAATTTTCAACGACAGTGTACGTTAGCTAAGCACTCGAGAGAAGTGATCGACCAAAGTCCGGGATCAAAGCCAGAACACCTCTCCGACTAATCCACCACGATGATCGCGCTCGTTCCAGGATCACCTGGGTCGAGATTCATCCGGTTGGTGATCTCGAGATTCCACCGAGGAACGAATCATTCTCGTGATTGATACCGACGGCGGTGGAGCACTAATAAGACCAGTGTAGAAAACCGTGGGGTTTCACACGGTGAAGAAATTACGGATGGAATTGGCCAGCCGGCCAAACATGTCGCACCGTTAATAGACCGACGAGAAGGCGTAAATTATTGGCTTACATTATCACGGAGACGAGTGGACCCGGCTGATCTATCGCGTCGCGAAATGAACTGTCGCGATTGGATTTCAAAGGGCCCAACCACGCGGACGAGGAATGATTTCTATTAATTAGTCATCCCCGTGTCTACGGAAGTGTGACAGTGGCCCCTCTAATTGCGCTTAAAAGACTCCTACGTCCGTCATAGATCGGAGAGACGTACAGGCAAGCACACCTGTTTGCTATCGCGACGTAGTATTCGAACAGGGGAACATTGGTGAACCTTTTCAATATTATTTCATCCGCGAACTTTGCGTAAAATAAGCTACCGAGAGCTTCGAGAGATTTATGGTCAAGTCCCATTGGAGAATCTTGTTATTTCACGAAGGAGACTTTGGTAGGACAATTTTCATTTTTTGGAGGGAATTTTTTGTAAGTTTGTAGTGACATTTTTTGAAAATTGTAGTGGATACGAAAAGATCTTGAAAAGTGTGACATATATAAAGATTTTGAAGATTATACTCGTATACAAAAAGATTTTGAAAACTATAGTAGATGCGATAAGATTTTGAAAACTATAGTGGTTAGAGAAAGATTGTTACGAGACGAATTTAACCGATTTGACAGAATATATAACAAAAAGAAGAAGGTTTGAAAAATAGAAGAAGAACAAAAGAATTCCCAATATTTCTCTCAAAGTCACCTACAAACCTACAAAAGAAGATCGAAATTTTGTCAACAAAAGCGATTCCACTACTCGAATACGGAAAAGTATTCTCAACTCTAACTTCAAGGAATATACATACATCGGGTTTTAGCTACTGAACGAATGGAAATTATCGGTGCCGAGGAACTCGAGCGATGTCGAGTCGACCGATTCCCAAATGCTTGGCAACGTTATATTACTATCCTCTAAAACGAATAATCGTCGATTTTGGCGAAACTGACGGTAAAATTGTTGCAGAAATATACGACAGAAATTTTGTACTTTTTTTTCGTACATTTCCTCGTGTTGGTCGTTATTCAAGCGTACAGCTCTTTCTCAGACTTCTCGTTGATCTTATTTTCGATCGTATTCAATTTTTAACTGTTGGATTTCGTATCGATTACACGCGAGTCTACTGTACTTTTGAGAATTTCGTCCACTACTAAACCTTATAGTTGCATCAAAATCGACGACCATTGCTCGGTGGATGCTCCGTTGTTACCGTTGTTTATATCCACGGGTGATTTCGGTATTTTCGAGCCAGCGAAAATAGGAAATCGATCCTATTCTCTCTTGCACTCGTTCTTTTGTAATTCACGTTTACCTCGTGACCGAAGGCGTCACTGCTTCCGATGGTGGATGAGGTTTGTTTCCGAGGTGTGTTTAGAGGTTCGAGTTCCAATCATCCTCCATCCTCCAAACGCTGAAAGCGTACGAGAGTTTCTCGTGTGCCATGTAGCTGCACGACGATGAAGTTATTTCTCTCGCAGCCAAAACCGCGCTTCTTGGATTCCTGTCACCTGGAAACAGGAAATTTCGTTTTCCAATTAAATACGTTCTCCTCGAAACGAAATACGCGTAATCAATGCCCTCCTCCCCATTATTTTTCAATATTTCGGTATAGATTTATACCGAATTTTAATTTTGCAAAGTGTGTTTATTAGTTTATTTATACGGAGCCATTTGCGATGATAAAAGTTGAAAAGGTTCAATTTTGTAAATATTAACCGTTAATTGTACCTCTTCAAAGTAGAAATATTACTATGCAAAGATAAAACTGTATCCATCGTTACGATGCCAATACGACAGACAATTCAGTATAATTATAGTTTAATTTGTAAAATATTTCCTTTGGTGAAATCGTGTAAACGACAAGAATTTTTTTAACACTGCAATATTCTAATGGATTTGTAGAGACGTTGAAGAATTGCAAGATGGAGTCAGAAAAATGCCTTAGATATACACTTGGGTTTTTTTCTTCAATCTCCAGAATTATACAAGGTGAGTCATACATTTCGCACGAGTTGCATCTCTTTTATGGTCGACCATAAAAAAATATGGCAGAGAAAAAAAATGTTGAACGGTGTACCAACGTCTTTCTGCGACTTTAAAATAACAATTTGGAGTGTGTAAGAATAAAACGGAAACAAAATTAACTAAAACAAACAAAACTTAAAAGCATCGTACAGATTTTGACGTTCACATGTTTTTTTTTTTCAGAAACGACTTGTACATACACTCAATATAGTTCTTGATATAATTTTTCATTCGATAATCAACGTGTAACGTCTGTGTCAATTTTCATTTTTATAGAATGTCTTTTTTATGCAAGATATCTTTTTTTTAATTAGTTGGTTATAATTGCATCGATCATTGGAATGAATTTAAACTATTGATTACGTGTTACAGTTTTTGAAAATGTTTAATTCTAATACCATACAAAAGTTAGAATTTTTGCCTTCGAAATTTACGGATAAGAAATATTTGTTACGCTGAATTAGATAATTTAGGACACGGTATTTCTTTCTCTTTGGAACGAGAGTCGCATTTTTCTCGCACAAGTGTCAGATGAAGAGTCACACGAAGAGTCAGACGTAGAATCAGACGTAGAGTCAGACGAAGAGTCACACGAAGAGTCACACGAAGAGTCACACGAAGAGTCAGACGAGAAATGAAATAAAAAATTCATACGACGTATAGATCTCAGTGACGTGTGAAGAAACCGTAGTTCGTACGTGGTACAGGGCCTGTACACGAGGGGCTAAGTAGACGCTGGCGTCCCTAACGAAAAAGAACGCCCCGAGAAGATCACGATTCCTGCCCGACCGCGTAAAAAGAACACAGAGCGAAACGAGGGGAGAACGCACGCCGACGGCGTATCAACGGCGGTTAAAATAAAAGGAGCAACACGCCGGTATTTGCGTCCCGGTTGCAGCGCCGAAAGGGGACCGATCGGTGCCTTCGGAGACGTTCAGCGTCTCGATATCTTTAGTCACCTGGAGTTACAGGCGTATCGTCGCCGTTTGCCGCACACCGGGCCCTTCTTGTACCCTGTCAGACGCCGAATGAGACATCGGGGGATGCTGATTTGCCAGTGACGCTCTCAGAGATGCAGGGCCCGGAGGAACTAGAAATTCATGGATCCGCTAATCCTGTTCCAGTGTAATCGGACAATTTCCAGGTATTCATTGCTACAGTTTACAATGTGGCTAGTTATATTTACTGACTTATATTTTTTAGGAAATATTTTATAGTTTTCGATTTAAATTACAATACAATTGTAAACGTAAGTTCCAACAGGAGTGATCCAAATAAAGTAGGATCTTCACGAGTTCGAGGGAAAAAGCAAATTTGGATATTCTCGGTTCACCGTTTTCCTTAAATATCGGAGGTTGTTCTCGTACAGGATACTGGAGAGTGTTTAGGGCCACGATGGAATCTCCTATGGCAGTTTGTAAATATTGTGTCGATGACGAACGGAGTCGAGTGCCCGGGAAAATGTGTTCACCGGAAAGGGTAACAGAACAAGCACTCGTGTAAAAGTTGCTGGGGCGAGTGGCGTAGTTTGTGACTTCTGAATCAGGGGGACTCTTTCATCGCGGGGGTCTGTTTAATTACATTGCGCTATAAACAAACGCACTGGCCCCCCGAAACACGTGGCACTTGGCTGCCGACGGAGGACGCCATAGTACTCCCTGGATAGCTTCCCAACCGACTATGGGACATTGTCGTTTAGTCTCGTTTTCGAATGGAAGTTGCTCAAGTTAAGTGAACTCGCAGAAGTCGATTTGGTTACTCGAGGAGCAAAAATCTTGACAATCGGGTCAGAGATTTCATCGGAAAAGAGTCTCGATGAACGCAAACGCTGAGACACAAATTGATCTATATAGGTAGTTTCCAGTGTTTGCGGAATCTCTTAGCAATTGCGAAAAGATAAGTTCGACTTACCAGTATCCTCAGTTGCGTCGGTGTTCTCCATGTTGCAATGCAACACCTGGAACAGGAAGTCAATGTACCTAGTGGCCAACTTGAGTGTCTGGATCTTGCTGAGCTTGTCGCTGGGTAAGGTCGGTATGATCTTCCTGAGGGCTGCGAACGCCTCGTTCAGGCTCTGTGTTCTCTGCCTCTCTCTGACGTTTGCCATCACTCTCTGGTTCTGTATCTCCTCGAAGGTCGCGCAGCTCTTTCTCCTGAACTTGGACTTGGTCGAGGAGGCATTGCTCTCGGTCTCGGACTCGTTCTCCGCGGTACTGGACTTCCTCTTCCGTTTCCCGGTGGTCCTGGACCCCTCGACCGCGTAGTTCTTCGTCGACGAGGACGGTTCCATAATTTCGTTCAGCTGCTTGTACCTCTGTTGCTCGATCTCCGGCTTGTACTCGACGATCTCGGGTTTGTACTCGAGTACCTCCGGTTTGTACTCCACGATCTCCGGCTTGTACTCCATCGGCTCTACGTGGTGGTAGCTCTGTTGGGGATACCTGGGAGCGATCTCCTCGCCACCGGACGAGTACATCTGCGGCGAGGGTGTCAGGTAGAGGCTCTGCTCGTGATCGCGGCTGTGATCCGAGAGAAAACCTGGCGAGTTGTCGTGCAAACGTCTATCGTACTCGGACACCTCGGTTTGCAAATCCCTCAGTATCTTACCGCCGGGATGCTCCTGGTACCTCTTGGTCTCGTCTTGATTTCCGTAGATGGGGTAGGCGGGCGGTTGGTAGATCATTTGGTGATGATGGTGGTGATGATGGGGCTGGTAACCCGGTAGATCTCTGTGCTCCGGTGGGCTGCTGAGATCCATCAGGTGTGTGGGCGGCGAGAATCGCTCGTAGTGGTTCGGTGAATTGCTGGCCGAGCTACCGGCACTGTGGGGTATCCCGGAGCTGTCGTTGTTGTCCAGATTGTAAATACCCTGGATACGCTGCGACTGGAGGCTCACCGGATGTGTGGTCTGCATTGTTTCCCGTCGGAACTGTCAGCGCATGGAGGACGATTGCTTCTTCGAAACTGTCACCCGGTTTCCCTGCACCCCGTGAACGCGGATCTCTCGAAGCTTCGAACACTCTTCGCACCCAACACTGTTCGCACTTGGTTGTTCTCGGACACACCGGGAGTGACGTAAAAAGAGAAACCTGGGCCCGAAACAGTTCCAGAGCCCTGTGGAAATTCTCTCGAGATTTCGGCGAGGAGACGCGATGTTTACGTACTCGACACTGTGGATATGTATTCTATTCGTTAAGAGTATCGTCGAACGACTATCGAGCAGGTTTCTCGCCGAAGACACGTCTCTGCACGAAGGTTAACACTCGTCTGAAGCAACAGGGTCTCCGTCGGCTTCTTGATGTCAGGAAGGAACCCCGCCTCCGAGCATGGGGCTGCACCCCCCACCTTTCGCCGCTCCGGCTTCCCCCACCTCGACCTACGTGTTCTCCCACCACTTCCCACGCAGCCCCTCCACCGGGCCCGGACGGTTTCTTTTAACCGTCGCGTCTGTCAGTTAGTCCCCACCCACGAAACTTCTCCCGTGAAAAGAAAGGGAAGGACGGACACCGTGGACGGGAGAAAGAGGGGGCTGGAAGAGGGAATCTTGATCGCGAGGAAGACTCCCGGAGCAACAGAATTGTATCTATAATGCGAGAGGAGTATCGAAGAAGCGCGTGGATAAGGGGAGGGAGAGCAGAGAGGAATTTCTACGGGAAAAGAGCAGACACGGAAATTGGGGACTTGTGAATTTATTTCGAGTTCGTTATCGATCACTCCTGATCGATGCAGTCGATCCTCGAATGAAAATTAAAATGTCGGTAGGTGTATCGAGGTTGCAATACTTTAGGTCGTAATTTTTATTCAATTTCGGAGTATTTTTTAAAATTAGTTTCAATTTGTTTCAGTTTGGTGTACGAGTTGCCTTGTGGTCAGTCGCAAATTTTTAAATAAAATAATAAAAGTATATTTGCGTACACTTTCGTTGAAAGAGATGTGCGAAATTAATAGAAATCCGGATAAAATAAAAGTATGAATCTACAATTTTTACTACACTTTTACTACAATTTTCATTACACTTCTACTGAAATTTTCTACAATTTTCTACAATTTTCATCAAATTTCGACTAAAATTGTACAATTTTCATCAGTTTTCGGAGCAGGAAAGAAAACAAAAGCAGAAGACACCCATTTCTTTAAAATTTCTTCGATAGTCGAGGTGGAAGGGAAAACGATCGACGGTCCTCCGCGATCGTAATCGAGGAGAGTAGGGGCTGGACAAGGAACGAGTTTACAGGGTTCCAGCGTCCACGAGCGAGACGGACGACTCAGATGGGAGAGAGAAGAGAAGAACGAAGAAGAAAGATGGAAGTCTTGAGGGACGACCCATGTTGAATATTTATATCGCGTGGAGCCAGTGAGAACAAGGCGAGGGATCGCGTGGAACAGGCTCCGATCTGCGAAACTTCGCGTTTGCTTGCCACGGAATGGCGCGAAAACGGCCGATTCGCTTTCTTCGTTTCGCCAAACATTCGTTTCTCGTTGTTCTTTGTCCGCACAAACTTCTCTTCAATTTGTACACCGTATAGTCAACGACTTACTCGTTTCTTTTTGAAATTATACGCGAGAAGTTCACCGCACGGGGTGTTTTCCTCTTTGAAGTATAGTCGAAGCTTTCCTCGAGATCTATTTAAAAGTTTCCGCGGTAACGTTGAGATTAACGAGACTGTCGCTGCTCAACGAACTTGAACCGCACTCGAAATAGTAATTTCTCCAATTTGATAGAATTGACTTGGACTTCGTTCTAAGAATTTAGATCGAGACTCTGTGCAAATGACATAACGGTTTGTAGGTCTTCTCTTTGAATAGAAAAATAAAGGAATACTTGGTCAAAGTAGGTTCACAGATCTCTTGTTTCGGAGTGAACAAAGATCGCTTATTAAAGTAATATAAATTACGTGGAATTATTCGATAACTTCGTTACAAGTGATGTTAATTTATCGTGAGGAATATTCTTTGCACGGTCCTTTCATTTCTTTGGAATAAACGTTGACGAATAATATCAATTACCGAAGAGATATGTCCTTTGTTTAGTCGATCAAATAGCGCCATAAGTATATTTTATTTACCCTAATTCGGTTTACTTTACCAAGTTTTCTTTTCATTAGGTATATTTTTTACACATATCGTTTCACTTATCTTCCATCTTCGTTGTTAGATTTATTAGATTCTTGAAAGGGAACCATATCCACAGAATCGAAACGTTTAACCCAATTGAAGTTGTGCCAAACGTATGTTATTCCCCCGATTTTCCAAATAAAGTACATTCCATTGATACTTATCCAGTGATATAAAAGAATAAAAGGAACTACGATTATTATTTTCTTAAACGATTGAAATAGGAAAATTGTTTTCAAAAGAAGTTATCTGTCACGACACACCCTATGTAATAGAGAAATTGCAGCATATTTGAAACACTAGTTTGTTCGAGACGAATAAAAAGTAACGATAAAAAATGGGAATAAATAAAACTGAGCAATATTAAAAGAAAAAGAAAAAATATCCGAAACTGTGGTCCTGTTGAAAAATAACCTAAAGTAACAATTTTGTTACGTTACGAATAATATAGAATAGCAGTATTCCAACTTATTTTTTCTTTATAGAATTAAAAAAATAAGTAGACAATAAAATTAGTTTCTTTTACTTCTTATCTAATTGGGAACAAAAATCACAGTGTAAGAACAATCGTCGAAGGTAAATACCTATTGTAAGTTTTCGAATTTCATTGCAGTATAACTGCACATATATAACTTCCGGTGTCATACCAGCACATTCATAGTGTACTCACATTTCACATTGCAGCCATTCTTCTCCTGCTTTATCTTCGCTGTAATTCACATTGCTGATGAGGCACGTAACATCCTTCTCAGTAAGTTTCCTATTTCAAATTCCATTTGTTTTTCCGTATTCCGAATTAACAACCCGGAATTGTTACCTGAAATTTCCCACCACGTTCTACATTCTAAATAAAATAACATTTCTTCTACGAAACAATCGCAAAATTGAAACGAAACCATAAAATTGATACGGAAACGAGTACACGTACAATTTACTCCAAACTTTTAATACATCTTAACCACGATTGCTACGATTCAATACAGCATTTAATTACTTTGTAAATCGAGTCAAAAACCTGGAAAACAATTCCTCCGTGAACGATAATTGGTTAAAGGATCGTACGTCCCTCTTGTTCGCGTTGTTAGAAATTCGATAACATCAATAGTGTCTTAGATTCTTTGGTATTCAAAATTACCAAATAAACTATATTCTCTCTAGATTCGAGCAACGAGACCGTTAATGTCCCACAGGATGTATTTTTTTTTTTTCCAGAAGAAGCTCTCTGTTTCCAGTTCTCTTCTCTCGGTTAGGTCCTCTTCTGGACAACTCGTGACGTCTTTATAGCCGACGAGGAAGGTGCAAATTGGACGCTTAAAGGGGCCTAAATATCGGCGCCAGCTTCGTGGACGTTTTAATCTGAAATAGCTCCGGTGGAAGTGTTTTCGGGATTGAAATTAATGTAAGCGGCGTGGAACGATTCAAAATCGCGCGCAAGAGCCGCGGCGACCAGCGTGATGGATGACCGGGCCGGATTGCCGGGACGTGTTTGTTGTGACGGACGAAAGCTCTTTTGAAGGTGTCTATAAATTCCGCGTTTTCGAGCTTTCACGAGTTCCACGGTTTTGCCTCCGCCACGTGATTTACCATTTCGTTCGACGTCGCGCCACCGTTGCGAGAAATTTTGTCGCGAGGGTGGCAGCTAAGAAAAGTACTAAATTCATCCTTATGGGGTTAGGCTACCACGAGGCGTTGAAAGTGTAACGGACTATTGGGAAAACATTTTCCGAAAATGTTCGTATTAGCGAGAGAAATATAGCTACGTGTCTATAATGTACGTAAAGTTTCATTTTTAATTTCTCTTTTAGACTAGAGAGAGAGATTACACTATGGGGTATACCAGAGTACGGTGTGAGACGGGATATTAATACACGATTTTAAATAAAGAATTTCTTGGTGCAAAAATGTAGACCATTTTTTTTTTTTTATTTGTAAATCACAAGAATTGAAATATTGAAAAAATTCTGGGTCAAATGATGGGCTATTTAGATCGATTTGATATCTCTTACGTCTCTACGAAGCAAGAAATCGTTTATACAATGTAGTCGTGTATAATATAGTGTACTCTCGATTGCAATTTTTGTCTGAAAAAAGAATCGAAAATAAAATTTGTATATATCTCTGTCGCTGTTAAAAAAATTTTCGGAAAATACGTTTTTGTTTAGAAGAAAGATTTTCAAACTGTGACCGTTACCATAAAACCACTCTCGAATGTGTTTTTAGCATTTCAAAATATCTCTCTCTTCCATTCGTTTGCATCGGCTATTTGTTTATTTTCGCGCTTCTTCATTTCTTCGGTAGCGTCTCTTCTATAAATGCGTTGATATTTTCCCTAAATGTTTTTATTTTTTCGTTACCTACAGCTACTTTTATTTTTTCGTTCCCAAATTATTTCTTTAAAAGAACTGCTACTTCTCTCTTTACCTTTTACTTCTATTTCGAATACATTTATTTCTTCGCTCAGACTTCGTTTCTTCGTTATTTATATTTATTTTTTCCTTTGGCGATTATCTCTTCTTTGAGAACTTTTTTCTTCGATGAATGGTTATTTTTTTCGAGATATTTTCATTCCATTGATTATCATATACTTTATTTATAAATACTATTATTCCTTCATCTTTTACCTACTTCTTCTTCGCACCTTTCTTTAATCTTTCTTTAAAATGGAAGATTCGATAAATTTCTTCTGTACTTTAAACACACTGGTATTCCACTACGTTCTTTTAAGATTAGACAACTCGTGAACGCGAAAGTTTTAACTATTTTTAATTTTCCATTATTAAATACAAAAGTTTATCACTTTCCCTACGACACTGTACAATTTTATTCATTCCTGTTCTCCGCCACAATTTTGAATTAATCTCGAACAAAGTGATATTCGAAATATGCTGCACTCTTCTGTATCAAGGGAATGGAAGCGTCACCGGTTGTTTCTTTCATCAATTTTCGGCTCGACCACCCAGTCGGTGTGGTTCGTACGAAGTTTCATCCTCCCATCCCGAGGGATGGGAAAAATTGGGTCGAAGCGATGTTCGAACCGCGTTGTCGAATTCACGAGCGTTTTAAGGAAGTGGTCAACACTCGGTAGTAGGAAGACGCCGCGAGTTATTCGACTTTGATCACCGACGAGTATTATTTTGGCGTTCGGCCGCGTTATTTATCGGCCTCTTTATTGGCGATCTGATTTTCAGTTGGACCGTAGCCAGGATCCAGCGGGACGAGGATGACGGCGAGGGCCTCGAGCGTTTCTACTGGTCGTTTCACTTCTTGGAACCGTCATCCAATGGACAAACCAAACCACGACGAAGCCGCTAATGTCTTCACTTTCGATAAACGTTTTTCGACGTTGACGACGAACGCGCACCCTGTGGTTCGAGCATTATTAAAAGTGAGAGAGGAACCCTTTCGGCCGTAACGTTAATCTGGAATCAGAGTTGGGAAAATTGTATTTCCCCTCGAATCGATCGAATCATCCAAAAGTTATCCAGGATATGTATTGCGTATATTGTATAAAATACAGTTTGCAAAGGTTTGTATTATTTTGGAACTCTTGGTACAGGTACAGTAATTTCTATTTTATTTCTTTGATTCAAATTGATAAAATACACGATTTAATCCCGTTGTCTCATCCCCTTGTGGTTGTATCACTGTTATCGTGTAAACGAATTTCCCCAAAATGCATTTAAGCGACTCTCGAAGGGCCATGCAGTACATAGTATGCACGTGCGTGCACTTGTGGTGCACGCACCGTTTCACGATATTAACGCGGACTTAATTGCGCGTGCTCGGTCGCGTTTAATCGGCGCATACGCGCGATGCGAATGCCTGCTTCGTCGTGCGCGACTGCAGGTTTAAGAGTCCCTGTCGAGTCCTCCAGATCCTTTTTTCTTTTTTTAACCATAAGACATTTTACAGCGTCTCTCTTCGCTCTTCACCGTCTAACATTATTCGGAATAAAATTCTCTCTGGAGAATAATATTTATTCTTCGAGAAACATCTTCCGAAAATGCGCAACTTTTCTTGCGCAATTTTCTTAACGTTAAAATTAATTTTTCAATCGCAAAAAATTCTTCGATCTGACATCTCATAACCTGCCTCGATTAATGTAAAAAATTACAATGTATTGTTAAATTTGATACTTAAATTTTGATACTTATCAAACATTTAATTACAAACTTCTATAACGTCTTCTCGTCCCTTAACGAAACTTAAGAATTTCGACTTGAAATTTAAATTCAATATATACATTCGAGACAGTTTATATTTCATTAATCTTTTCGTACAAACTTTCCCCTAAAAAACTATTAATTACACCACCTTTGTACGATGAGTACACTACAACTATTTAAATATAGATATTTATATTCATAGGGCAGAATCGACTTTAAATTATAATCAAATAAACTTGAACATTTGTCAGTGTCTATTATCAACAATATTCCATCAAATATGGACAAATCCAATCCCTTTGTAAAGTGCCCTAAATTATTAAAAAAAAAAGTCACCATCATCTATTCAAGTCGACTTGGCATAGATTGCGACTCAATTAATCGTTCGTCTAATTCTTCTAGAAGATCGCAACGAAGCGCTTCTCCGGTAGGTTCGTTTGCATGTGTATTTCCACGCGAACCTGTCGCTGACACCTTGTCCAGATCGCCTAATTAGCAGAAACTGGTGTCCAACAATTCCGTGGAAGCGGTGCACCGTCTTGACGAGTGAAATCCGATTTAATGGGAATTTATGGAACCGGCTGTATAGTCCGACAAAACCGGTGACAGAGACAGGGACGCGTTCCGTGTTGAATTCGGCCACCAGCAAAGCAATTAGCACCTGGTGAGCACCAGTCACCCCCCCATCCCCTTGAAAGCTGCTTTTCCCCGCTGCCCTTGTCATAAAAAGGGCGCCGAGCTGTCTGCAGTCGACCATCTGGTCGTTTATGGATGGAAAACCCCAAGAACTCCTTCTAATGGCGATTCGAAGTGAACTTTAATCTCATTATTATTTTTAAAGTGGGAGGAAGGGAATGAACGAGTTTTGCGCCCGTCAACTACAAATTACGTTTACTTTTAACATCGAGACTATTTTTTTGTTCTAAAAATATACATTATAGAGTAATCATACTCTCGATTCGTAGGGTAGTTACGTAGAAGCTGAGTCTTGATCAAAATGATGTAAATCGGGATCATTTTTTACTTTTTTTTTTCTTTTTATTTATTAATATTTATCGTCAAAGATATCCTACCAATGGGTTGCATAATTAGAAGAGTATAATATTCGAATTTTATTTGTCGATGAAAATGGCCGTCAAGGGGCGTCGAACAAAATGGAGCGCTTGAAGTCCCGTCGATTGTAATAACGATCCACTTCTTTTCTTACACTCTTTCCATTACCTGTTAACAATTCTAATATTTTCTGTTATAGGAATGCAAGAATATCTCCAACTCGGGAACGTAAATGTAGCAAACCCGGTTCTATTATCATAATTTATGTTCAAGGTGTTACATATTTGTTTGTGATTTCGATTTACTCCGAATTTGAGTTTGATTTTTTAGGCTTGTCGATGGAATCTCTAAGGCGATCGGTGAATTCGTTTCTGCGATCGAACGTCCCTGATTTTACCGTTCGATTTGCACAACATACTCGGTAGCCTTCGGGTCCAACGTTTATGGTAGCCTTTGAAGGATGGACGGCGAGCATTACGGCAATAGACGCAGAATGGCGGCCCATGTGTCGTTACTTCGCCGACCGTTCCGCCGGCGAATTTGCATTTACGAGCCGAACGGCAACCCGGAACATGTGTTCGCGACCTGCCGACAACTGTCGGTCGGAAACACATGTTCCTGGCCCAGGAAAAAGGTGAAAGTCCCTAGTAGGACCGCGAAGACAATTGGCAAGGTCGCAGGACAAGTTTTCCTCTTCGTTCGCCCAACTCTTTTCAGGGAAAGCGAGCAAGGTTTTCGTTTATTAACGAAAAAACGTTAGGGGGTGTGTTATCATAGTTTTGGAAACAATTGTCGAATGAAAAATGAGAGCATAAATTACAAAGAATCTTCGACTTTGACTCAAGATATCAGAATTAGCTTCCTAATGTTCATTTCGATGCAATTGTTCCTTCGTAGAAACAAAGAACGATAAAGAGTCCGGAGTAGTAGACCTGTCCCCCTAATATTCATTTCGATACAAAGAATGATAACAAATGCAACAAGAAATGGTAAAAAATCTGTAACTTTGAGCCTAAACGAGATTTAGCCTTCACGGTGACATTCGTTCGTCCCCCCTCCCCCCCTCTCAGTTTGGGACGCGGAGGATTTTTCTGCGTGCCCCTGCAAACGAAAGGAACGTGCCCTCGCGTACACTTTTCCTTCTACCTCGGCCTTATTGCTCTGTGTTCGTTGGCACGGCGGTACCGTGTGTTCGACACATGGCGAAGACAGTGCCACCGGTGCAAACATTGTAGAAGCTATCTGTCGGCGCGGCTCGTAAAGGCAGCGTTTATAATGCGTACGGCCTAACCCCGGGGACACTTGGTGAGCAGCACGTGGGCAATAATGTTAGCCGAGAAGCCATAGTAGATATTGTCCGCTCACAGATATTTCAAGTTTACGGCCTACCTACCGATGAAGGCGCCCCGATTCGCGGATCCTCTTTTTCCTCCTGTCCATGGTCGTTGTTTTGCGCGGGAAAATCACTACCTGACGTATTTAATCACCGTTCGCGAGATTTAACGACGTATCCGACTCACCCTCGGTGCTTACCGGATCAGAGACGTCGCGATTTATCGTACGTTAACGTTGCGCAACTGTCGCAAAGCACCGGATACGCAAAAACAATTCACAAATTCAATGAAGAGCACACTTTGTTACATTTGGGTGCGAATTCAATCTACGGTTGATCTTCGAACAACCCTGATTCGATTTTATGCGATTTTTTCGCAGCTTTTTAAGTTCTGTTCGCCGCCATCTTGAATCGCAATGGCTTCAAATGACGATGCTTCTATTCTTTTAATCAAGTTTTAAACTTTATTGTAAACATACATTATAATACGTACAAATACACGGTACGCGTTAGAAAATAAAATTCTAGAGTAGATGAAACATTACGGTTAGTTCTTGAGGGGGTTGAAAAATTTTATTTCATATTTTTTATTTCCATTTCCTCTGGAACACTGTACGCAAACGGGGTCGTCGTTGATCCGAGATCGATGATTAAAGACACCTTATTCTTGTCACGATGTTTCGACGCATTCTTCGAACCGAAGACGTTTACAGGAGTCCAAAGAGGCCGAGATTTATATCAGAATTTACATCAGAAGGAAGAAAGTAAATAGTCCTCTTGAAAGGGAAGAAAGCAGCGTTTGAGTTCTACGGGTGGCACGAGACCGAAAGTCGAATGGTCTTTATGATTCTTGAATGGCGACAAGTGCCTCTCACAATACTGACCCTCGAAACTCTGACGAGAGTATCCTCGCTACTCCTCCCGTTCTACCTTCTTATTGTATACTCGCTATGGACCATCGTCATCGACCACTGCAAAGAATGGAGTTAATTGTTACAAAGTTACGAAGAAAGAGGTGCGATGACCGAAACTTCCTTTTCAAACTCACTTTTTTAAATTTTCGATCACTTTGTTACTCCGTGATAAATATTTGCTCGATAATCGCGTAAACATTTACGATCGCCGGAAGAGAAATGTAGTTTTCATCGAGTAAATATAAAACAACTTAAATCGATAAATTCGATGTGACAATTGAAAAGTGTTGTATCGTTAAAAAATTCTGTTGCGTTGGAATCGTTTTATTTTTTTTTCTTTCGATGCAAGGGTTGTATCATTTCGACATAAATTAATTGTTAGGTACGTCCAGGGCTTTTTTTGGAAAATAAATTAATAGAAATTCTTCTTTGTTAAAAACGAGAGAAATACGTCCGATTGATAATGTTACATCGATTGTTTTCAACGTCCTGTAATTAATTTATCGATTTTCTGTATCTTCTTTTGTAAAGTGTGGAGAGAGGAGGAGGATTGTCGAGCGAAGAGCTTTGGTTGGTGTATGCACCACGTGGAGAGATTTTAACGGTATGCACGATCGCCAAGAAACCGGTAGTTGCTAATCTGCCTATTGTTTTCAACGCAAATATTTTTCCGGTCTGTTAATCCGAATTACCGACTGACTTTGGCGATCAGAGTTTACGCGCAAACCACGTACCTCGCGGCGAAAGCTTTCTCAAAGTTTGCCAAACAGGCAGCACTCTGAAACAACAGCAATTTCCAAACTGCAACATACCTTTTTCCGAGATCTCGAGGGTCGGTAGTCGTCCAACCGTTTACCAAGTTACAATTTCTGAAATAATCCAAAGCTGTAAGTTAATTACAATTTATCTATATTTTAATATTACGTTAATTTTAGTTCTATGTTCTATGTAAATTCTAGGTGTGAGATCGCGATATGAATTAATGATCTCTTAGTTAGGTTTCTTCGTATTTTTTCTAACGTTCCTTCACTATATTCTCATATCGACTTCAAACTACATACTTCCAATTTCATTATACTTTTGCATTCTGCCAATTTCGTTACATTCTACATTCTGTGAGTTCCATTGGATTTCTACATTCTGCCAATTCCGTAACATTTGTACATTCTGCCAATTCCGTAACATTTGTACATTCTGCCAATTCCGTAACATTTGTACATTCTGCCAATTCCGTAAGATTTCTACATTGTGTAACCTAACTTAAGTAATCTACATAGTGAAAGAATCTATCCGCATCCTCCTCCGTATGTTACAGTTCTTATCATCCTTCCTGACGATCGTGTGCCGTGTAACGTCAATTTCATTCAACACTCCTCCACTATTCGGATCCATTGAGGTACGTGCTTCAGTTTTATGGCAGCTGCCGGCACGAAGCGAGCGGGACAGCGTGTTGGCCACCAGCCGAACGGTGATTGCAGCGCCGTGAAGCACGTGCTACCTGTTTGCACCCAGCGAACCAACACCGGTGACCTCTCGGCGTTCCTGGCGAACACATGTCAGCACTCTGGCCAGGTCCTATAAATTCGAAGAAAATTTGGCGAGCACGTGGTGATCACACGGTGCTGCCCTTAGGTGTACCTTTAATGAGATTCCAGTCACGTTGCTTATCTGGTGTCCCTCGCGTGTTCCTCTCTCGAGTAATTGCACCAACGTTTCGAAGAGAAACCGAGGAAATGCTTCAGAAACGAACCATTTACGCGATTGGCTGAATCTCTCGGAGAAACTCGAGTCAGATTCAGTTTTACCAAACTGGTATGATTTCTTTTGGAAATACCAGTTACGTAAGTTTTCGTAGCAATTGTGAGTTGAAAGTTATCGAACCATTTCTCTCACAAGGTATAATCGATTTAGAGAATCCAATATTTAATTATTTCAATCACTGATCGATCATTCTTTCCGTGCAACGTAGAAAGAGTAAAGGCGAATTTAAGGGAGCAAAATTTGGTACTCAACGGGGTTAAATACACGAAAGATTAGGTTGCCATCGAAACGAAAAGTTATTCCTACACTGTCAACCTTACGCTCGAAGTAGATTAATCGACCGTTTTTCACAGGTCCCGGATTTGAGAGTTTAGGGACGACGATCGACACAAGGTGTGCGCGACGCTGAAAATTGTTGGGGAAAACCATCGAGGATGATTCAGTTACCTGCGCAACCCCCACGGTTAATTTCGGGCCTGGACTTCGAGGCTGGATTATGGGACTTTATTAGCCCGGTAATCCAAAAGTGGCGAGCATACGGGCGACGTATTTCCCCATCGTATTGCGGTAAAAGCACCAGCAGACCTATTATTTCTAGCACGTTCCAGCACATTCGAAGAACATTGACCGTTTGCTGGTTCGAAAATCAGATTTCGATTCGAGACGTAGGTCGAACAGGATGAAATCTACCTGACTACAGAAGGAAGAACTTGTACCGATGGAATCGATACGAATAGATAAAACTCGATCCGTTAACATCGCGCTGCACGAATTTTATCGTATTCGTTGAAATATTGATTTCTCGGTTATTTATATATTCGCGAATCGACCAATCGAGCCAAACGATAGCTGGACAAATCTGCAACAATCGAACAGATGAGAAATCAATTATAACGCACCTGTTATAAAGAGCAACAAATATGAATTGTAATTACCGCTACGATCACCGTTACACGGACAAAACACGCACAAGCCCACCGCAAGTGTCAAATTTTTAAGGGTTCAGTGTTTCCGTACACTGCGAAGGCACCGGTGGAATAAATTGTAAAGTGCACTCGAGATACAGGTTTCCACAAAATTAGATTGCTCTGGGTATTTCCAAATTAGTGGTCGTAAGTCCCCGCTCCATCTCTGCTGGTCGCACCGACTCGTGAGCATTTCGCGCTATACCTACTTTTCGCAGTCTATTGCGATTAGCCTATTAATGGCCACCTCCTGTGACAGGGATCATCTTCATTGTCGTCTTGCTGGTGGCGTACTTGCTCGAGTACACAGGGGGTCCTTTGAAAGGACAACGGTGCTCCACCCTCGACCGTCAATTGCCTCCTGGCGAATCAACGGGGAAGGATAGTAAGTCGGTGATTTTGTACGGTGATTATACAGGGTGTTACCGAACTGGTGGTACGAGCTAACAGGAGGTGAACAAATAAGTGGAAAATGTGGAACGATATTTTCTTGTACAAGAACTTTTATTTTTGAATACACAGTTTTATTTATATCCGACACGATTAGGAGGGGTCACGACTCAATCGAATTTATCGAACGATAGTAGTCCACCGTTTGTGTTGCAATGTTTATTCGTTTGTATAATAGACGAAAGTGTAGGAACGTTTTATGGATACGTTATACAGGGTACAATATACTGAGTTAGAATTTATTCGATTAATTTATTCATTTCTTCAGGACTCGTTCTCCTTGATTCTTTTCTCGTTCAGTTATGGTTCTTTTTATTCTCGATTTCACCAAACAGTGGATAATAATTATTGGAATATTCTCTGCACTTTTATTCCATATTTAGCTGGCTTTGAAGTAAAGTGCTGCGTAAATTTTACCCTCTGTAAGAGAAAAGCTGCTCGTCTATTGTTAGATTTGTAGAAGGTTTGTACAGTTTTACTAAATTAGAATTTAACGTGGTCCACAAGTCGCGTGGAGAAACCAGATTATTATTTATTGTTCGTGTATGGAATTTCTAGGTAATAAGGGTTTTGCAGGTCTTTGGTAATTTTGTTATCGATTTTTATTTTCCACTCGAATCGCCTGTACAAAGATATATACTTGCAATTGAGAGACCATAAAGATACTAAAAAATAATCAAAGGAAAAGCGTAGAAAGGCCGAATAAAAAAGTGGTTTCATTTTTATGCATTTGAGAAGAGAGTTATATTTCCAAAGAGTTAAAAATTGTCTCGTTTCACCTTATTCGAAAAGAAAGAAATATACTCGTAAAAACAAAGGTTAAATTGAAAAGGTACACTTGCAAACAAAGTTCAAAGAAAAAGATCGTTTCGTTTCTTTTCACTCGGTCAGAAAACTCGGATTACTTACGAGATTACCCGATAGAGGAAATTCTGCCCGGATCTGGTGTCGGTTAGTGCAAAGTTATGTGTATATGGCGTACAACCAGGGTGGTCCTCTCTCACGGTTCGACAAACCGCGTTCTGGAACCGATGTATACACGGTGCACGCGTCGTCGACGTCGTGGACGCCGCCAGAAAGAAAGTCGACTCGAAAATCAAACAAACAGCCGGCGACGCCGCGTTTCTGCACTTCCGTCGTCGCCCGTTTTGTTTATTGTCGCTGAAGGATCGCTGTCTGCTGGCTCGGACGTTTAATAACACGTTTCACGCGTTACGTAATCCCCGTGCACTGTGCGAGTACAACGCGAGCAAGTTCAATACTTTTCGGCTAAATGCAAAGAACGATTCGTCCGACATTCGTTTTCGAAGATGGCTACTTGTTGGAGCCATTCCAAAGAGTTCTCCCGATCGTTGAACGGCCATCGAAATTCATTTTTTTAGAGTCAAAAGTCGTGCAATTTTTTAATCAATTATACTAGATTGTTCGATAAGTTTTATCGAACGACGAAACCTATTAGAAACTCGTATTTACGTTTCAATAGTGGATCATCGAGTACAACAGGTCTTTACAACAGGAAAAATGATTACTAATTTTTTTTAATTGTAAACTACGTCGTGTTTCAGACACTCGATCGAAAATTTGCATCGTCCGTGGGATGACCTGGTAACGAACAGACTACAGGCCGATAAAAAGTCGATGTCCCTGGCGAGGAGACGAAGAAACGCGACCGGTTGAACGAAATTGTGTAACGTCGTTGAAGATTCTTTACACCCTTGTAAGACGGACCTAATGAAACGTAATTCATTCCCATGCACCTTGAGGAGACATCGTCTGGCGAACACATGTCTCCGTTGGATTTTATCCATTATGAAAAAGCGCGCCCTTCGTCGCGCGACATTGGCCGGTCGTCGAACATTGAAACCCGAACTCGCTAATTCTCTCTGCTCGTCCAGATGCCGGGGCCAAAGGGTTATTAAACATTTCTACGCTCCCATTGGTCCCCCACGGTCGACCGCAGCGTTTTCCGCCATCGACTGAAATTATTTTTACGAAAGATTTTGCGATTTCAACGGTCGATATCGATGAGGATCACTGTGAACATCAAAGATGTTGAATGGTGTATTTTAAAGAGCGTTGTTTTACGTTGTTTTCGATAGATTGTTTCATTTGTCGTTAAGGGAGGCACACAGGGTGTCGAATTTAAAAACGAGTCACCTTTGCGGTTTATCTTCGAGTTCGAGAAACAATGATAAGATTTTCTCCTTTTAATTTATCAACGTGTTGTAAAGTTCGTCTTTCGGAGTCCATAATTGGGAAGAAATGGTTAGAAAATAAACGTTTGATCGACAAGGAAAAAAGTTCAAAGTTAGTTCAGTATTAGAATATACAGGGAGTTCAATTCAAAGTCGTATAACTATGTGCTTTGAAAAAAATGCAAGAAAAAATTCTATTGTTTATTTTACATTAAAAGGTTTCTTCTCTGATTAAAAAGTCCTGCATTTCAATGTATAATCTTATAGTTTTTTTTCGTAAGCAAGAATGGGGTGTTATAGTATCTAAGACTGTTTCTTCTTTTGTGATTATTTCTATTTTAGAGTACAGAAGCATACTATGCCGCAAGATAAAATTAGACAATTCGTTTCTTTTACCTACAAATGTACAATACAATAATTACTAACGTTGCTTCTTTCTTCGTATATACTATATTCTCTTGTTCTCTGTGTTCTCTTCAAGGTAAACACTGAAATTCACCTGGAAATACGTCCCAGTTGCTTCTTCGGCGTTTAATCCGAGACCAACGATAAGCTTGTTAAACTGGTTCACTTGAGTCTCTTTGCAAATATTTAATTTAGATTTTCGTTGCGATCTCGCTCGAGGGAAGGTACTTTAAGGCAGGTACTTATGCGATTAGAGTGTAGTTTCAGAGGATCGATACCATTTAGAAGCTTAGAAAATGTTTTCTCAGGGTAATGCACCTATCTACGATGTACTGATACGATTCCAATCGATTCTTTGATTTTATTTACAGTATGCAAAATGACGATTTGTTCTCAACGTTTATTCCGTTAAACAATTATCGAGATAAACGAGTGTTCCGATATTTTTTCGACGTTCCTTTCGTTTGAAAAATTTATCAATTAGCCAGAACAAAGAAAGATAATTTCCTAGAGGTAATTGAAAAAATAATTAAAGTAGTTAAAAATTACCCGGTCGATGACAGAGTTTTCGTGATTCGAAAATGGACGTGAGTTGTTGGACAAATTGAAGAAAACGGTCGTTTGATACTCGTGTCAGTTGGATCGTGGCTGCGATAAATTCGAGTCAGTGAACCTAATAGGCGGATTAGTAGAGCCTGTCGCGATGTCAGCAGCGAGTTTTCAGCGTGTGCCCTGTGATTTGCGAATCTCTTGCAGCCATTTACGAAGAAGGTAATATATACACAACTGACAAAATATACACGAACCGCCAAACATCTCAAAAAGCCACAAATTTCCGATCCCTGTCCCGTCCCTCAATGACGGATCGGAAAGCTTTGAGGCGTGAACAAACTTCGAGGAACCTCGAACCTAACATTTTACGATATGAAAACTTAAATGCACAAATAAAAGACACGAATTTGGAAAAATAACTGGTACAAAGTTACAAGTATCGATCGATAAAGTTTAAAAAAATACCATTGTAAAAATAATTACTTTTTATATGCTTGCTGCTTTCCAAAGCAACAAATTTGTCATTAATGTTTCTGTAATTCAATTGTTGGGTAATATAAATTTTAATCAACGGTGTTGATAAATTATTTAATTTCGGGAAATCATTTGGTGTATCTGAACAATTTTTGAAAATAATTTCGTTCGAGTAAAAACTTGGTGAGAGTTGAAATATATATCTTAAACGAAGTAATGACCTTTTCTGTCACTTTGGGACATGTGGAGCTCGAGATATACGTCTACACTGTACTAAAGCTTTTGAGTAGCAATGTACATTCGTAAACGGAGGTCAAATTTTCCGAAAAACTGTAGCTTTGCTTTCGTTCTTCGTTTTGGAACCCATTCCCAGTCCTCCGAAATAGAGAAATATGAGTCCTCCTGGGGGAACCGTGTCACAAGAAGTCCGGAAGTAAAAGAAACTAGCGAAAGCTGAATAGAGACGGGCAAAATTTTATTCGAGTAAAAGATGCAAAGTTAAATCAACGTGTTCCAATTTATTTATTTATTGCGATGCATTGATTCGTTTCTATATTTTAATTGCAATTTTATTCATATTTTATATAAAATGTTAATAGATAAAATGTTGTTCGTACTTTATTTGTTATTTAAAATTTTATCTAGACAACAATTTTCCCCATCCTCAGATTCTGGATCTTAAAGAGTGGGGGACATGTTTTAAATCTTCGACCGCGATATTGTCCTTGCAAGTTGGGACACTGTGAAAGGGATCGCAGGATCGATTAGTGTCGGTGCAGCTAGGTAGGTAGGCCTGCATGTGCAGATTCTTGGAGCATTTCAGAAATGCCTACTTCAAACACACGTGTTCGCCATCAGGTTGCCGCGGTGGTCGGTCTTAACCTTCGTCTTTCTGCTCTCGCAATCCTTCCTTGTGGCCCTGATATTTGTACGGTTAGCGATAAGAAGACACAGTGTGCCCAATTTGTGCACCATGGAGCAAAATCCCCAAAGACTTGACCAAAGTGTCTAATTATGAAATTTTTTAAATAAACCCAATTGCGACGGACAATGAGTCCTCAATTTATGTTCACTTACAATGCTGATCGCCTGAAAGAACTGATTTTTAATACACAATTTACACTTGAATACATAGTAGCAGTGCAAGCATCCATGCATACTTAATTAAGCGTGTGAGCGGAATTGTGTTTGTTCAGTTGTAAAATTTGAATATATTGCTAAATACAAATCGCACTATTCTATTCAGTAGTGGATGTAGACCTAATCAGGACCCAAAGATGATACAGTAGGGCCTCCCCTGTCCGAAGTAATAGAGAGACGTACATATAACGTGTTTGAATAATAGAGCAATCACTCTTCCGATATTTACAGTATTTCACCTTACTTGTGCAAATAGAAATGAAGAGAATTGACAGTCTGTTTAAACATTTAAAGATTCTTTGACTTTGTGTCGGTTACATTAGATAAATAATGTAAGTTACTGTAACTTTTTTCTTTTGTGAAATGTCTTACAAAAGGCAAATGTCATTGTCATGAAAATGTATTTATCCTTTCAACGATATTATTTATTTTTCTCTTCGATAGCGTTACTTTCTTTCGCATATTCGCATATCTGTGCTCCAATTGTCAAGGAGATCGAATCGTACAAGAACGTCAGGGTAACTACTATAGAGTCTGGATTGAATTTCTCGAATCAACGTCTTCGAGGGGGTATTAGACCCACGGGGATGGCCCGTGAGCATCGTGGACCCCGACGTTAAGGCCGACGAGTGGAAAAAAAGGGCCTCATGGGTAGTAGTGGCCTCGAGGGTCCTCTTGGATTCCTCAGTGGGGGTCCTCCGTTTCTTTCGTTTTTCGTTTCGATCCCCGAAGATCCATTGTCGTTTTTTCCGCTCCTGTACGCTACGACTGCTCCCTTTCCGCTGTGGAACGTGGATAAATTGTTCGATTCTTCGCAAAGACGCAAACAAATTTTCCGATCTTTCAATCTTTCTAAGGTCGAAAGCTTCTTAATGGAAATCGCGAAAATTTATCGCGTAAACGAGAGAAGCACACATATTTTGATTTATTCTCTTATCTCTTCGCTTCTTGAACCTCGACAATCGTTTTATCGCAAGGAAAAGTGAAAGGAACACGTATTTATATATTTTCGTTCTTTCTATTCTCGAGCTTCGACGAGAAAATGATTCTTTCGCGATAACCGTGGAAATTATTCGTGGAAATTGTTCGTGGAAATTTCTCCGTTCTTGAAACGTGTCGTAAACCTAACGAGAAGCAAACGTTTTCCAGATGTTCGATTTATTTCGAGATTCGCACACGATCGGGAGTACAATTTTCGTTTTAATCGGTCCATCATCATTGTTTCTCCTTGCGTTGTTATAGATCTGCTGTTAAGGTGCTCGTCTTTTCGTTTCAGAAACGAGAAACAAGTTTATGGCTTTACGGGGAGAGAGGAGAGGGAAGATTTCGAGACCGTGGAGAATCGTTGCGCGATTTAGAAGAACCTGGAAAGTTCAAAGAAAGGAAATACGCACACGTACACGTGTATACACATCCACGGGCGTTTCTTTTCATTTTCATTGTCCCTCGAAGGAAGCTGGACGCTGCTTTCGAGGACCCCTGGGACATCGAGGACCTTCCTGGGATGTGTTTAAGTAATTAGGAAACCAGGGACTCCTAGAACGTAAATCAAAATCAATGCTCCGTTTCGAGTCGCGAAAGAGAAAAGAAATGGAATTCGAATGCAGTGAAGAAACGATACGACATTGTTCTTCGAGAATTTTAGAGAACGAGTACGAGTAAGAAGAACATTGAAGAGCATTGAAGAAACGGAGTACGAAGTAACGAGGATTGCTCAGTATCTAAGAAACGGAGCAATATAGGTATACGTGTGTAATATTGAACATTAAAGAAATAAAGTTTACGGTAATAGACAATTTAATGCCGAAGGAATGGACTAAGTCACATCGGTAAAATAAGTTTAGTCGCTCGACAAAAGTTTTTGAACAACCTGGTACACCAGGAGGAAGAAACAAGCCGAAGAGCGACAAAGAAAAAAGAACGCAGAGTAAAACGAAACTAATGAACAATCTTGGAAACGAAGTCCGGTAATTACTAGGGGGATTTTTGTCGGGTGGGTGCCGCGTAGTCGTTCGGAGGTCTTGGAGTCCCGGGTCGAGGTCGGAGGTCGCCTCCTTCGAATCTAAACGATCCCGTTTCTTGGAACAAGAGAAACATCGGGACACGCGACACTTCCCGAGTCGAAGGAAGCGTGCCCTTTCTTATTTTTTCTTCACCGTGGAACCCCGCGGATACGAAAGCCCGCGGGAGTCCCCTTGATGAGAGATTCATCGTTGCTGTTTCAGCGGCCCTCCTACACGCTACCAACAAACGCAATTTGTAAAAACCTCCTTGGAAAAAATAATGAATTGGTCACATTGAAAGCCGCTTCCAAGACCGATCGGAACTTTCGCTAGGTAATAATTCATCTACGAAGAACAGCGCGAGAAAGAGCAATCGATCCCTCTTATAGGTTATGTTTCCTAGATGCGACTCCATTTTTACTTGTAACGGAAACAATTTTTAAAAATTAGAGCAATTGCTTATACAGAGATTCAATTGCAAAGAGGGTTTCACTAGAATTTTTTTCCTCTGAAAATTTATTTCTAAAAAATGTCGCGACTGAGAGTTGTTATCGATCATTCTTACAGATTTTGTTTCGTTCTTTCACCAGTCTTCTGCTGATATAGACAAAATCTCGAAAAATTATTAGCTACGTAGGAATTATTTACAAAAAATGTTCAACCACGAGAGTTCGAAGAATAATGTACAAAAAATATGGAATTGGGAAACTTTCGAGTGGAAAACGAAAGATTTTTTATTAATTCGTAGTCGATAGTTTGGCAGTATCGTTAAACGAGGATCTTGAATTAAGATTCAAGAGTTTTTTCTATTCAATTTCATTTTCAGCGAGACGAAACGATAAAATTGTTTTATCGACGTCTGCGCCATTTTGCTTCGTACACCTTGGCCAATCGTCGAGTGTCCAGGAAGAACGAGCTTTACAGGTGTTTCTGAGCTCCCATTGGACGATCTGGAACAGGTAAGCGACAGGTGAGCTCCACCCATTTTAAATGGACGCATTCACCCGAAGATCAATTCTCTTCCGAAAGTAAACATTATTCTTCAATGTTCTATAACTCGTTGTCGTTTTCTCCATTGCAAACAAATACTATAACACTCGAACTTTGAACAACTGTAAATATACGAACGAGTCGACGGATCTACGCGAAACTTCACGCGTGTTTATCGAACAGTAGTACCGTATTTATAAAAATAAAACGACGAACCTGGTAGCTCCGTTTCTTATCGAACTTAACGAGCAACGTATTACTTGTTCGCCAATTCGGTGACGTTTGTTCGTAGAAGACAGCTCGCTCGAAATCAGTCAGGAGAGAAATTCCGGGACCGGTGGTACTCATTGAAACGTTCCTCGGTATCGAGAGCTTGAAATATACGCAGAACATTTGTGGCCAGGTGTGACAGACGTTTGCACTTGCATTCGAGACGGTGCAGCGCGTCGTGGACACGACCGGCTGCTACGTTTCGTCAAAACAGCTGCTGTCTGATGTCGTCTCCCCCTTGGTTCCACACTTAGGACCATTAAAATTCGACGGAATCTATTATGTGAACGCACAACTTGTCCAAGACGGGATTTATCCAAAGCTTCCGTAGGATTGATTGATTTTCCGGTCTGGAAACTCTGGAGTGAAATATCGCGCGTGTTTCGAACGTGTCTGTTCTTTGTCCGGTGAAAAATTTTGGTGATTAGGCGAAGGGGTACGAGGAAGACCGCGAACAGGGGCGTGCGTGTTTTTATTTCTTTCGTTGTTGAACATCGACGATTATTCACCTTCCAACTGTCTAGTGCGAGGGAGTACGAGAAGAAGTAAGAAGGACATTCACTATTTTGATTTATGCGGTTTCTTCGCTTGTTGAAGAATCTTGGCAATTATTCTTCTCGAGACACTGCTGTATAAAGAAGTACAGGAGTGAAAAGAGCGTATGTATTTTCATTTTTTCTCTTCTTGAACCTCGACGATTTTTTACTTCGGACAACGTAGAGCGGAAGTAGGAAGTGAAGAATAAAAAAAAGCGTACATTTTTATTTTCTCTGTCTCTTCGTTTCTCGAGCCACGTACAATTATTTAAAGAAAAGCAAAAGCAGATACGTATATTCACTTCCTCTCTTCGCGAACTTCGACGATTCTTCGAGTTCTAATAAAATAAGACGTATCTAGCGTCGCGAAGAACGAGAAGATACCTATATTCGTATAGATTCTTGTTTCCTCTGTTTGTTCGTTTCTCGAATCTCCGACAATTATTCTTGTTCAAACGGTGCAGCGTGAAGGAATGCAAGAAGAGTGGGAAACGATGTATCCAAGTTTCGTCCTTTTCTTCGGTCCTTGTTCGCTCTCCGCTTTACGTTTCTTCTTCTCGCCACGCATGCTTGACCTTCGCCGGCGCGTTTCTATCCCCTTTCTTCGAATACGTTTTCTTCTTCGAACGCGAAACGGTGGTTCGTTCGAAGGATGGGACACCACCAGTTACCTAAGACATCCGTGCTTTCCTCCTTTTCCAAATTCCGCTTCGATATCCCGTATTCTAAACCGGGAGTGTCGCGTTTGCACCGCGGGACTGCCGCTCGTACCGCAGCCACGATAAATGCACCGTGGCACGGATGTGTAACGAGAGACGACCGGCCCCCTTCTTTTTCTTCCTTTTTTTCCTCGAAGTCGGTTCAGTCGCTGCTTTGAAATTGGCACGCGGGATGATTTTAGCTGTTCCGAGACCGGAGGAGAGGAACAGGAGAGAAACGTCGCCTACTCGCTGGCGCCAGCGCGACAAAAACCTCCCATAATCGGCCGTGTCTCCCCTCGTTTCACCGTTTCTACCTAACCCATGACCAGCCATCGCTGAATCGAACCTCCTTCGATCCTCGTTGAACTCTTCGTTAACGTTTCGACGACGAACAACATTTATCGAGGAGAAACGGTACCGGGGAAGAGTCCAGATCGGGCTGATTGCGAATTAGGTTAAATGAGAAAGATTTTTAGTAACTAAGTTACTAACTAAGTTATCGTTACAACGGACTGCAAATTATCCGAAGAATAAATTGAAAAAGAATGTCCGGTCCATCTGAACGTGTGTTGAACGCCTATAGGTGTTTGGTACGATGAACGAAGTGTTTAATCTTTTGAATTGTTTCTTTCGAAACGAATAGATTAATCTCTTTTCTTCGTTTAAAAGTAATCCAAGTAAAAGAAACTTGATCAATGGATGAAGTAAAAATTCGGTGAAATGCAATACCGCAAGAATACGTTACTTCTCTTTTGTGGGGGGTTATCCCCTGAAAATCAAGATAATACAAATCTATCGAAAGTGCCATTACACAGGGTCGGAAAAGAAAAAAAGAGAAAAAAACGAAAACGGAGTAAAATCGTAAAAGCGTTGTTTAAAAAAAAAAACGAAAGCCTCTCGAGGGTGGGGTGCACCACCCTGTGCACGTGAAAAGGGTTGCCTCGCTTTAGGAGTGGCACCCAAAAAAGGAACCGCGATGACCCCTTTTTATTTGGACACCGAAAATGGCGGCGGCGATGGGCTTCGACGTATAAATCAGCAGCTTGGAAAAACACACGGGAGTCGTTGGAGGCTGATATACGAACGCGTGATTCGTTAACGGCCGCTGATGAAGTATGTGTTAATGAAGTGGCTCGCCTTCGCCCTGTGCACCCACCCAACCTCCACCCCCCCGACCTCTTCCTCCTACCGAACACGTGGACCGAGCGTTATTTTCGAGGTGTTGCTGCTAAGAAATCATCTTCAACGGGACCGTCGATCGAGCTGAAACTATTTCGACTTAATCCTTTCAATGTGCGAGGTTTGCTTTTCCTCGAGCGGGAAAAGTGGTGTTCCGAGGCGTTATCGAGCCGAAGACAAATAGCATTGGATTTAGAACCGTGGTTTTTAGTTTTGCGTTTAGAGGGCCGGTTACTTTCCGCGTTTTTCTTTTCCTCTTCGCTCTTTTTTTTCGGTTCCCTCTAGGGTCGCGTTTACTTTGGAACGGAAGAAGGTGGCGATCGATAGGAATGGAAGAGCCGAGAACGCCTCGGAGCACCGTTTTCTTACCAGTACTCCTCCGAGTGTTCTTTGTTCAACCTTAAGACGTTCCTCGGGTCTTTCCCGACCCATTGGGCCGCGACAGTACATTATTTTTTCCTTAATCGAAACTATTGTACTTCGTTGGTGTTTTCGTTACGTAGCAAAGTTATAAACATGGATATGTAATTCGCGTTTGGAACGGCCAAACCTTGAATCGATTCGACTCCCATAAAATTCAAAATCCGATAGATTTCCTTCCTAGGACCCTATACTGGTCCTATTATCTATCGAGTCGTTTAGTTTTCTCAAGATTCCAATTCCAACGACGCAACTTCTATCATTAATTACCAGGAAAGATCAACATTCGTTGGAATTCGATGTGTTAGGTTCCAAGAACCGTTGAAGACAAAAATAGACGATACAAGTTCCATCGGAGGAAAATGTTCTCGTTCCACGTAAAGTGTAATTCGGTTTCCTTAAGATCCGATAGTAGATTTCCCCCCCGGATCGGCTCGATGGAAGATCGAGGCGCACCGGTGGCTTCCAATCGCGAAGATAACCCACCCTTTTCGTTTCGAGGGACAGTGGGTACCACGGAAGAGGGCTGCCCTTTCCTTCTGTCTCGCTCGTTCGTCCGCGTCCCTTTCATGAAACCGACGACACGCAGCCGCATAGGGGCGGCGCCTTCGAAAAGGGCTTCGAAGATTTGGACGCCCTCGGTTTCACAGCGTGCTTCCGGTAAGGGTGGCCCGTAGAATCTTTCGGGGCGTCTAACTCCCCCGCGACACTCCTCGTAAATTATCCAGCTTCTCGAACCACGACTCTTCCCGATTTATCCTTTTTCTGACCCGTGACCCGGAATTCCCTCGCTTCCAATTAAACGCAACTTCGCTCGCTGCCGTAACAGAAACGAACGAAATTCTCGTGTAAATAAATCATTCGAAAAAATCAATCGCTTCGGTATTCCCGCGCGAACCGTCGTTCTTCGAGTAACTCTCGAATCGATATCTTCTTTTCGAATATTTCCTTTGCTTCTCTTTCCTTCGAATAAGCTGTAAAAACTGGCATCGTTCGAGTAACACTCTTTACTTTACTTCTTCCTCTTCCAGTATCTTCATCTTCTTTTCTCAGAGTCAACCATCTTCCTCCCACGAAGAAAACAATCGTGCACCCTATCGCACCCACGCGAACTACTACACTTGGAGTAACTCTCGAATTGATTTCTTCTTTTTCACAATGTTTTCACGACATCGCCCTTTCCTAGATCGACGATCTCCCCACGAAAAAGCCCTCGTCGTCCGAAATAAACGTTGGATCGGGCTCAGTGCCCTGGCCCAATCGCCTCGAAAATGTGTTTACACGGCACTATACGCTTCACCGGAATAATTCGACGCTCTTGGCCGCGTGTCTTTTTGCTCGAAACGAAAACGAACGAGTTTTCCTTGGCGGCTGGTATTGTGGCCACGGTTTCGCGGTATCGTAAAGTAAATTCCACATCGGGGGGGCGTACGAAACGTACCAGGGGCGAGGGGTGTGTTGGGCGGGAGGGTGAAGAGGGTTGCCGGAGCCGCTTAGAATTTACTGTTTCCACGTTCCGATCTATTTTAATTATTTCACCCCGACGCCGGCCGTCACGATGGTCCTCCCGAAAAATTCCATAAATCTTCGTCCCGGGTAATTAGCGGCCGCGATACTCTCGCTCCGGGGGAATAAATTGCGCGATCCCTTCCAGGAACCTCGGAACATTGACGACGCGAGGTGCGCCTCGAGGCCTCAGTGTCTCTCAAGTTTCACGATTTTTTCTCCGTCGTGATACCAAAGAAAAGTTTCTTCTTTATTGTATCCAGTGCCTACGTCGAGTTTCGCAACGATCGAAAAAGACGCGGACGATTTTTCAAATTTTCACGACACGGGCTAGACAAATTTTGAGCGCTACCATTGGATTAGAAACTATTCTAACCGCTACGAAAGGAGAAAAAGAAATGCCCTTAGGGGTTAGGAATCGATTGGAATTGGAGAAGGAAATAAACGTTTCTCTTCGTAATTATTAAACGACAGTTGGACCGAGGAAAGTGAAATAAGCTGAAAAATTAATACGGTAGATAAAGTTTGCCAGAGTTCCGTTTTAACCTTCGTCGTACCACGCGTGGGTCATTTTGAACCCAGAGAGACTTTTGCATCGTTCGATGTATCGTTGGTGCAGCTGCTCTTGGTATTCGAATAAAGTACGATAAAATAATAGAATCTTCCTTGGAAATATTTACGAAGGTCGAGTCACGGGTCTGTTTGGACCCAAGCGTCCGGTATTCCCCGTGAACTTCGAAACCGTTGGTGCCGCGAGGATTAATTTGAGAAACACTGTATCAGGATGTATCGCTTGAAAAATGAAGCGACTGGAGAAGCAGCACGTAAATCGCTATTATAGAGCTCTGAATGCTTATAGCAGTTCTTAATTCGCGGCGACGTTTATTTTGTGTACCCTGTGCACGCTGAATGAGCAATGTAATTTGACAAGTTTTGGGTATTTTTACCGTTCGGTGATTCATTCTCTGGCATTAAAAAGAATTATTACCATTGGACTTTAACTCGGCGTGTAGGACTACTTCTCACTTTTATTCGAGTCCCCGTGATTCTATATCTTGATGACTTTGCTCCAATTTTCTTCGTTTTCGAAGCGAAACTTACCGTGTATATTAAATTTAATTATACTTTCAAGCAGAACTCGCTTTCTCTATCAGCTCGGTGAAATTTCTCGGAACAAAAATCAAAATACATTACACCTATAATTATCAATGGAACGTATACGATATATTTTTCTTTATCGGAGCAAGTAGAGTAAGAAAAATCGATTTCATATCTCGAACGAGACAAGTAACTACAGAAAAGTTTATTTCGTACCTTGAACGCGAGGAAAGTAACATTTGAACGATTCAATTCAATGTCTTTGCGATCGTTTTAACGTGACGACATTTCGATGTAACTTCAGGCTCGATTATAGTCTTCCGTTCGAAGCATAATTGGACCAATTGAATTTTGATCAGGTTTCGAGTGAAAATTTCGATAAGATCAAAGCCAACCTCGTACAAGTTGTTTCTTCTTTGATTCGATTTGACGGTTTTCCCTTGCCGAAAGAATTTCGTAGCCCGATCAAAGGGATATTTCCGGGTGGAAAAAGAAGAAGAAAATACTGCTCGGTGTCTTATCGATGTCTTCTTCTTTTCGAGTCGCGGACGATTCCTATTTTCGACTCTGCTCGACTATTTGCGCATATAAATATTTTACGACGGCCAGGAAAAAACTCTATTTTCGTACGGGAACCCTATCGCATCGTTCATAAGGAAAGATTTACGGGGAACGGAAGGCGATTATTATCCCCAGTCAGTTTCCTCTCTTCGACAATGAAATGGCGGTCTTATTATATATATATATATATAGTTATTTTTGTCATCTCTTATATGGACCACGATTTTATTCGAGATTCGAACTCTGAACTTTTTGAACGTAATGCGTCCACTCTATTAGTAGATTACAAAATGGCGACAGTATTCTTAGGAAGAAATTCTAGAAACTCTTGTAGAATTGTACGAGCGAAGAAAGAGACTTTGAAGTTTCTCGTATAATCGCGTTACGATCAAAGTAAGAGACTTTCGAGATGTTTGGTGCGTCGATATTGGGTTCTAAATCCTTTCGTTCCGCAGATGTTGGCTGTTGCGAGTGTCAAGGAGTTCGGAGAGGTGACAAAATCGGGACTTTGGTTTTAATAGTGAAACGGGCCCATTACATTATCGTCCCGTCGAAGCGGGCGTTACTTTCGTTGAACAGCTGTTTCCTCGTCGTGGTTCTCGGGAAGAAACGAGTGCGAAGAGATCCTCGAGAAAGGCCGTGGATAACTTTTAAACCACCGCGAGCACTCGGAACCCGAAAAACTCGAGACGAATCGAGAAATTCGATATCTATAACGAAAACAATATTAACTTTTCACTCTAACGATGGGATGTTTACATAATACGGTACGAACCACTCGAAACTTTACCTCGGTATTATAATTACTATCTATGTACAACACAGAGGTTTGTTTTCTTTGTGAAAATACAGTGTTGGACAAATGTATTCGGACAGATATTTTACGATGTTTCGAATTGTTATTCAACTGGCACCAAATTGATAAAATTGCGCGTAGAGAATTGTTTCAATCGATCCCCCTTAAACGTCCCTAAATAACACTTTTTTCTTTGAAACACAATTTATTAAGGTAGAACGGTCAATTGTCAATGCTATGGTGCGAAGAAAAAATAGAAAAGTGTCTAAAATTGAAGAATAATTATGATCAATATTGTGCATCGAGAAATTGTAAATTGGAACGAGGTAATGTAACTATTCGATAGATAATGCGATAAATTTTATTAATAAGTTCTCCATCGAACCCAGGACGAAAGACCATTCTTTTACGTACGCGATCTAAGTGGTTACTTTTCTTCGATTCGTAAAAATGAAAAGATAAACGATGAAAGAGTAACAGAAACGAAATTATTGTCTATAGATGGTTTTCGGAAAGCTTTTACAAAAGTCTACTAAAAAGAGGCGAAAAAGGGGAGAGCCGTGTGAACCGGATCTTACGTTGCGGCAGCTGTCGAGGGACACGTCGTCGGCTTCTCTTCTCTCACACAGAGAATCTTGCATAAAAAGAAATAAATGCTGGCTGAGAGCTAGAACACAAGCGAGACGCGAAGAGAGAAGAGCCGAAAGCAATAAAATAGCTGGACGACGATTCTTAATTGGGAATATATTAACGAGAGGCAAACTTTTCAAGAAGAAACGAAGAAAACATAAAGTAGTAAGTAGTCCATAACAGATTTTATGAACTATTTTGAACGCCTCCTACGAGCAAAATCAATAGCCGAATTTTTGACAGAAGGAAAACAATCGTTTCTGAGAATTATTTCGTCCAAATTGTACAATGAGGCAACGAACGTAAAATTTCAAAGAGAAAGAAAATATCGCGCAAGAAATGTCAAGTTTCCGACTCGAGGAGCTAATTTTTCATATCGTTCTTCCCGGTGGTGTCCGTGCAATGGATTCGAAAAACGCATTCTTGTCGCGTTTCTTCTTTGAAGTCACCGGATAAAATGAAATCGCGCATTGGCCGCGAAGAGGAAGACAGGAGTGAGAAGTTCTTACAGGGTCTCCCAAGAAATTGATAATTCGAACCGCCTGTCGGCACCTAATTTCCTGTTTGGTGGGCGGGTCGACCAAGTTCAAACGATTTTTCTAACAAAGGCCTCTGACCTCTAGCACCGAACGAACAGAAGTTCGAACAAATTCTCTTCAAATTTCTCTAAATATATACATATATATATCCAACAACTTTATTCTACAGTCGATTCAAGCGGAAGAAATACGTTCGATAGTTTCGAACATGGCACATTAGAAAAAAAGAAATAGAAGAAAGAACCTTGTTAACGACTTTTTGCTAAATCGCACTTATCAAGGACGTTCAATTTGCAACACACCCACGCTAAGATGGCGCTGGTGGAAGTCCGTATCGATAAACAGGAAAACACTGTATGCATTCATTCCTCTCCACTGACCCACATTCGCAGAAGTCGCTATCTTTTCTTCTGCTCGCCTCGCCCTCGAACAATCGTCCATAATTCAAACCACGGCTCGTTAAAGATCGCTTTAAATCTGTCGTTTCGCTCCTCGGGATCGTAAGAGCGAATTATTCTTCATGGAAAAGCTCGAAACGAACCACAGGGACAAGATTCGTCCACTAAAGGGCTCGAATCTTCAAATTTTTCTTTCGTTTCTTCGAAGACACCGAAGTACGCCATTGTCGCTTCGTTTCCTCGTTTGCTCTTCGGTCGATAGAATTTTAATGGTCAACTTTAGGTTACCGAGAACTCGAAGGAATCGATGACTAAAATTTTGTTCGAACATCGAGACTTCTGGAAATGAAATACAATAGCAAATTTCCAAGTACAATTTGCTCCAAGTTACTTTACCAACAGTTTCCTTACTTTTAATTGGACGAGTATATAATTTCATCGCTCGAACCCTTCGAGATAAAGTATCCGTTTCAGAGATTTCTATGGTTTTTTCGAAAGCTGTTCCCAACACACGAGGAAGAAACCTGTCCAGTGATAACCAAGCGTGTCTGTCGTTACGGTGTTCCGTCCCCTCCGTCTTTGATGTTAACTGACACGCGTACAAACTGTATTTCTTCGAATCGAACGTCGTCAGAAGATACCGGTGGCAGTTCCGGCTCGAATTAGTAAATTAGTCGAAAATAGTCGGCCAATGCCGGCGCGAACGTCAACGAAAACGGAACGAAAGAAAAACGACGGTTTGGACGGATGATCCGTCGGCGGCGTCGCGACGCTGTCACACCTTTCTGACCCTCGACGATACGTGGAAACTAACAAGACTCTGTTACAAGCAAATCGAGCGTTTTTTTGGACGTGTTCGGATCGAAAAATTAAAATCTTTCGAAGATAAAGTCGAAACTATGAACGATAAGTAATTTTTGAATATTGAGAGCAGAGAGCTTTCAAAAATAAAAGTGGAGTCGAAAACGATAAAGTAATTCTGAAAGAATAAGGAAAAAATTGATAAAAAGTAGTCGTGTTTTTACTCTCACGAATGTACCTGTTGTATACATTGTTATATTAATTGTATACAAAGGTGAATTAAACCGTTAATAAATTAAGACTAAGAATAATAATAATAATAGTAATGATAGAAAGATAACGCGAGTGCAATGTATCGTTTTTAAATTTAGTTTTTGGGACTAACGGAAAATATCGGATTTTGAAAATTGATCGTTGCGATCGAAGATTACTTCGAAGCATCGAAATTAAGTAGAAACGAAGAAAGCAAGAGAACGGTCAGACAGTCGATAAATCTGTGACAAGGTTGTCTGAACACGAGGAACGAAATCGAGTCAAGAAGAAGAAAAGGAAGTAGTCAGGGGACGAGTACATTTATGGGTCGCGTCTTCGTAGATAGTATTCATTAGGGACACCGCGTACGCGTCAGCGTACACTGTAAAAAACGGCTCAGAAAAAATGATTCAATCTACACTCGTGGGAAGTCGACGTCCCTCGAAGACGTCTAGAGAATCGATGTTCGTTGTACGGAATACGTAATTTAACAAAAAATACTCCTTCGTTGATAGCTGAATATCGTACGGTTTTCAAGAATGTTTAAAATCTCAAAATCTACGAACAACGTTAAAACTCTTTTATCGTTCCTTCGTATTCATCGTACGAGAAATAGAAGAGGAGACGTTTAAAATATTTTAATCGTAAAATAAAAAACGCCAAACCTAATTCTACGAGTACCATTGCCAGTCCATGGGACGATTTGACGTTATTCGCGGAGAGTGTAAAAAAATAAATAACAGAGCTATCGATTTAAGAAACGACAGTCGCGTATCCTCGTTTCTCTGGCAAATTTCAGGGAACGTCGGACAATTTCTTTTTTCGTGCGAAGAATGATCGATTTGTGATGCCCGGTTCAAAGGGAAACGCTAAAAAGGTCGAAACCTCGCCCTACAGAGAGCACATGGAGCTTAGGTCAATGTCGAGGCGTCCTCCGCCCTCTTACGCTGAAGTCGATAGCTCGAGGCACCCGAAATCGCAAGAGGATGCCACCCCGAAACGGCAAAACGGTTCCTTTTCGTTCCAATTTCATCAATTCGATCGCTCAACTCTGTATTTAACGTATCGGAACCTCGATTTCGTTACTAAACGAACGATTACTCTAATTGGAACATCTGCAACAGGGATGAGGAATTTTCTCCTATTTTCTTATTTCGCTCGATGCTAGGGGAACTATTTTTCTCTGTGTTTGCTATGCAGACCTAAGAAAGAAGGTCTTATTTTATTGGTTATTATTTTAACATTATCGAACGATAGAATGGAAAGCAGTGGATAGAGAAAGACCATTCCCGAAGCTCCCGATAGAGAAATTCCTCATCCCCTTTCCTACCGCCATTTTTATCACCGAGTCGTCTGTGTTTTGCAATTAAGGTAAAATTTCTGTTCGAAAATCTAGATTCCAATAAAGTAAGATTAGAAGAGGAGGTAGATCCAGCGGCGATGGTAATCGAAAGCAGTTGCGACAAATTTTCAAGCTGTAGATACATCACCTACTCTATCGGTGGACTGTTGATGTTCCTCTTCACCGTTGTCCTGATCAACTTCGTGTTCCCCTATCCACTGCACGCTTCGTGTGTTGTTAAATGGTACTGTCCAAACACTTGTAAACACATTTGTTGTTACGTTACAGTAACACGTCAACACCGAACGACCGTATTCAACTTCGATTATCGTCATATCTTTATTCCGAATCCTATCGCTCCTCTCTGTTCCGCAATAAAGCTTTTTACACTTTTATTCGGCACAATAAATATCCCTTCTATTTTTGCGATGTCAGTGTTGCGACAAACAAAAGTTTCTGGCTGCTTTAATGGGTTAGAGTGATTATTTTGTCTGGTCCTGTGAAACCCTGAGAAAAATCTGTTCTAAGATAACGTCTACTTGCTAGTCGCTTCTGCAAACAATCCTTGTACATAGAGAAACTCAATATTGCCCAGCGCGGGGTTCGTATATTTTCCTTTGGCTGGACGACACCGCTTGAAAAATATACGAACCGCACTTTTCAAGCCCATGAGAACGTTCATGAGACCGATACTGTGTTATTTTGGTGCGCCCCTTTGAACTTCAGCGTAACCAAACGATGACAATAAAGTTTCTCGAATACAGAAGTCAAAAGGAGCTTTTTAATCCGACGAATGTTTAATTCGAATACTTCTCATCGAGCTCGTCTCGCCGTCGTTACGTTACTATAATTATACATTCGAGTTCTACTTGGTCAATGGGACAGTGTCTATACTTTCATCGAACGGTTAAACTCTCTTGTCTTCTGGAACAGTTTCGTAACTTTCGATCAATTTCTTCCTTCGCGGAGCAATTTCGAAACTTTTCGTCGAGAGTTTGAAAATTTCTTTTCCATCTGGTATTAGGAGATTTGGAGATCCCTGTACCGATACTATGCAAAAGATCAGATGGCAGATACTCGACTGGTCATCCTGCGCCAATTGCGGTCTACGTGGTAGTAAATGTCTCTATACGGTACGATAAATCATTCTTGCTCGTAATCCAATGGTATAATTTTATTATACCCTTCGATTTAAGACTCCAGTTCGCTTCACAGCTCAAGGAACTAAGACCGGATGAAAGCAATGTGATCAGAGCCATGCACCTTGCGTCAAACATGAGGGTTGTGGAGACGATAAAAATAGCTTTCGAAGAGGTCAACAAAACCTGCGTCGCAACGGTATGACAATCTAATCATTGTTGTCTAATTTCTCTTTATCACGATCTGCGTAGCTGGTAAAAATAGAAACATTTTTAATTAATTCTCTTCTCGTTGTTGAAGGGCGAATCTGTATCAAACGAATGGTTCAGAATATTCGATTATGGCACGAATTACTGTAATCTGCGCAACTTAATAACTGGGATCGGTTTCGACGAAAATTCAAGATTTTTAGAACTGACGACCAACGCGGTTTGCACGCAATACAGCATGGCGGTTTGCGATTAGACTTTTTTTACGTTTTGTACAGCGTTTTCGTTTAATAATTCGTTTATGAAATTTTTTGAGAGTTACATTGAATAAAACAGTGAATCGTTTTTATACTTTTATTTATTCGTTATTACAACGCGTGGTTTTACAAAAATAAATTACAGTTACGTTCGACGTTAAAAAACTGTTAAAAGGTACGCTTGTATAAAAAACGTTATCATTTAGTTGGCTTAATTACAATGTCATTATCGTTTCAGTCTATTGGATAAAAGTAATGGACATTCTCGATGCAAAATAATCATTAGAGACACAGCATCGATTATTATCAAAGAACAGTGTCATCCTAATAGAAGCAAGTAAATCGTTTAAAAATATATTTTTCTCTTCTATGTAGTTGCAGAAATTCAATTCAATTTTCTATCTTTAACGAATACAGACAACCTTCCCAAGATGCAGTAAAATGAGGAAAATACTTATAAAATTGGACAAAATGTATACAGAACAAAACCAGTGATATCTATTTTCTACATTATTTCTTACTTATAATTGTTAAAATAGCAATGACTAAATACTGATTATTAAAATATCAGAAATCTCCTACTGAATTTTAAGAACTGGAGTTACCTTAACTTATAGAATATAATAGAACGCGGTAGTATATATCCACAAACAAGTTGACACAACCACATTACGATTACAATATCGCTCGAGAGGTAAATTATCAAAGTTTCAATCCACAAATGCATTCCACTTACGCGTCAACGTGGAATCGGACATGCAAAAATAATTTACATACTACCTTTCCTTAACCTATGGACTATAAATCTAACTCCTCCAAAAAATATTTCTCAGTTACTCATAATCGAGGTTCCTCTTTCGTGTGTCTTGCAAAGTTGATAGCCAGGCCTTGCGTGCTTGCGACACCTTGTTCCATTTCTCTTCATAGAAATGCAAATCTTTGATTGAACACTGAGTGCTTCTGATGTTGAACTGACACTACAAAGTAATATTGTTTAACTTTCTAGCCTATTAATAATTTACTATGGATCATCTGCTTTGTAAGAACTTTTCTGTATACCTTTTGGAAGAAGGTATAAATTCATCTAATCTTCTTAAGCGTATTCTCAACTCGCTGGCATCGAGCAGACTGTTAAGGTCATCCGTACTATCGTTCCTTTGATTCGTTACTACAGAGTTCTCAAAGTCGGTAATATCATCGGACATGTTGGGTAACTCCTGTTCATAATCAAAAATAAGGTCCTCATGGAACTTCTTGGAAGATACGTAGGAGCAAGATAATTCCTCGTGTTGCATTATATTCTGTCGGCCCCACGAAGCTGTTGATTGTATCAATGAACTACATTTCTCTGAATGAAGCTTGATTTAAAATAAACAAAGGACTGACTTGGAAATTTGCAAACTTACGAATGCAACGATTCATTTGAGAACAAATGACATTGTAAAGTTTCCACATTTTTTTCTTCAGTGTTAAGTATAAGGACTTTGAATAAATTTGGGACGTTTGAACATTAGGGTTCGAAGATGAAACAAACTCCCTTACAATGCTACTTGCGTGACCATTTTGATTAATAACTTGGACCGGTTCTGGTTGTACTTTTTTCATCTTTGAAGCAAATATCCGTTGAACTCCAACCATTAGAAAGTGCACTGTGAATTAAAAAGTATCAGTGTTATCAAATGGATTTACAGACAATTTTCAATCGAAATACGTACTTGTTATGATAAAAAAGATTAATGCAGTCATTGTCGTGAAGCTTAGGGATACTTCTATACCGTGTTTCAAATATAATGCCAAGTTTAGTGACACGATTCCCATAATGATGATTCTAGGTAATAACGGTGCATGGAGGAATGTAGTAACTATCATAGCACCCATTAAATAAATAATATGCAAGCCTATGGAGTACATTCTTCGCATTTCTTCTCCTGAAAATTCAAGAAGCTTCAATAGTCCAATTATTCTTTTGGAGAACTTTCTTATGGAGAAAAAGATACTTTATATAAATACCAGTGTCACCGATATAACTAGTTAGCCAGTTAAGTTTCTGGTCTACTTCTACGCGCATAGTGTTTGTTATATTCCAAACAGATTGAATTGTTTCATTCATTTGTGCTAGCTTTTGAACAGTCTGTTCATATTGAATAAGTGCCCCTTCGTGTTGTGCAAATATATAATCAGTGCTAGTCTTTATTTTGTCCCAAATCAATTGAATTTGTTCTTGAATATTCATCAAATCATCGCGTATTTCTCTATAATTTTTTCCACATTCAATTGCTTCTTCTTTTAAATTTCGAGCTGCCTCCTCTACAAAATCATTAAATTAATCAAAATAATCATGATTATATATTTTTATTTTTTATTTTGTTACCTAATTGCTCTCCAATGTTGTCTGCCATTGATGCAAGTAAAACAATACCCGTTCGGATTAATGCTCTTTCATTGATTAGTTCTTACAGATTTGTTGTTACAAGATTGTGAACCAATGTTTCGGTATCTTTTAAGCGTCGCTATTGTCCCTCCAGGTGGTTTTAACTTGAATTTATATCCTACTATAAGTACATAAATAATACAATTTATAATAATGTAGTTTTCATACAATTACCTTTAGGAAACCCAATGTTCTGATTTACGCGTGTGCAATTTGTATATTCATTAACAGACAATTTTGTAAGAGAATCACGTATCGCTGAATTCAAATCATTTAAAATGAACGATAAAATAGAACCTTCTATGAAAGTAGAATATATAATATATCAAAAGAACATTAATTTAAGAAAATTGTAAAATCAGTGTTTTTGCAGTAAACCGTACGATGTCACAACTTTTTCCTTAACAACGTTGTGTCCATGTGTATTCAATTCGATTTAACAACCAATATCTGACAACACTTTCACTGGATAAAAGCAAAAGAATACTTTTGTTCTTCAAAAAAACAACTGTTTCATTTAACCATCGAAATCTTGTGGATAGAATATGTTACAAACAAAAATAACCGTTCTCCAAGGGAGACGCTACGCTTGTATTTTTTTTCTTATTTGAAATACCGGTAACGAATAAGACGCTACATAGCAGCCAAATCGCACATAATGGCCAACAGCGAATCATCGAATTTCCTCCACCACTACACATGTTTTAATTCGACGATTCGTTGTGTACTTATTATGAACAATTCAGGATACAAATTCAGTTTTAGTCATTAAATGTAATATACGTTATGTTATAATTCCTAATTAATTGCAATTTTATATAATAAATCAAGGATTTCTATATTTTGGAACTTTGTTGAAAGCATCAATGTATCGCAGTCTCGTTCATCAACATCCTACATTGTTCAAAAATGTTTAAAACAGACTCGACTCATGAACACCGGAAAAAAAAACAATTTTGAACAAGTTACGGTTTCTAAAATGTAAAATAAAAACCAAAATTAAATTTTATTTTTCAAAAACAGTAATTACAAAAACAATAATGTACATTCTCATTATAATTTTATATTTACAGGATATAATTTACACATTTCGTACAAATTATTATTTATAAAAAAAGTTAAATACTGTGTTATTTCTTTTCCGGGACCACTTCGCTAATTCCATACATTCCAGCCAATAATCTTCCATGTGAAGTTGGTACTGGTTCTTTTGGAGCCAAATACGGTCCCTTCTCGTCCATGTATACGTACCTAGATTTTAGTTAAGGAAATTGTTTAATTTGTTAAACGATTAAACATTCTCTACCGCAATTGCCTTATTTTATTTAAAGCTTGCAATTGTAATTATTATAAATTTTCCGTAATCATTTATCAAATTTTTTAGAATTTGTTATTACAATAGTCTGTGTCTGTTTATACAATTGTCCATGTAAATATTGAACCAAAAGGATACGGTAATCTTAAGACCCAATAGGCACTTTGAGAAAGTTTTATCGGTTCGTCGCAACCGGTTACAAAAATTGGACAGGGTGGAGGTCCTGGTTGCACTCGAGGATTTAACGTAACATGAACAGGTGCTTTTGGAGTCACCACATGGATTCTCATTAACTGGGCTATCAATGGTTTTGTTTGCCTAAATAATTAAACATTGTTACTCGTTTCATAGGAATACGATATTAAACGTCAAACAAATGAACAATTCTTCCAATAATTTATCTTCCAACTATTGTATACCTGCAAGGACATGGAAAATACAAAGGCATATCTGCGGTACTGGATGTGACTTTATTCCCACTGTCCTTTACAATCCCATTTCCAGTTGCTTTCAGAACCTTGTCAGGCGCGGATGCCATGAATCTGTGTCCTCGTGGACACTCGTACTCCACTCCAACGAATATCTTCACAACAAATTCTTTTCCTCCTTTAGATTTACGACCACGTATAGTGTTCATGTTCTGACAGTTCTTTCCTCTTGAACAGTAACTATGACTTCCGTGGTCACCTATTGTAGGCCACAAAGAACCTCTCTCTTTTTGATGCTCCAATCTATTAAAAACAGAATATATAAAATATAATTTATTGTATATAATATATATTTGATACGTTAACCTAACAAAAAAGCATTACAAAATGTAAGTATTTTCTTTTATGTAAAACTTGAAATTTTTGAGTATCCTTTGTCTACTCCAAACAACCTTACAGTCACATCCCAGGGCAGGAGGAAGGCTGAAGTGGGTAGAACACCAGCCTGGTGCTGTAAACCCAGATTGTGTGAGTATAAACTACTTGGTCCCAGACAAACCAAAGACCAGCTGGAAAATTGTGGTAACAAACCAGCTGGTGATTCTGTGTGCAACATCCCCGGTAGATACTCCGTCGTTGATGGTTGTCTGACTAGAGATTTTTCTGTAGAATTCAAACTTGTTGAACGATTTTTGTCTTCGAAATATGTTTTAAGGATTTTATTGAAAAAATACCTTTGTTGTCCGCATCGCTATCGGAAACCTCTATCACAACTTTGTGTGCGTCGCTTGGCGTTAAACTGGTTTTGCTACTAAGTTTGGGAACATCTTCGTTTGTTTCGCTTGTTTGTTCGGACTGACCTCCACTTCCATATGGAGTACGAATGTCATCTAGAAATTTTAAAGCAATAGTATTACAGTAGACTTTATGGTAAAGCAAATATACCATTTAAAGTATTGACTCCAAGGCTGCAAGCTTGAGTGTTCCCTCGTGGCGTTGATGATTCTGTGTGACAAAAAGAATCTTTTCGTTTTGTCACCGAAAGTAATTGTGCTGGTCTAAAACGAGAACGGATAATGTACAAAATGTTCTTAAACCACTAATCACAAGGGATTAAAGTTTAAAGGAGTAAGGCAATGTAGATCGACTTCGCTACTATTTTACCAATAGTCAAACTACCTCACCTATAATTATGTGTACTTGGTTGGAAAACTGGAAATTGTATGCTTTCCAGTTGTGCACAGCCACACTGTTTTGCCAGCATTTGAAAGTAGTCATAGTTAGCCTGGCGCAGACTGAACGGGTCCTCCCGTGAACCTTGACAACGACCACAATTACAAGCACAGATATATCGAACTCCGCTGCAATGCTCCCTGATTGGCAAATCGCTGTAAAATGAAATAAGTTTTCGTTTCTGCAATGCTTTACGCGGTATATAGAATAGACAATTGGGCACGATGAATGTGCTTTAAATGGACTTACTTGTCGCCCTCTCTGGTCTCCGTTTGTTCTCCACCTCCGGCGCCATCGCTTCCACCTCTATGTGTCGGGTTCGTACAAGGATTTCCTGTTAGGGATAGGACTTCGCACATTTGTCTTCCAGAACGCCAGAGTTTTTCGCATTCGGCTTGCAGCTTCTCGTTAAATTCTTCGAATAGAGGACCGCGAGCGTGCATTTCGAAAACTGCCATCGCGTGAGCTAACTTTGTCTCGTGATATGCCCTAATGTAAATATTGAAAGAGCAACTTTACTAATGATACGTTTTGAATTTCTCAATTATTTTTCATACGAATAAATCTGTACCTTGTATAATGTTGAGGTAGATTTTCCTGATATGTTTGCAAAGCCCTTGGAAGCACTTTGCTACATCTACTTTTACTAAATTTCACATCAGTGTCTAGTAAACTATGCAAAGTTAGAAATTCCTTATCTGTTCCGTGTATGAAAAAGTCATACACTTTGTTTGCTACTTCGCAGAATATTCCAGTAGTAGGTATCTAATTAAAAAAAAAGGAATACAAATATTATATAATTGTTCTGTAAATTCAAATCTGTACAATTATTAATTTTTAACTCTAAATTCTTACTTCGAAATATGCAGGAACAGAATGTCTTCCAACATTGTCATCAAAACCTCTTGCAAAGGCCAAATTTATATGTTGTTGTAGGAATAGTCTGAAGGAACGAGTTTCTGTGAACACATAATAAAATAATATTCTTTCAATTAATTGATTTCACTTGTTTTTTACTTACCAGTTTCTGTGTCATCTACTTGAAGATTAGAATCTTGACTGGCTAGACTTCTCGATGTACTACCACCAGAACTAACTTTGCAACTTTGTATCAGTTTTCTTGCCATATAGCCCAAAATATCTCTGGATTCAGTAGTGCCAGTATTTACATAGACAAATTCTTGGTTTGCCGGAATTGCAAACAGGGAATTTGAACTAGAAATGTACCAATGAATTTCATTAGATTCATTAAAACGATTTTAAGTTATTTCATTTCAAGTAATTTTATACCTAATATTGGTTACTATACGATTTTTCCTTAATACATGATAAATTTGATCTTCCAAAGAATGTTCTAGCTTCTTGATGTTTGCTCCACTGGTAGAATCTTGAAATACAGCAGGACAAGTTTCAAAATAGAACAGCACTCGTGGAGAGCAGGGTCTAACATTGGTAATCCAATCTTTAGGCAAACTATAAATGCAGCTTAAAACATCAGAAAGCTGGGGTGAAACTTTTTGTCTATAAACCAACAGATTTACAAAATTCAATGAAATTACCAGCAATTTTGATACAATTTTCAGTGCAATGGTAATTAATGTATGCTTGAAACAAGATAAATTTTTACCTCACAATATCCATTGCTCTGAATAAATGTACGTAACTGTAATCAAATGTATGAGTTGGATGAGTGAGAACGATAACATGTGATATATGAAACAGAACAAGTAATGCTCTAGCATATTTGTCTCTCATATGAGCCCATACACTAAGGAAATCCTTGCAATCCTGTTTCTCTATGAATTTGTCATATTCTGTTAAAAGGGTATGCGTATCTAATAGACCCCTTAAATGCAAATATATAGTCTTATCTTTTGTATCATAGTATCCTTCGATTTCACACTAAAAATAATTCAATACATTAATTATAATCATTAGAAGTTACACTAATATATTTAATATTTAATATTTCTTACAAATGAATCCTTATCCACTTTTGGTTCATCCAGAAGATCCACTTGCAAGATTGAACCAAGCATATTTGTCTTGCATCCTTTTACACGATATTGTGACTTCCCAAATACAGATACAATCACTACCTTCTTATCTGTGTGAACAAAACTAAAAGATCATTGAATATTATTAATATTATTTGAAGAAATCTTTATCTCTGGCATTTTAATAAAATGCTGAAAATGATTCTTTGAAATCAGTGAAACTATATTATGTACATTATTATTAATTTATCAATTTATAAATTAATATGAATTTTTTTAACTTTGTGTCTCAAGAAAAAGAATTATTTCTCGGTTTTAAAAGTAGTTACCTATCTGCGTTACATGGAAGCCGAAATTTCTGCGGTCGCATTGTGTATTTGTTTTACCTCTGTGATACAGAGGTTACAGCATTGCACACACCTTCAGATGTTGCAACAAATTTCAATCGATTATAACACGACTGCACAGGTACTTTTTGTCATTGTATAGTTTAAAACTGAAATATTACGGTTTTGATACCACAAACGAGGTTAGTGTATACCTGAACTCTGTAACTTTAGCGTTCCCAAAGTCGTGGAACAAAAATTTCATTGAATATTCGGTTGATCCTATATTTTGTTTATGGTGAAAGCAGATTAAACCATTGATAAGAATATTTCGTCTAATTATTAAGGCTAAAACAAAATCATTTGAAGCAATTTTTTTAATTTTGTCTTTTCGATAATAATATCCAGCAATAAATAAATTTAAAAATAATACGAGAAAGATGTAGTCTAAATTGTAATAATAAAAAAATAATACATTTTTAAAAACTGTAAATCTATTATACAACCATATGCTTGTATTACCAATATATGAAATTATGTTTAAATATTTAAGAGTTATAATCAAACGCGCTTTAAACAATCCATTTTGCTAGAAGTTTTTGTTTCTGCAATTTCTAGTTACATGTTTTTCGACTGAAGGTGTTGGACTTTATTATCGATCAGAGGAAAAACCTCTCACTTCGTTCTATTTGATTGTTTATTGCTTCATCGTTCCAGGTTTTGTAAAATTGATATTTACATGACAATTTCACGAAATAGATATTCGTTATTATATAAAAAATCACAGCTTTGCTGACGAGTATCAATTTGATGTTATTTGAGAGAGTTGATACGTTTTTATTGCGAACATGGTATTAACGAAGGAATACCGCATATGTATGCCACTTACTACGGAAGAGGTAATTTATTTCTCTGTTACTATGATTTATTTCTAACGAATGTATAGTATTCATATCAACATTTCAGTAATTCGTATAAATTTGATTTGAATTAGTGCTATAATGTTTTATTAATACTGAAAATGCAAGTGATTTTTTAATAAAGTTGATTTCGTTGATTATGTTACAAATGTTTATTTATATTTTTTTTTTTAAATTAAAAAGTGTTAATTATCATTGATTCTTTAATAGTATCGCATAGGACAACTTTATATGATTGCAAGACATAGTCACGAGCAATCAGATAATGATGGTGGTGTTGAAGTTGTTGAAAATCTAGAATGTAGTCATCCTGAACATGGAAAGGGCCAATATACGGAAAAAAGAATTCATTTGTCCAGGTGATAATCATATTATTTGTTTCTTAACTTTTAATAGAGATAAATTCTAATCTTTTATTTATTATATTGCAGTAAATTACCATACTGGATTCAGTCTGTTATTCCAAGAATATTTTATGTAACAGAAAAGGCATGGAATTATTATCCTTCTACTATTACAGGTATTAATTTACATCCACAGGTGTTACATAATATAGTTAAAAATATTCGTGTTCTATTTTGTTAAAAATAGGATTTAATCTTTTTAGTTGTTAAATTTACAGAAAGAATGATTCAGATATTATTTATTTGAATATTAATCTTTAATAGATATAGTATCAATGCTACAATATCGTATTACAAACACTATATCTTAATTTAATACTATTATATTACTTTTTCATGTTATTGGTGGCCACTAAAGAGTATTCTGTAAGTATTAATATCTCTGTTCGATGTAAAATTTTCTCTTACATAAAATTGTATCTTTCAGTGTTCATTCATTCCTAAATTTGAAATATCAATAAGGACTCGATACGAAAATAACAATGGATCTACAGAAAATGTATGTAAATCACTTTAGTACTTAATATACTAAATACATTATTGTCCTATTATTATACCATATTTGAAATAGGTTTTAGGTCTCTCTCCTATCGAGTTGATACACCGTCAAGTTGATTTTGTAGATATTGCTTATGATGAAATTTCAGCAAAGTACTATAAAGAGGAAGAGGTATTTTTTTATTTAATATTTTCTCATTTACACTCCTTGTAATTTATTGCACAATTGTTTTGTAATCAAAGGATTCAGTTTTAGTATCATTTACATGTTTTACATTATTTATTTGTTCATGTATGAATTAGTATGTATAATAGGTTCTAAAATGCAGGATCCAAAATTTTTTCAATCTAAATGTACTGGTCGTGGACCATTAATAGAAGGATGGAGGGATATAACACACCCAATAATGTGTTCTTATAAATTAGTTCGTGCTTCTTTTGAAATTTGGGGCATGCAAACTCGAGTAGAAGACTTTATTCACAGAGTAATTATTTTTACAAGGAACTTTATTATTAACTTAATGCATAAATTTTGATTACAATCACTGAATGTTGCTTCTTACACATGTAGTGCATAAGGGATATCTTATTACTGGGTCATCGACAAGCATTTGCATGGATCGATGAATGGTACAATATGACATTGGAGGATGTTAGAGAATATGAACAAAAGATGCAGGCTGAAACCAACGAAAGATTACGAGTCGGGAATGAGGGCGATGGGAGAACAGTGGCTTCTACCGCACAGACTGCATCGGTACCATCTTCACCCATACCGAAATCTCCAACGCAATCTTATCGATCATGGTTTTCTTAGTCATAGTTGTAATTCTAGAGAAATCAGATTAAATACTAAAAAAGATTAAATGTGCAAATAAGTATTAGTATTTGCGATTCTGTATGTATGAATGTATGTATCCATAATATAGGCAGGTACCTGTAACTACGGTACGATTTTTAAAACTTAAGAGTTTTAAGCTTCAAGTTTTAAAGTTAAGAAGGGTACTATATGCTTTATATCTTCCTTATAAATTATATTTTTCAAGATTGTTAAAGAACAAAATTTTGATAATTTTCAATATTTTTATAGTTTATTTCATTAATGTGCGAAAGGGTTATTTGAGAACACAGTTTAAAAAATACTCTTAATTTCTTGTGGTAAAGGTCTTTTTAATTCCAATCGTTGTAGTAAGGTATTACTTATATTTTGAGTATGTTAACTGTATACAAATTTAGTTTGCGAAAGTAGTTGTAAGAAAATCATGTTACACGTAATTTTTAAATTATTGTGAATATTATATAATATTAGCATAACTTCAAGCTAGTCAGAGGAAACATTGTACAGCATCCAAATGCGCTTATCAATCCTATACTTGGGCTTAAACTGGCATTATATGTGAAATATTGTGAAAACAAGTGATAACTTTTAGTGTAAGATCTATTAAATAATGCACTAAACTACTGTGATTGCACAAAGATATACATATGTACGGTTTCTTGAACAGTTTCATGGCACTAACTATTGTGTTCTACCTTGACTTAATGCTGAAGCGTATATTAGGGATTAGATGTACTATTTTTTTAATTGGTAAGCAAATTGTACATTCAGAATTAATGAAAATAAGGTATAAATTTTAATTTCTGCAGTCGATTATTTAATATGTCATGATGCCGTGCATTACGGATGATACAAGGTATTTGGTTCCGTCATATTTCGTGTATTAGGGACGATACTCTGCCTCGGTCTTATCACTTCTCGAGATGTGCGGGAGCGATTGTCTTAGATATTTTTCTATAATTTTTTCTACATTCAATTGCTTCTTTTAAATTTCGAGCTGCCTCCTCTACAAAATCATTAAATTAATCAAAATAATCATGATTATATATTTTTATTTTTTATTTTGTTACAAATGTAGTCTACTGACTTATTTGTTAATTATATATAAATTGTAATAATAAAAAAATAATACATTTTTAAAAACTGTAAATCTATTATACAACAATATGCTTGTATTACCAATATATGAAATTATGTTTAAATATTTAAAAGTTATAATCAAACGCGCTTTAAACAATCCATTTCGCTAGAAGTTTTTGTTTCTGCGATTTCTAGTTACATGTTTTTCGACTGAAGGTGTTGGACTTTATTATCGATCAGAGGAAAAGCCTCTCACTTCGTTCTATTTGATTGTTTATTGCTTCATCGTTCCAGGTTTTGTAAATATGATATTTACATGACAATTTCACGAAATAGATATTCGTTATTATATAAAAAATCACAGCTTTGCTGACGAGTATCAATTTGATGTTATTTGAGAGAGTTGATACGTTTTTATTGCGAACATGGTATTAACGAAGGAATACCGCATATGTATGCCACTTACTACGGAAGAGGTAATTTATTTCTCTGTTACTATGATCTATTTCTAACGAATGTATAGTATTCATATCAACATTTCAGTAATTCGTATAAATTTGATTTGAATTGGTGCTATAATGTTTTATTAATACTGAAAATGCAAGTGATTTTTTAATAAAGTTGATTTCGTTGATTATGTTACAAATGTTTATTTATATTTTTTTTTTTAAATTAAAAAGTGTTAATTATCATTGATTCTTTAATAGTATCGCATAGGACAACTTTATATGATTGCAAGACATAGTCACGAGCAATCAGTTATTGATGGTGGTGTTGAAGTTGTTAAAAATCTAGAATGTAGTCATCCTGAACATGGAAAGGGCTGATATACGGAAAAAAGAATTCATTTGTCCAGGTGATAATCATATTATTTGTTTCTTAACTTTTAATAGAGATAAATTCTAATCTTTTATTTATTATATTGCAGTAGATTACCATACTGGATTCAGTTTGTTATTCCAAGAATATTTTATGCAACAGAAAAGGCATGGAATTATTATCCTTTTACTATTACAGGTATTAATTTACATCCACAGGTGTTACATAATATAGTTAAAATTATTCGTGTTCTATTTTGTTAAAAATAGGATTTAATCTTTTTAGTTGTTAAATTTACAGAAAGAATGATTCAGATATTATTTATTTGAATGTTAATCTTTAATAGATATAGTATCAATGCTTGGGGCATGCAAACTCGAATAGAAGACTTTCTTCACAGAGTAATTATTTTTACAAGGAACTTTATTATTAACTTAATGCATAAATTTTGATTACAATCACTGAATGTTGCTTCTTACACATGTAGATCATGAGGGATATCTTATTACTGGGTCATCGACAAGCATTTGCATGGATCGATGAATGGTACAATATGACATTGGAGGATGTTAGAGAATATGAACAAAAGATGCAGGCTGAAACCAACGAAAGATTACGAGTCGGGAATGAGGGCGATGGGAGAACAGTGGCTTCTACCGCACAGACTGCATCGGTACCATCTTCACCCATACCGAAATCTCCAACGCAATCTTATCGATCATGGTTTTCTTAGTCATAGTTGTAATTCTAGAGAAATCAGATTAAATACTAAAAAAGATTAAATGTGCAAATCTTTGTACAGCACAGTTAATACACATTGTGCTGTAAGATCTTTTGACTCATTGTTCAATTTGCTATTATTATTATTTCTATCATATATGGTACATTTAAGACTCTATTCCTTTCAAAAACATATACTAAAGAATATTTAATTTCTTCCTGTCTCTCATATTGAATGTATTTGTATGTATTTAAATAAACGTTTCAGGCTCATTTTCTTATCACAAACCTAGAATTTTACTATTTCCTCTGTAAACTTATATGGTGGCTTAATTTATTATTGAATTCCAAATGCAATAGTAACATACCAAAGCAAAAGCTCATTGAACAAACATCGATAAACTTTCTACAGGCTTAATTGTCCAATTCACAAAAATATTAATTACGTACAAGAAACGAAATGTTGAGCTATTTTTTTCAGTTCAACTTTTGTAAATTTTTTGCACGTTAATATGTGTTGTACTTTTTCTCAAATAAGATTTTTTTAGTTTTAATGGTTTCGAATGCCAATTTTAGAGAAAAACAGCAGCAAGTATTAAGTTCAAGAGAAGAGCAATTTATTTGTATTTTTTTTATCATTTTTTAAGTGTAAATTATTTACTTAACAATTTCTATCAGTTCCCCACTTTTGAGACATTGATTCCTATAAAAGTCATTATATGTGTTTCTTTCTTTATACTCTGATGATATCACAATAGTGCATTTTATTCAAAAATTACAGAATGACTTTGAAATTATTTTAATACTAGGAAAAATCTTTGTTCTATTAAACTCGAAATCAATATGTGGTCACATTATACGATAATAATAGTACATAATAATATGTTATCACTATTATATGCTAGTCAGAGAAAAACTGCTACAGTTTTAGTTGCACATAATATTAATCTCACCAACAAATATTAAGTGAAACGTCAACAGAACTTACGAAGTTACTCAAGTTGAATATTTGCGGTGAGATGATTAGCTAGGCTGGTCATCATCGTTTCACGAGACAACGAAGTAGAGCCAAACTTTTAATTGTCTTCAAAGTCTCTACGAAATTAATAAACTACAGTCCGCGGGTAACTGTTTTGAGCTGCTCGACCTAGTTAACCGACTCCTTGGCCCTCCATTAAATTCATTGCCAACTGAATTCAGAACCGTGGATTCCAAATTAAGAGAAATTGTGACTTTATTTCCGATCGCGTTCGTTTAACGAAGTTTTTGCAATATTTCGCGTAAAATGTAACAATTCCCAGTGAACTTTACGCCCGTGACATTTGCGTTTCAAATTGTCCGGTACAATTGATAGAATTGTCGATAACAATGCCCACGCCGATAGTCTACCGTGCAATTTTTATTTTGCACGTGTTTCGCAGCCTCCCTTTGGTATACATACATTCATACATACATATGTAACATACACTACCGCTCAAAAGTTACGGATCAATTATTTCTATACGTAGGATCCTGATCCTTTATTTTATTTATCATGACTATGTAATCTACAACTATATTTTAGGCACTACATATTTTTCTCATTTATTACAAATATTCATTTTTTGCTTTTTTTCTCTCATATCCCTTCTCTTCCCATATCCCTTGATATAACAAAATTTCTAAAAAATGATTAGATATCTAATTTTTTGTATAAAAAAAAAAAATTATTTGACATTAATAATTTGATTTCAATATAAATTTCAATGAGTTATTAATTTTTTTTTAAATTTTTAAATTAAAGAATAATACATCTTAGTTTTAGTATTCTCCTTAATTATTCTTCTACGATTCGGATTTGACAAATTTTCGTTACTCGTTACGAATATTTATCCTTCTCCTATATTTCCAGTGATATTTAATCGATTTCACATTGTTTTCCTTACGCTCGTTTTAATTACAATTTTTTAATACTTTTTCAGTGGATACGTGATGTCAGGCACTTATCATCGCATCCCTATTCAACGGTGGTAAGTACTAAACAATATCCATAGAGTACCTCGCTTTAAAATACAAACAATATAACATCGTAAATTTCTTTTCAGGAGAAAGAGCAGAAGATATTCAAAAAATACAGTTAAGTACATTATCTTGTTTATCCTTGATTCTTCCTTTCGCATATTATTTTGCTTTATCAATAAAATCGTATATACAAGTGTTTTAATTAATGTATCTATATATATATATATATATATATATATATATATATATATATATATATTTTTTTTACCCATAATTATATCAGTTCGATTACTCTTGAAATTGATCATCTAGGTTTAGAAACTCGTGTGACTTAATAGATGATAACTTTTAAATAAATCCAATCGTCGATGATTAAACGGTTCTGTAAGAGAATCGGTGACGCTAGACTTTTGAATAGTGGTGTATAAAAGAGTGGTAACAGTCGTTTCCTGATTTTATACGAATTTCGTTGTACCTTTGTGACGGATGAAATTGCTTGCCGGGAAAGTTCAGTGAAAGCAATCATGCCTTCGCTATTTCACCATTTTGTTATAGGAATAGAACGATATTTCAAAAATGGCTGTATCATCGATAACTTTTATTTATTTCAAATTTTGCTGACACATCGAGGCAGATTGTATTGATATTAACATAATGGGCAATTTATTGTAACATACCTGCAATTCTATTCGTCGAAGATACGAGGAATATTGATATAGTATCGAAACGGAGTAGCTCGGTCAATTGATGGAAATTGAGTAACTTCCATTTAAATTTAAAATAGAAATAGGTCCGTTAAACAAAGCTTCGATGAAAAATCCATGGTAGACAAAGAACAGTTAAAATTCACACGATTGTATTATTTCTAAAACTATTCGAAATCGATCGTCGAACAAATTTTAGAATTTTATCATCAATTACCGTGTATTTGTCCACAAGGCGCGTCTGGTATAGAATTAATATCGACGACCAGGTAGAATTCGTATCGATGATTGTATAATTCTTAAAATTACTCGAAACGTGTCTGAAATTGATCTCGAATCACCGTGTATCTATTTATAAGGGGCGTCTAGTGTATAATTATTACCGACGACTAGCTGGAATTCGTATCGACGATTATATAATTCTTAAAATTGCTCGAAACGTGTCTGAATTTTATTCTCAATCAGCGTGTATTTAGTCACGAGACGCAACGTTTAATATTAGACCTCTGTGAGTAAAATAAAAGCGATCCGAGCGGCGTGTTTAGCCGAAAGGGGCAGGAAGAAAAATTGGGACAACAAGTGTGCGAATTTATTAAAGGATTTTCTTCCTTTCGACATTACGCAATGCGACTCCGTAGTGGGTGAAAGAGAGTCACGTGGTAAGGAGGCTGTATCCGGTTTTCACCAATAGGAAAGAATCGTTTCCGTTGTCACGTGGCACCAGCGTGCGGGTCACGTGTACCTAAAGGCCGCGTGATCCACGTATCGACTTACGTAAACCTACCCCCTAACAACGGGATATTGTATTTGGGAATCAATGGAATCTCACTCGATCGACGCTGGACCGTCCTATTATTCGAATTAATTAACAGCCCCGGGATGTTTCGTAATCCGCGATCCGTTTAATTAATGCACTCCGGGGCGGTGTCTTCTTTCCCACCCTCGCATTTGCGTAATCAGGATTACGGGGATGGATTCTTCGTAGAAAAAAGGAAACGAGGAATAAAACCAAGTCAAGAAGATTAGAGGACACGAAACTACAGTTTACGGGTCGTGGGTTTATTCGCGTGGGAGCAATATTTATCAACGAGACAATTAGAATCGGTGAACGAAAGCGAACGCGTCGAGAGGATTTATCGTAACGAATGTACACCCGACGTTAGCGAGATCTCTGTCGATCGAGTACAAATTTAGAATAAATCAAATGAATCTGTACGGGAAGAAAAATTAAATCGCGTCAAGTCGAGAAAGAATTTCATCGAACACCGTAGCAACGGTTATATGGAAATCGATACTTGTATGTTTTAACGACGCGAGCTTTTCTCTGCATAAATCATTTTCCATATTTCGTTTTAAGAAAGAATATCTCTTCTCGTTCAATTTCGATTACACGAGAGGATTATTATTTCATCGGTTGTAATATCGTTTTTCTGTTTTCTCTCTAGGGGTGGTTTCGAAGAAGGGGTGTAACGTGAATGCTCTTCGTTACTTCAAAGTTTCTACTCCGACATAAATATTATCTCTGAAGCAGAACGAGCGAGACACAGCTTCCGACGTTCTAATGAGCAGAGCTGTATACGATATACGAAAGTAATTGTTTTTTATATGCGAATATGTTTTTTCTCTTATATCGGGATTAAAATAACGAGCTACGCGTAGAATCTAATTATTATTTTCCAGACTCGGATTATCCTGATCCTGTACAATGTTCACCAGCAAAGCTATCGCAAAGGAGGAGGTATAATTGCACGTAGAAAAACACCCCTATTTTCAGAGTGTCCGTTTGGTTCGATGCACCGACCCAGTTTCTTCCGCGAATAAAAATATCAATTCGAACGAAAGTGAAACAAAGTGGTAATTTCAAGTGTCGTATTTAAAAGAGCGCGAAGCTCTCGAAACAAATTACGAAAATTATTTTTTTATTTTCGAGGATTATCGAGTATTTCGACAACTATAAAGCTTAAGATTTTATTCCCCGAGTGGTTTTAAAAACCATCATCGACGGTCGATTGAAATAATAATATTCGAAAGATGTTCTCGATCTTGATCAATTCCGATACACTTCCCTCTGCAAGTTTCATCGAGTACTTTGACAACTGCCAATCGTAAGATTCTGTTCTTCGCTAGGTTTCAAAGATCACTCTTGTGCATTGCGGAAAGTGAAAGATGTTCACGATCTTGATCGATTCTGGTACATTTCCCTCTGAAAGCAACGTTGCAGTGTCTCGGACAATTTTTATCGGTTTACGTTTGTCATCCCCAAAAATAATCTCGCCCGTTTGGACGATTTCTATTTTAAGAGCAAACCGAATATGCCACGTGTATTGTCCAGTGTAACGGTGATCGTTATAATCGCTTGGTACGAACGATGATTGACGGTGGCGCAAGCGACCCTTTGAAAGCAACGGAAGGGGAAGGGTGCTACTCCTTGCGCGACTAGACGCGAGCCTAACCAGTTTGGAACAGTTGCCGCGCGTACTCTGACACGATCGCGTCGTTCTTCTTGGCTATGGGGTGCACAAACTTCGTAGATCCCTGAGCGATCCATCGACGTGACACCAAATAACGAACAGCCAGTTCGAAGATACCAGGAATTGTTTTCACCAGTGATACTCGGTGAGTTTTTTCTTACCTGTGCCTTTTAACATCCTAGGTATAATTTACCGGGACTTTTTTTTAGTTAAGAAATTTTAAAGACAGGTTTGTCCGATTCAAGAGACACGTTTGCGTTAATTTAAAAGACACGTTTGCCCGATAGTATGTGTTCTTCGTGCGGAGATTTACCACCGTCTTCTGGATTTTATTCGAGATCGACCCAAAAACGAAGAGCCTTCGATATTTTTGCAAATTTTTAAATTATACGTTTTCCGCACCTATTTGAACTTTTTACAATTAAAAGAGTACCGATATTACTTACGCAATTTCTTTACGAATGTTCGGTAAATATATAAAAATTGAATCGAAAGGTCAACAATTTGTTTAATTCGGGCGCGGGCGATACGTAAACAGAAAACGTGGACTGAAAATATAAATTCGTTTATACTTTGGTTGGTAATTATTATAAGTTCATAATATAATTGTAATTTAGTATACGTGATGCAACATGCGGCATTTTAATCTTAAAAGGTTTTCCACTCTTGGAACGATCTTTTAATTTTGTTATACACGTGATTGGGTGTGTCAGTTAACTTTAAATCTTTCTTTTTTTTCATTTCTAGACGACAAAGTTCCTTTCCAACCTTGTCGATAATTTGTCTAAAAGTTTTCGTAAAATTTTTGGCGAAGATACTTTTAAAAGAATAAAATACAAGCATTATAGATAGCTTCGCAATTTTGCTCGTGTCGATAATTTTATTCATTCCGTTTACATTCCTATTATTTATAATTTAATGAAATCGATTCGAATTTATATTCCCGATTTACAAATTTGCTTAGGGGTATCACGAGTATTTCAATGATTAATAAAAAAAAATAATAAATCTAACCAATATACGATACATACCATCGGTTAATAAATCAATTATTTATATGGACGTTATACTTCCGATTTATAATGTACGTTACGTTCTATGAGTAATTTTAACAATTCTCCGATCACCACCAACATCACATTATTTCGAACCATCCCGAATTATCGGTAAGATTATTCTTCGAACGAGTGGAAGAAATATATTTTCCTGGATTTAATATCGTTAAGAGTATCCGCAGACGTAAGTTTCGTCCAACGAGTTTCGAATCATTGATGCGTGAATCGTCGCGGGTGTTTCTCCACGATTTATAATTATTTACAACCCCCCTCGTTCGCCGCACAGATCGATTTTTCCAACGAGCGATTGTTTCTCGCGGACGAGAAACGTTTCGGTCAGGTGGACACGGAATGTAATTAATTTCTCGCGAATCCAAAAATTACGAGTCCGTTTCACGACATCGTCTGTTCAGCAACCAATAGAATCGCTGAAGCAACTTCGATGGTTCCATGAATAGGTCTGACCGTTACGGGCTCGTTCTACTTGCTTTCGAGCGAGTGGAGTGCTCATTCGTTTAGCTCCACTCCTTTGTTACTTTGTACTTTTTCCGTTGAAATATTGCGCCTTCTACGCGGTTCGTTGTTTATTATACCGAAACAACATTTCCACAAAACCAATCGGAGCACCTTTGATCACCGAGAGATTTTCAATGTTTACGTATGTCTATCGGTCCTTCGTGGACGACGATGTTAGGTACTTTGCTCCGATCTTATTCGCATCTCTATTATTTTTATACTCGATCATCCTATCGAACCTTTTCTCATCACGGATGATAAGGTTCCGAAGGTTTTCGAGAGCGACGATATTATGTTTCTCGTACCTTTAATTTCTTTTGTCGTACAAACTTATACTTTTTCGTTGTCATTTAGTCTATCGGGAAGCACTGATACGATCTTGAGAATAACAATCCGTGTTGTTAGAACGTAATAATCTAAACCGATTATTGCCATCCTGTATTTTCGTATCGAAGATCATTTCATTGCATTTTGATTAATTCAGCATACAGTACTATACGTACTGTAATACAAGAAAAGTAATTTTCCTAAAAAATTATACAAGAATAAGTAAAATATGCGTTCAAACATTTATATAAATTAATCACCTCGCTATTTTCTTCGTAAAAAGGAAGAAAATCATTTTACTCTCTCTCTCCTTCAATCACGCTGCAACACTATAATCGTACCAACCTACAGCATGGCGACAGGGGTTCAACCAGAGCAACTGAAACAATCTTTTACATTTTTCGGTTCAAATCGTATCGTCAAACTCCGATAAGTTCTCCCGGTAGAATTTCTATTTTTCCAAAGGTGTTGAACAACATTCGATCCATTATACATTTTCCATATAATTCCCGTGATTGTTGGACAACCGGTTCCCAGAGTTTCGGTCAGTTTCCTTTAATCGCTGTAAAACCGCAATGAAGGAATCGTTAAGTGTCCAAGTTGCAAGTAAAGTGCAGCCACCGGCAAGAAGTGCACCGGGCCGAAGTTGAAGTTTAACCGGTAAATTAGTCGACGCTCTGGGGAAACCGCGGCTCTGTTACCCCGGTTAAACGATAACGGTGAGACCTCCAATTACATCGACAAACTCGCAATTAATCTAATCGCATTCCGTCACGTGTGCCGTTACCTTCCCTGGTTTAACGGATCTTCGAGCCACGGTGCACTCCAGCCGATGATCTCCCCCGATTCGTGGAACCGAGGACGCCGAATCCCACGGGTTTCGATCGTCGGGTGTTGTTCATCCAGGTCAAGGCTCCGACGCGAAACGTGCATTCGTAACACAGGGCTCTCGTTAACAATGGACGCGGGATAGTGCGCTAATTAGGCCGGCGAATTTTAGAAAATATGGAACGTTCAGGGTGTTTCCGTTACGAGTTGTCTCTTGCGATGCCTGTTCGTTTTAACGTTGATGTTTCATCGATCACTTTGGCCAGACGAATTTCAGAAACTATGGGAACTACCGTCAAGGTAGTACCGTTACGAGCTCATCTTTACGATGTTTCTTCGCTTCTTGTGAAAACGTTGATGTTTCAGCGATTATTTTAAGTAGACAAAGTCTAAAAAATATGGAACGTTCACGACCATTTTAGGCACGAGGAGTTTAGAAAACCTATGGAACCTTCAGGGTATATCCGTTGCAAGCTCTTTCTTCCTTACGATGTTTGTTCCCCTCTTACGATAACGTTGATGTTTTATCGATCATTTTGGGTAGATGAATTTCAGAAAATATGGAACGTTCGGAGTGTTTCCGTTGACTCCCTTGCGAATTGTTCCCTGCGATGCTTTTCGTTCTTCGCGATAACGTGCATTTCGTATCAACTATTTTCGATAGGTGGATTTTAGAAAATACGGAACGTTCAGGGTGTTTCGGTGACTCCCTTGCGAGTCGTTCCCTCTGATGTTTGTTCGCTTTCCGCGATAACGTGCATTTTATGTCAACTATTTCGGATAGACGAATTTTTGAAAATATGGAACGTTGAGGGTGTTTCGGTGACTCCCTTGCGAGTTATTCTCTACGATGTTTGTCCGCTTCGATCGAGAGTATTCGGAAGAGATTTTTGGGTCAGTATGCTTTTCCCCTTTGGGTGGTTTTACATCGGTCGTACTTTACATGGACTTCCAGCACAATTTCCAGCACGATACAATTAATGAAATAATTCTTCGTTTCTCGCGTCTATTCGGCAATCGAAACGCTACATTTTCTTTTCGAAGTCATTACGTAAAGGTTTCTTTCAAATATTTTCAATAAAATATATTTGAACGTGGACAAGACTCACCTGTGGTTCTTACGTTTGGCTCGATTTCCTTACGACGAGTCTCGCGTGATATTATAAGCGAAGATGTTAAAATAATACACCCGTTAGAGGGTACTTCCTAAATGCTAACAGACACTCTGTACACTTGTTGAGCGCAGTCGTGCCGTGACATTTCGTTTCTGCGTTTACGAGAGGCAATAACAATCTTGTCCCTTCGCACTTCTGACTCACCGACATTGCTGAACGTTCGTCAGTTGCTCGCTGCGCGAGATCGAGATGTTAAAATAATACACGCGTTAGAGGGTGCAGCGAGGTAATACGGAAACGTGTGAACCTACACGGGGGTAGAAAAGATCACCAAACCTCATTTTCCGTACCGTGACATTTCGTTTCTGCGTTTAAAGGGGACCGTGTACCCGCAGAATGTTTGCGCGTTCTTTTTTCGAACAGTGGGCGTATCGAGGTGACGACAAGTTGGAGTCGCGAGACGATGAAATAGTAACACGCGAAAACACGGAGAGAAGTGGCTATTCGATGATTTTATACGAAATAAATATATTCCTTCTCGAGTCGGGGGGAAAAGTAAGTCTGGTACGAGGCAGACCGTATGCATTCTTTATTCTTTGTCCATATTGTTCGGTTGTGTTCACTCTTCAATTTCCAGTCGATATTGCTTTTAGGAAGAATCGAAACGATGAATATTAAAAAGATCTTATTCAAAATCGACCAAATTCCCCCTCTCTCCTCGAGGATTTTTTATTTATTTATTTTTTTACGAATTGACGATACAATTTCGTAACGAACCTGTACGTAGAATAGGGAATAAACCCGTCGAATGAAGAACAATGATAAAAGAATACCAATTTCGAATAAGATCGAATAAATTTCGAATAAAGTCGATTTCGAATAAGATCTTTTTCTTTACCCCCTTCTGCGGAGTGTAAATACATTTTTACAAAGCGCAACAATTCATTTCAACAAATACGGTTATACGATACACTCGATACAATGGTAGCGACTGCCTTCGCGAGAGGATCGGTGGAACACCCTGTATATTGTTCCGGCACTTCCGGTATATTGTTATATTCGTATAATACGTTAGGGGTGGGGGTAGAGAGGAGTATTGTAAAGATTAACAGCACGAATTAAAATCGAGTACCCGAACAATGAGACGTTGATTTCGTTTAATTTGCTCGAGGAAAAAAATACCCGCCATCTTTGTATGCTCGGAACATAAAATATCAATTCTCTGATAATGTCAGTCGTTCGAATGTAGTGTTTTAATTTTTAAGAAATTAATTTCTCGCGAAACTGTATAATTCATCGTTTGCCCCGAAGGTTTACGATTTCTCAATGTTATCCTTTTTAAACGCTACTCTCGCAAAATGCTAATTTCCAGTGGAATTACCTCACAGGTTTCGATATTATTCTTAGAAACTTTTAATTTTTATTTCCCAAACTTATCTCCTACCTTTGAATATTATTTTTCGTTGTTAGTTTTTGTCTATGATCGTTAAGCCAAGAATCTTTCCACGACAGCTCGAAACTGTTACATCTGGAAGGGTTCCAAACCTGTTGGTTTCTGTTAATAAACGTTTCAAGGTGGTTCGAGCGATCCTTAAAAGTTCGTTGACCAGAATGATCTTCCCTGCGATTAATTTCGAACAATTTCGTCGAATCTGAAAATATTTTCGACGCGAGCTGCACGAAATTTTAAACGCGAAATCGATGGAACGAACACGAGGCTAATTTTATTTATTCGTAGCCATTGCCGGGATTTTTTTGAATAAATTACCCGCACGAGGAAGCACGTCTCTTAGTGGTGAACAAAATCTACAATGCAGATGCTCTTAAGTGGCGTTAAAGAAAAACATCGTATCGTAAATAAGATTCTGCTTTTAGAATCGTAAGAAGATAACAATTTTCTCGAGAAGAATTTCATAATTTAACAATTTTCACCCTCTCGCAATCTCTTCGGCCGCTGAAAGTGAAATAAATGAGACTCAGTTTTTATAATCGTAAGGTAACAATTTTTTTTCTTGAAAAATTTTCATAATTCGACAAATTTTACCATTCGATTCAGCTGTTTGCCTTGCGATCTTCCATTAGTAATTTTATCGAACGGTGAAAATAATCTGTGAAATTGAGTTAGAATCGTTGGAACTAATTGTGTTGACAAATAATTTCCAAACTCGCGTTTGCACATTCGGTTATTTACTAGTTTATGGAACACGATACCTTTGTGTCTCCGACTGTAATCACGTGAAATGCTTTATGGCTCGTAAACTATGATATTCGCATTTCCCCTGTATCGTTTCAAGGTTGTGCATAATTGAATCGCGGTTTGTTTGTACGATCGGTTCGTCGCGGTGAGAATCGCAATTTTGTCGAACGCGAATGTTTAGGTTTATCGTATTACGAATGACAACGCCCGAAAATATCGAACACGATGTCAAACACGATGTTTTGTAGCAGCTTCGATAGAGCACGAATCGTATTCGGAAAAAGTGTACACGTATTAATTAATCGATATTAATTGACAGACAGGACTGTTCGTGCACAGGAATTTTCGGAAAATGGAACGCTCACTTTTCTGAAATTCGATAATTCTGTATTTCGTTATTCGAATACTTTGGTACTTGAAGGTTCCAGGTATTATCCTGGTATTTTCTTGTCCGAACAATATTTGGTAGCGACGAATGCCTCCTCACGTAGATATAATATTTACCTATACAACGTAATTACTCCAGAGATGCAACGATTGCATAATTGTCATTGCTTCATCGATAAAAGTAAGTCTTTGTGGTAAATAATCCCTAACGTTTACGTGAAAATCTGAAACGTGCGGTTTCGATGATACTTTTGGTAAAAGAACCTCATAGGAGAGTACAATTAAAAAAACGAACGTTTCACAAGTGACGGTATGTTGCAACGATATATGCTACAACTCGATACGTAAAACGAAGCTCTCTCTATGCGATCCGCTGTGGGATTATTCGGCAGTCACCTTTAAATGTCCCTTGATTTTCGTTTCTTGTTGTCGAGTTAGAAATTCAAATCCCTTGATTTGCAGCCCGTTCTTATCCGGTGACCTTTGCCACTCTACGAGAAGCAAATTTTCCAGAACATGGAAGAAACCCCGCATTTATTCCACGCTGATTCCTTAATGAGAATTCATTGCCGGGGCAAGAACAGTCGGTGCGCTAAGCGAGCCAAGTCGACGGTCGAGAAACTCCAATCTAATTCTCGATTCATGGAAAAGGAGGACAAGCCTCCAAGCATTCCACGTAGCCCCTGGCTGGCTTTAATCCGACGGATATGCGCTTAGGAACTTTTAACGAGACACCCTTACGGACACGAAGTTTATTTGGAAATAAACAGGGTGCGTGACCGTGTATCGAGGTGCGACGAAAAGGATCGAACACGTTTCGCCTACGTGAATCGCGATGCACGCGCCATCGTACGAAAGAGATCCAATAATTCTACGAACATGCGTGTTCACTGGCCTCGTGCAGACCCAAAATTTGCATCTCTAGCTGCATTCGCAAGGAGTGTACAAGAATTCGGGTCACGAATTTAGTCGAAACCGTGCATACCGGTAGATTCGAATCATTTTTACGTGTTTTATGTTGCGAATAAAGTTAAAGCTTTTTAACAAATATAGACATTTCGTTTAATATTTATTCAAAACTCGATATTCATTTTCACGTGAAATTTAATTGGTTCGAATAGATAAATCGAAAAAGAAAAATTGTATCCAAGAACTTTAATATATTACCATCGCGACAAAGAGATACTCGTTAATTGATAATCTATGTACCATACAAATGTGCAATAGATAAGGTTCACTTACGTTGCAATGGTACCATTTTGATTAAACTTAGTCTCGTCCCAGACTATATTTTAACGTAACGACGAAATTTTAATCATAAATATTCATAAAACCATATCCAGCCGTACGATGCTACATTTTCGTTAACAAAATGACTAAATCTTCCGATATGCAAAGTTTCAATTACGATAAATTTGTCCCTCCAAGGTCTTGCACTCTCCTTGCCAACGGAAAATGTAAAATGCAATTTTGCAACGAAAACGCAAAGATTGGAAAAACCCCGAAGTGTGCAAATTTATGGTTTTACCAAATAGAAACCTGTCACTTCCGCATCCTCGCCACCGAATTAATTTACAGTTTCAACATTTTCAAAACCCGAAGAAAAAATATTTTAAGACTTCGAACGTTCGTTCGGAGTCTCGTCGTAATTATCGGTGTAAAATTGTGTACTCGCTCTTTAATTATCGAATAACAAACACGTCATTGCGTGTATTTGACAAGTAAATACAACGATTTAACCGTTTCGCTCGTTCTCATCACGGACAAGATGTTTCAGTACCACAAATTCGCTCGTGCGAAGCCGTAAAAATGAAAAAATTAATTTGCAAATATATAACGTGTTCTCTATTTATTATTTTCGATTCCCCTTCCATTAACGACAGAATATCTCATAAATGGATTCTTTGCCTAAAATTTTCAGACGAAAAATTTTCTCCTACGATATAAAGTACAAGAGACATCTCGTAATCGCATAACAGAAATTGCGACCCGAGATATCTTGTCCATAGCGTCGCATGAGCGACATACTGAAGCGAAATATCTCGCCCGTAGCGTTGCACGAGCGACACCGTGGTACCAAGATCTCGTCTTTGGTAACGAAAGAATTAATTACATCGTCCAACCCATCGCAGAAAATTAAATTGCCACGCTAAGTACGCGTTTACAACTTCGATTAAATCGCTTTCAAAGAACACATGGAATAAACTAGAGGGAGAAAAAAAAGAAATCGTTAACGGTACGTTAATGTCTATTTCTTTTTTACTTTGCTTTTTTCATACCTACATCGGTGCACCGAACAAAAAAATGCAAATATACTTTTCCTTTAAAACACGATCGTGTCTTTTTCTACTCGCATCAATTCCTCGGGCCTTTGTGTAAAAAAATTTGTCACATTTTTTATAAATTGTGTACCTTACTTCGTTACGGTCTTCGAACGTTCTGTCTTTACACAGTGTTAAGCACTTTGCGTATCGACGCTTCGTAAAATATACGAGATGTCTGAAGAAATATAGATTTTTTAAACATCGCGTCCTGATATTGTTTTTCTGCAGAATATTCCGAGGAAACGATACGAGACAAAAGAAATGTACGATTTCGTTTCATAAAAAAGTATATATGCATTTCTCGGGTGCATTGTTGCACTTACGAGAACAGTGAAGCCGTAGAAAAATGAACATTAACGTACCGTTCAATTTTCTTCTCCACAGTTTTTTTCCTTTTATTTGTTCTTCTGTCGTTCAATTCTTCCCTCCACAGGTTCATTTTTATTTCTTTTCTTTTATCTATTTTTCTATCGTTCAATTTTTCCCTCTACAGATTTTGTTCTATCTTTATTCTCGCAACTTGGAAGTAATGGAACTTGGTTCTGTCTACAGAAGGTGTTCGAAGAACAGTGTGACTTGGAAATTTTCAAAAATAGCGCGTTCCTATTCAGGCTTCTCGTTAAAAGTGGCGAGATCGTTTTAAAGAAAAGAGTCAAGGATTTTCGGACGGTCAACGACGATCTCGTGCTCTTTTCGATCGTGTAAAGGGAAGGACGTCTTTCATCGCAAGAATATTAAACTTCCAGCTTCCGACGTATCAGTTTCAGCTAAAGAACCGGCCATTAAGGAATACGACTCGTTTCCTAGCAGCACGTAATCAGTCCATTACACGATTCTCGACTCCGAGCCAAAGAACTTTCAAGCAATTGCCATTTGATTCGCTTTTTTCTGTCGCGTTCAATTCCACCACTGCGCGTAATCATCCTAATGGTTCTCGTGCCGATTCCTGCCTAATGGACCCTTCTTTAATTCTTCGACGGTGTTTTCCTCCTTATTGATTGACGATTGTTTTCGATGCACACGAAAACGGACAATCGCTCGCACACGTGTGAAACGCGTTCCTGTAATTTGCCCGAAACTGAAATTGCCGTTCTCCGAATTGTACAAATTAAGTGAAATTAAATCCTTTAAAATCTACAGATGCAAATTGTACGAAATCTGTTCGTTCGCAACGAGTATAAAAAATTCTCCCTTTTTACGCGGGTACATTTTTAAATTGTCCTTTACGCGGAAAATCAATTTGAAAGTTCGACAAATGAGGTAGCTCGACGGTATTATTGGTTTTTGAGATATTTCACGGTTCTTGGACCATTCGATGAAAGGGAATACACTAATTGTCCGCCATTGTTTCTCAAGGTTAAAGAATCGGAACAAATGGACCGGGTCGAAGTGAATTATTGCGGTACCATTATTGAAACTGTTTCGGTGCAATTTCTTGCTGAAACTTTCCATTTGCGTCGTTTAGTTTCCCCTTCTCGTCGCGAGGAAAGATTTATTCGTCGTGAAATTTCTCTCGTACATAGCCACGACGTTTCGAATAAATCTCTCGAATAATAGAGAACGAAAACCCCTTGCTACGTATGATCTGTTAATCTCCCTCGGCTAACAACGGATTCACGTCGCCTGGATCGTTCGTCAACGTCAACACGCTGTTCTCACGAGAGATGGTGTTAACTTTTTGACAATCAGTCGGTGTCGCTTCTACATTGAATCCGAAACGTTGTCGCGTGTTTCTTATTTACGTAGGATACGTAGAATAGAATATTTTATGCACAGGGAGTACACAAAATACATTTTCTCTTTTGTAGGTTACATATAAATTTCATTATTGTAAAATATCAGAGCCTATTGACACTGCTTCTCAGGCTTCTCGAATGGATTATCCATCTCTATCAAGATCCGCATTCGTGTACCGTTCGTTGGTAAGAAGAACGTTAACGAGTGTTTTCACCCCCACTCTAATTTACGGTCTCCGTAAGTATAGCTCCCTTACTATTGTCCGTTGTCGACCTTTGTCATTGTCCTTGACTGCTACTAGCTCTCCCACCATTGGTAGAGGACGACGAGAAAGATCGACAGCGACCAATAGTGACACTGCACGCGATGGTAGGAGAGTTGGTAAACTGTAATTTAGAGTAGGGATGCAAAGACTCGTTAGTGTACGTTAATAATACCGTAAAAGCTTCAAAATATTTTTAAGACGTTAAGGCAATTATATTACACAGCTACATTACGTAGCAACACTTTGTAAATATAAAAGATTGATATTTTTAATATATTTTAATTATAAAATATCGAAGTAATTAAGTATAAATACGGGGTCCGGAGCAAGTGCCCCCCAGTTTGCTCGGTAGTAAGTACGATACTGGCATCGTTGATCGAGTCTCTCTCGCCTCGGATCTAAGGAACTCGTTACGTCGATGGTATTTAAATGCAACTCGTGAAAGCGATGGTTAAAAGTGGCTCATCCGTGTCCAGGCTGATAGAACTCGAATCCCTGGTAGGGTTTGGCACTCCGAAATCTGGGTTGGGCCTTCGCAAAGGAAATAATTGGCGAGATGGGTTGTCGCGCTTAAACGATCGTTCCTGTCGATAGCTTCGACGAGGCTGAACGACGCTCGATGATTCGAGTCAACGTGCAACTGTCCGTAATTAGACAAGCACCGAATTGAACGTGTTAAGTCCACGGTGTATTTCACCGTGGACGTAGAATACATTCGTCGTGATGCAACTGGCTAATTAACGTGTAATCTGGAGCATGGTTGATTCTGTCGGGTGAACCGTGCACGTGTTTGATCTTGGCCCGATCATTTTTCAAGAGAGATTGATCCAACAACGCTTTGAGATTTGCACGGATTGAGCACGATGGACATCTATGGGTCAAGGATTGGTAACGACGATGTAGATTACAGAGATACAAGCGACATTGATTATCGGAACTGTATCGTGGATATTATCCCGTACAGGATGGTCATGGTACGTCCTTCGAATAACTTCTTAGGGCTGGTTAGTCGGTTAAGGTGTAATCCTACTTGGATTCGAAGATATTGTAATAAGGTACCGACCTGTTGAGAAAGATCGTTGAAAAAGATTCTCTTTTACCATCGATGTTATCATTCTTCGAGTAATCCTCGTTTGGATTACTTTAAGAGATATCTGCTCTAGACTCCATGGATCCGAGCAGTGATATAAATCCTCTTTTGAAACGCTGTTCGATCCCTTTGTCAATTCTTGTTTCACGATGTGCGCGTACCTTACGTGTTCTCAGAAACGTCAACTCTTCGACGCAGCGTTTTTTTATCCTTGGGAACAAAAAAAGTCACATGAGTCGAGATCGGAAGAACACGGTGGACGATGGAGGACGGTATTATTGAAACCAGTGAAAGATTCGCGAAGAAAAATCGATGTGTCGGTGCTTTATCATAGCGGAGAGTTCATCATTTCGTAAAATTGCATGCACGCTCCCTGAGCGAATACTGAGCTGTTTGTCGAATAGCATAAGTTTACGAAGATGGAGGATCGACCCTAGCGAGCACAGTCTTTCGCGTCTTCTTCTTTGGAACTTTCTTACCTATTTGTAAATAGCTGCCATCTTCGTAGTATTCTCTTCGTATGCTACTTTCAACGTGTCAGCAACTTCTGAACCACTTTTCCCGAGTTTCACGAGAAATTTCGCATTAATACGTCGTTCTTTCGAAAATTCGGGCAGTATTTTTTCACGAAAGAAGCTTCGGAAGTAATCTTAGCCGTGGATGATCGGTCAATTTTGAAAAAAGTAGGTACAAAAATTTGGAACAACCTTGTATTTTATCTCGAGTTCAGATTTAGTTACGTGAATTTTTCAATTTTTTTGTTTTTACAAATTTAATTATAAATTATTACCAGAGCAAAAGTATGCACAGAGATTGTATTATCAATGATAATTAAATTTGGTAAAGGAGCAATTGGTACGAATCGTTTTCTTGCACAGATATACTCGATTACAGGGTTTCTCCAAATTTTTATACCTAATTTTCTCCAAATTGAATCGATCACTCTACCAAATTTCACTGGAATTGGCGAGAATAACTTCCGAACGTTACACAAAGCAACACACGCTTTAAAGTTAAAATTGTTGTCACAAGCGAATGGTTCGGGTTCGTGAAATTTGAACTATTTGTATACAAGACTATCAACTGAACGCCCCATTCGATGAAACAACCGCAACATTGTCGATATAGGAAAAAAAAAATATTTTACGAATTTTTGTGAACAGAATCGTATCCTTGGTGCAACAGATACATCTACGTCTCGAATATTGATAAAGTTATTACTCCAGAAGTCATCCTCACCAGTGTTTGTGTTTCTTTGATACGAACGAACAGTAGCCATGGAAACGAAACCCGGTTAGTCAAATTTCATTCCATTGTATCCCATTTCATTGTTCCCTTTAAGTGGATCGTTTGAGTTCAACCAGTTTCGACGAAAGATTCTCTACAAGTGCCTCGCATATTGATGAACATTATGCGAGGCACATTCAGCGAAGTTGTTTCATTGATACATTGAGCCTTACAATTATCAAACTACTAGCTCGTAGGAGAAAGCTTAGTTAGCTATTTCTAACCAACCAGAGTATCGCTTAACAAACCACTTGGAACCAGTTAGATGTTATTATATGTAATTCGATATATCGATAGTAATTTTTGTTTCATCGGAAGACGAAGAAGAGTCACAATTTGACTCGGATAGTTCCACGGACTATCGAATGCGTAAACGCATTGGTAATACCAACAGAATTAATAAAGGTCACAGTCATCGTGTTTATAAGTCTCTGTATAACGACTGACGGTCGATAACGATTCGACTGAAAAGTATAGTCTCGATTCGTTTGATCGTCCAACGTGAATCGAACGGTACGATAGTAATTCGTAATAGAAAAAAATAATTAACGTTCGAGATCAAACATTCTGGTATTTAATTTCTTACACGTTTCATAATTGTTATAGATTATTCTCGGTTTTTCGAAGGACCGTCAATTACACTAAGGACTACTTAAAGTCATCGACCAAACTTGATCCGAATGGTAGAGAATGTAGCGTCTGGTTAATGCGAGTTTGATGAAATTGGGACGCTGGTAGGTCGTCCAATTAATTAATCATAATTAGGGATGCCTGTGAAAGGTACGTCAATGTTCAGCGAACCTCTCTGTGCAGTAATACAAACCGTGTTCTACTTATTAAGACGATATTGTGTTCAAACTGCAGCCGCGAGCGAGAACCAGATTGCTTTTTCTCTTTCGATCCCAAAAGAGTCTTGGACTATGCAAGCTGCACACAATGAAGTTTGCCTACAGTTGAACCACTCCTTCCAAGAAACTTCGTCGAAACAATGCATCGGAGTATTCCACGCATTTGCAAGTTACTTGTATTCTTTGTCACTTTTCTTCCCACTGCGAACAATCTGAAATACGAAGCGTTACATTTTCCATTTGATTTAACTTCGAAAGCAGAATTCCAGAAGGTTTCTTTCAGCTCTCCGAAAGAGAGAGGAAGAATCGAAAGAATTGTGCCGAAGGACTGTTAGTTCCCTCGAAAGCGGGGTAGGTAGCTATCTCATCGCCACTGCACTCTTTACCTCTACAAGAACATAAATAAGCGGAGATTACTTTGTCATTGGATTTGCAAACAGGGATTCCTGCGAATCGGCGAGCTCTTCCGGAATTTAGAATTTCCTAAAAAGTCCTACGCGTTACTCGTAATTTTGCACGATGTATCGTTACAAAATATTCCTAAAGACACCCTCTGTGTTGTCTGGATAAACTGTGGAGAGGCTCGACTCGCGATAACGAATGGAGAAAGGTATAAATAAAGGGATACCCACTGGAGAGAAATAAAACGGTTTCTATTTTCGTTGGGGGCATTCGTTCGTTTTCAGCCGGTCCGGGAGTATCCCGGACTCTTTCAATTTCCGGTTTGGTAGGTCCGAGAACGCACAGTGGGAATTCTGATCTGCGAGAAAAAGGGATTGTCCTTGTCCGCCTCGACCCTCTCTTTGCGATCGATCGTCCTATTTCGACGCGAAATTCTAGCTCGAGATGCAAATGAAACAGTCGTCGATCGAGGTTTCCTTCTGAGGGATCTGGCCGCAGTGTTCAAATCGGAGAAAGTTTCTCCGCTGGGAAACGAGCCAGGAGATACTTCTTCCCCCTTTGTGCGAGGGTGAACGAGCTGATCCGTTGGTTCATCCAACTAGACCACTGTTCCGCTGATTGGACCCTCTTAATTTCCCTGAATACACAGACCTTGTTGCAAGTGGTTCCTACTTGTTCGGTGGATGCACGATATCTTTGTTGAACTTGGTACAACGTCCGAGAGCATCCCAAAGGATCGAGGGAGCCTTTGGAAGATTTCTTCGTGTAAAAAAAAAAAAGGAAAAAAAGGTTTCAGTGTTGTACAATAATGCGCGATTAACTTTTGTAAGCATTTGGACCCGGTAGCGAAAGTTTCGCGTACAGTGTAGCGTATTCGGCGTTTCGAAGAGGTGCCGCCGTGATGAAAAAATAATCACGCGATGTACGAAAATTCACTCGCAGTGGCTTTCGTGTTATCTTTCTAAAAATCGTACCAATGCGTTCTTTGGATTCCACCGATTGAAATGAGTCCAAATACGATATAAATTTGAGTACTTTTGACCGACTCGGTGTACTGGGTGTTTCGTAAATGCGTGCACATAATTCCGAGAGTGAATTTGCGCATTGAAGCGGGTAAAGAAATTGTACGCAATATTACACGATATGCGTTGTCTTTCCTTTTTCTTTTCGATTTTAGCGAAAGTTAACCGTGCATCGCTGTATCTAGAAGCGAGGCTTGGTACAGGATCTGAAAGAGATTTCTATTAACGTGAAAATAACGTGTCAGCTTGTGTACACGTAGCCTGTTCTCCAAACGTTTTCATTCTTCTAAATTTTCTATTTACGATTCTTTCCATTTTGGATGAACTACATTTCACCGGCCCGGAGACGAAATGTGCACTACAGGGAGTAACGATGCGGGCACCTTTTCCAAACTTTTGTTTATTCCCTTGTACGCGGTTTCGCGAACTTTTAACAATAATCGTGAGAGCGACACACTGTGGCACAAGTATCGGAGAACCTTTACTTTTTATATTTTTTCGTTGCAGGAGCAACAGGCATTACTTTATCTTTGAAAAATCTTCTAGAAACGTGTAAATAGGTGTAATTTCTTGCGAAACATTTGATACATTTTACAACGACGAATAACATTGGTGTTAACGGCAACACCAGCTACGGACCTGATGCAAAATATAGTTGTTCTTATATGTTTTAAATTAAACGTATTTGAGAAAAATATTTCAAATACGAATGGACGAATCAGTATTTCGAAATATAAAGAAATATTACAAAATCGGTGGAAAAATTTATTTACAAAGATTCCTTTTGGATCGATTTAGCGAAAAGATGTCTCGATGAACGAAGTGATGTTTTTTTTAAAGAAAAAACGTTTACGTTTTAAGATTCTCTGAAAAAGTAATTTGTTTTTACACGAACACACGCACCTACGTATTCGCGCGTGTACGTTGTTAACAAGATTATGTCTGAATGTATTTTAATGAAACTTTCTATCGGACTTTTATATCGTCATCGCAACAGTTGATTCAATTCCGAGTAAACTCGATCCACGAATAATGATCTCTTATAGTTCCTTGGTTATTTCCAATATTTATTCATTGATTGTAAAAATTAAAAAAAAAAATGTCTTAAGTAAATGTTAAAGAGAAGGAAGAAAATGAACTCTTTTCTTCAGCTTGTCCAATAAAGAAAATATTAAATAAAATTTTATTCGTTGCATTTAATGTGACATTTTGCTCTCTACTAATTTTTTATACGAAAAAACTCACGTAACTTGGTAGGATAGATATAAATAATTCTAAAGTAATATCGTAAATAAATTCCCTGCTATAAAAGCCCAAATGCTCATGAATTATACATTTAAGGCGGTTTAAATTGAAAAGAATAAACACGAGGCTTGGATTTTAATCGAAACTCTTCAATTCTACGATAAGAGACCCGGAACAAAGTTAAAAATATTCATTAAGAAATCCAAAGTATAAAACAACGGTAAAAATACATAAAACGTAATTATCTTCACAATTATATTTTTCTACTTTTCGAAGCAACAAATGTATCGATTATATTGATCTAACTATTGCTCAATGTCGTTCGCGATGAAAGTTATTCGTTAAATCGTGCAAACGACCAATCCCCATCTTTTAAACAATCTCGTAGAAAGTTTCGCGCGAGTTGAAACGAAGTTTGAAAATGAGACGAGATCTTTTGATCGTTTTGGTAGCTTCTGGGCATTTAGGCCAGAAGGTGCACGCCTCTATGGTTTAAACGATGATCCACCACTGTTCCCGTTCGGTAACTCAAAAGGAATCTTTGTTTCTGTTTTAGCGAACGCAGAAATGCTTTAAGAATTGACAGTTGTTCCACGTTTTAAATTTCCCTTTGCGAGGTAGCGAAGAATAGCTCCTGCGAAACGAACCTAATTCGCGAATTATATACGTCCCTGTCCCCCTGGGTTTCCCTCCGAGTTCCAGTTTCATCGGGAACGAAACTCATTAAGGTTTCATCAAGAAGTTCTCGTCACCTTTGTTCCCACGGTGAATCTCGCTGTCGCTGTTCGTGTAGTTTAACGAGCAGAGAAATTTCTAACGTAACTGCGTAATGGCAAATAGCGGTGGTTCAAGGAACGTACGCGAACGCAACTGCAGGTGTCCTGATGCCGATAATGCGATTGGATTAACTCACGGAGAGAGAACGTGAATCCAATAAAGGAAGAAAGCTCCCAAACAGTTAGCTGGTAATATTGTTCCGATTAAAGCAGACTGATCTTGGATCAGCGTTTTTGCAACCGGAACGAATTTAACACGTTCGTTACCATCGTTTTAATCGGAGAACGTTTTACATTGGGTAAGAGTATAGAATGATTCAGAATTATATGTTCGTACCCTAAGTAAGAGTAAATCTACGCATTAAGATGAGTGAAAAATGTCCTACGAACCATTGATTGTATACCATATATCTTAGTTTTCGAGTTATGGACGATTCGAGACGTAATTCGTGAATGAAAGAATAAAATAAATAAAAAATGTTCAAGTCACTACGTCAGTTTACGAGTTACGGTATCAACTTTTTTTTCTATCTTATCGATGCAGAATTAAACGTGTTTGTATATTATTCGTCTATTATTCGTACCGTGATTTGTAGAAATAAATAAAAACGGACAATACGATACGAGAAAACGCCTAAGAAAGAAATTGCACGATTTCTGGTGGCAAATAAAAAAATGGGACAATTTTTGTTTTCTATATCGTTTTTGATAGATTCAAGGTCAACAGTACTTGTTCAAACGATACTTTATAACAATGATGCATTGGATGCTTTCGTTCGTTGCGTCGAGATCTACAATTGAAAAAAAAAGAAACGATGTTTTTGTAATTTCAATGTTTAAAGGCGTTTTCAAGGAAACTATTGAACAAAATATGTATTCTGTACTTTTGACTCGTTTCTGGGTGTGAGATCGTTTTTGTCAGTGGTTTATGAATAATTAGGATTCAATCACCCGTAGAATGCGTGCTTCCACCATTTTTATCTTAAATTTTCAAGGATTTCAGCAACCGTTTTTCACGGAGCAATTACGGCAGGTTTGTTAAAAAAAAAAAAAAAAAAACGTGAAAAAGAAAAACGGAGCACCCGGCACCGGTCGAATTTTCACGACCAACAAGCAGCCTCGAGAGTGAAGTATAAAGAGAAAATGACTCTCGCTGGATCATTGCCAGAATGTATGAATGTATCTGCATCGTGCATTTCTGTCTCGTGTCTTTTTTACACGAATAGTTTATTTCTCCGACAGGATCGCACTTATCCATTGGTTCTCAAGACAATTTCATTTCGAGAGTGTAACAGGGAACAATCGATCGCTATTGATAAGAAGAACTAGATTGCTATTGATAAGAGAAACTAGAAACTAGGTATTTGTTAAGGAACGATGATTCGACTTTTAAGAATCATTTTTTAAAGAGTACAGATTCTTTGCTCGATTGTTTATCACAAGTAAAAAGGGCACATCTGATGCCCTTTAATATAAATTTTTGATTCCAACCGATATAGAATAAAATTTCAGTCGCACGAACGTAACGATTGATTCGATAACAACGAATAAATGCTGTTTCGTTTAAAAATTGATTCGTTACGTACGAATAAATCTTTGAATTTTGCTCGTTACGCGCGAATAAATCTTTAAATTTTATTCGTCATGTGCGAATAAATCTTTAAATTTTATCCATTATTCGAAATAAAATTTGCCAGCCATTGGTTCAAACTCTGGATCAATCAAAGGTAGAAGTTCTCTCTTTCGCGAAGTGTAAAAGAGACTCAAGGCCATTCAGGGATCTTCGTATGTACACATTGTACATCGTGGTACAGAAATTAACCTGGAAGAGTCCCAATTTGTTTTTCTCTTCTCTTTTTGGTAACCATCGAATCGATTTACCTTGTTTTCGGACCTTGAAAAGCTATCTACGTGCACACGGTTCTTTGTTAGTCGATTTCTTTATTTTTCTCTCTTTAGGTTTGTATCGCGTTTCCATTGTCGAATAAGATTAACAGACTTCGCAGAATGGTGCCGTAATTTTGTGTCAAGGCACAAAAGAGGATTGCAAATGGCGTTAATTTTTCGATACCGTTGGAGCGTGAAAATTACCATCATCTAGAATTCGACAGTCCCCTCACGTTCTTCCATTCTCTTTCACGTTTCTACATTTTTATTTTTCCACCTCTGCGATGACAAGGTCTGTCTACTAATTTTCAAAAGAGTTAGAAAATGTAGGTGACTGGAGCCAATTCGCGATACTCTTGAAACAAACAACAACAGTAATCGAATGATACGCCCAATTACACGACTGTTCACTTTTAAATGCTAAGAATTCATTAACGCGAAATATTCAGTAATTAACGAGATTCTATTCGTAACCAATAAATGCTCCTGTGTTTCGATGTTCGTTGCGAATTATATATAAATAAATTATACATACTATAATTAAATAAATAATGATAGTATATCAATCATTTATATATATTGGAGCAAATTCGAATACAAAAATTGAATATCAATTCAATTTTTGCTCCTAACGCTGTCCAACGATCACTTCGAATTTAAAATTTGTCAAAAGAACCATGGGTACCAGAAGGATAATAGCTAAAACTTCCAACGTCTTAAGAATACAACGGATTGTCGTTCCAACTGGAAAATTGTACTCCATCTTAAATTTCTCACCCATCCAGGATTCACGAGAGATAGTAACCGGAAGCAAGGGTCTGTAAAAATTGATCATTTATTCGTGCACGTGTCTTTTCTCTCATTTTTCACGAGGATCTTCTCGCCTTGATCGATTTCCAATCCTATCGGCTACTTTCTAGACGTTATCGGGAGTTGTCTCGAGCAGTGGAACAAAGAACGTCTCATTTGGTAAATACGTCTCCTTCCTTGAAACTTGGCGAAGTTCGGTTCACATTATGCGAGTTGCACGTGATCGCTACTTGGAACAGCCACCTACTCTCCATAGCGTACTTGTTACCCTCGGCTGCTTTCAAATGTTAATGAGGAGGAGTTGGTAATCGACCCTCGGTGAAAACGAGGTTGTCAACGTGTACTTATAGCGAGGTTCAGTCATTGATCCCTCCACATTCTGCTGGAAAAAGTAGCGACAATGAAAGTAAGATATTAATTCGTATACGTGTCCGTGCACGTGATGTGTGGATAAGGGACGAACATAGTGTGGATTTTATCCATTTACGACGCGTGCAAATATGAAAAACATACGTCGAACGTATCCGATGTACGACCTCCGCGAAATATTAAACCGATGCATAGTAAATGTTTTTATAAACGAAACTCCAATCACACGTATTTTTCAAATGTATCAAATGTATTTTGGAATCTAAATATTTTTGAAATATCATTTTCGCACTATCTTCGTTCTGGAAATAACTTATCCTTTGGAAAATGATCTAAATTTTAAGAAAAGTGAGAGTCCGTGGAGACAAGGTCCGGGGTACAGGGTGGCTGTGGCAAAAATTTGTATTCCAATGGTTGAAGTTGTGTTTTTTTTTTATATTAATTTTGAACTTGTGAAATTTTCTATTTCGATGTGCAGTAGATGTAGGCACCAAAATATTATCTTTCTTCAACGAAACGGTGCTTTGAACTGTCATCTTTATCGAGTCATTATCAGGATCGATCGTCCCCCATTATCGTGTAAAATCCATTTTTCGTTGCAAGTGACGACTCGTTTTAAAAGTGGAATTTGCTTCGTACTTTGAAATAACGAGCTGGCTATTTCTATTCGTTCAAGTTTTTGTGCGTTGTTCAACTCGCGTGGAATATATTTTTCCAGTTTCCTTATTTTTCTTGTTTGCGACGAACAATGGCTTACTTTTAATTGAGACGCTATTTCTCTTGTTTGTTACGGATTCCTTTCGATAATATTCCTTACAACACCATTGTTAACGGTATTTTTCAGCCTCATTTTCAACTGAAAAATCACCACTTGAATTTTACGAATCAACGTTTACATACACCACTCTTCTTTTAAATTTTTTTTATATTTTTAATCTATCAATTTTAGCAAAGAGTTAAATATACGTTTAAATACGATATCATTCTTTAAACTGTGTTTGCGCGTACCAATGTTTTTTTTCTATTTAAGAGAAGTAACGTTACGCTTCGGATATTCAGATTGCATTTTTTTTATTTACGGTTGGTCACTTCTCTTCACCAAGGTTTCGCTCAAATTTGCGATTGATTTTCAAAGGGCACTGTAGAATTTTCTGTAGTCAACCAGTGATTGTTTGGATAGAATTTCTCACTGCCAATGTTTTCCGGGAAAAAGCTTGTCTGCTTGTATTGTTACGACGTCACTAGATTTATGAATAAAGGAAAAAATTATTTAAGAATAACATGTCACCATTACAACCTTAGTACAAAAATTTACCAATAATAAGCATTTCCAGTTACAAATTTTCACTGTCAAATTTTTCCAGCAATTCTCTGATGATAAATTTCTTTAAAAATTAAATTTTTCAATAACGAAATGAATTGTTCAAATGTAGTGATTCTCATATACAAATTTTCCAATGAAAAAATTTTTCATACAATGTTCTATCGAAAAAATTGTGCAATTCTTGTTAATACGATTTCCCAGTGACACAAACTTTCCAATGACAACATTTTTCGTACAATTTTTCACCGAAAAGGTAAATTTTTATTCAATTCTCCGATGACAACATTTTTCCTACAATTTTCCACTGAGAAAATTGTTCATTTTTGTCCTTCCGTAGGAAAATTTTCCTACCGACAATTCCCTAACAGCAGGATTTTTCCAGTGACAATTCATTAACAGCGGAATTTTCCCAGTAACGATTCATTAACAACGGAATTTTCCAATTACAGAAATGTTCCATTGCCGAAGCGCTAACTCGAACAAGCTTTGCCCGAATAGCGAAAACAAAATTCCCAATAGAAATAAATGCGGAGCAATTACGAAACTTATCAGCAATAAAATTCTCGAGTGTGAGAAATGAGTGGATGTGTTTGCGATACTGAACATTTGCCGACAGCAAAATTGTAGGAAAAAACCAGGATCAATTTCGCGGTCGTGGTGCATTCATAGTGGGTCGAAACCGAAATTAAAACTCCAGCGGTTTCATCGTCGAGTCATTACCGCCGGAAGCACATTCTCGTTTTTACGCTCGTACTCGTGCAGGCAATTTCCACAGTACCGAAAGCTTAATCGCGTCACGAGCCGTCAGACAGGAGTCACGTTTCCTCGTTCGGGGATGTAAATTCGCAGCTCCGTTAGCCATTCGTTCCCAGAAGCCACCACGGTGCACCGATGCAACATTCACACGAGAATGAATGCTCAGTCAAGGAGAACCTGTGAATAAATAAATTGCAGCTAAGTGGCAGCCAAGTCTCGAAGTCTCCTCTTTCGATTCGCTCCCCAATATACAATTCTCTTGCGTGCAAAATGGTTCCTAGTTGATATTCACGAAGGGAAAGAAATTAATATAATATTTTCATCACTGGTGTTTCTTAAATAAGTGATAATAAAACTGTGTAAATATTGAACGTCTAAGTATTTGAAATTTATAATAATGTTTCGACTATCCGTCGAATGAGTATATTTGTCTCTTCGATCGAAGAAATCTAGGATCTGACGGTGTACTATATTTTAATTATCAAATTGTGAGAAATTTTCTGCAATTGGTCGTTAGGTCTGTGTTAGATTTTGAGAAACGACATAAAATAGATGTTATTGCGAGTTATTCTGGAAAAATTTGTAGCGGATAATTGCTATATTTTTGAAAATATAAATTTAAAATGACTTGGAAGTAAACTTTTTAGTTGCGAACTTGAAAGAATATTACGGACATTGCTGCCGTTATACGACGTCCGATCTTTGCTCGGTATTTCTACTTAGGAAAAGTTCACCAACTGTAAAAGTTAAGACACGTTACCATTGTTGCATCGTGTCTGATCTTTGCTCAGTCCTTTTACTTAGAAAAAGTCCACGAATACAAGAAACATTGGTATCACGATATTGTGTCTGAGCTTTGTTAGGTTGTACTACTTAGAAAAGGTCACCATATATACAGTCCTACCAATGTTCACTTTTTCTACTTAGAAGTTCTTATGAATGCAAGAAACCGGTATATCGTTAACCAGTATGGTACCAGTATATTGTTTCTAACATACGTTCAATTCTTCTACTTGGAAACAATTACAAAAATTAAACAACATCTCCGTCATCGTACAGTGTCCGATCTTTGCACGGTTTCACTACTTAAATGATCCAAGAATTCGGATTTTTCTACTTAGAAAAGCAAATACAAAGACACATATTGGAATATCTACATAAATATATAAAACTCAATACATTTTACACTACTATCCTTCGTATACTTTCTGCCCTTTTCCCTTTACAGTTTAATTCTCGATATATGATATTCAATTGTTGGTTGTAAATTTCTAAAATTTCTAAAACCTTCAGGATTAGATTTAACGAATCCCTCCCTTTACACTGCAAAAGACATTGCCATTGTTTTCTGTCTCTCTCTCTTCCCCTTTCTATTATTTCCTTCTCTTTCTTTCACTTTTATTGTATTTTCTTTCGTGCATTATATATATATATATATATATATATATATATATACGATCTTTGCTCTTCTGTCCAATAACAAACAATACCAGTATTCATCAAATGTGTCAAAACTTTCGCTTCCCGAAAAAGTTCGAGAATCGACAATAGAAATTTGGCTCGATCCGAGATTCGCGGCGAAGAAAATACAATGCGATATAATACGGGAAATACAGCGAGAGTTCCTCTCATTTGAGAGGAGTTTCTTTTTGGGAAATGCTAGTTTCGTCGAAGAAAGGGGAAACAAAGGAACAAGAGCTGGATCGTGATCTCTGGTCGTTAGCTCGCGTGGACGTAAAGAATCGTGAGACTATAAAATAGACGGAAACGAATCATTTTCAGGCCAGTGAACGCCGGTTGGAATGCATCGAGTCGTTAACGCGAGGGTGAGTGGTGCACTTTACAAGGTCCTCGGGAAATTCGAGGCTCACTGGTAATTTCGCAGCTGGTCTAACGTGGGCGCGTTTTCATTCTAAAATCGTTTCGACGAAACCGACTACAAGTGATTTCATTAAGTTATTCGATGGGTGACGTAAACTGTTCAATATCTTCAGAGGATAAAATGAGACAATTAACTCTCGATTGTTCCGTGTTATTTTTAGTAGTAGAAAAATATGCATTAATACGCAAACTCTCTCTTTATAGACAGACTTGGTGTCGTGAGTGGTGTCCGATATAAACACTGAAATCAACGATAACAGGCAACAATTTATTCACTATTTTTAATCTTCTATAAGCGTACGTAATTTTAGAGGATTGAACAAACATCACGTGTCGAGATTTCGATTTCTATTTTGAAATTATCTATACAAGTTGCGTTAAGTTCGTTCTTGAATAATCGTATATCGTGTAACTTCATTTTTATATCATTGTTCATCGCGTAACTTCGTCTTTAAATAATCGTACATCGTGTAACTTCATTTTTAAATAATTATCATTCGCTCGGAGCTGGTTACACAAGACGTTTTAAAAGTAAAATTACATCGTGTAAATTTACAGTAAGCACGAATACTAGCTTTGCAACACGTTGGTCCGTTTCTTTTGATACTTGTTCTCCTGGAAAAAGGTCAAAGTAGCAACAGGGGCAGAGTTGAAAAGCAGAGGAACGCTTTGAATCTCTCGTCGTATCAAACGTTTCTACGAGCTTGCAAAAGTGATGCTCGCGGTAAAATCTCATTTCACTGTCACGCCTCTTTAATATATTAACGTCGATGCTTCGTCCAACACATTTCCGTTCCCGTATAGTCACACCAAAGATAAATTAATCACGGATATTAGTTTCGAGTAGATTTCGAGCGTTCAAGCTCGAACCAATTCAAATCGCATTAACGGGCGTTTGTTACGCGTTATAAATCTATTACACGAGATAATACAATTCATTACAATTAATCGAAATATTAACGCGCCGCCGCGTCATATTTTGCAAATTACGTTACGTCGTCCCTTTGCCGTCGACGTTAAGTTATTATTACAAGACCTTTTGCTTCACGAGACCAATTAATCTCCGATACTCAAACGACCGGAGTTTATCGCGAAGTAATATCAAAGAAACTAAGAACAAATGATTTACGGAATAATCGCGGAAGACTTATTCGAACAAAAATAATGTATCGTCGACTTTCTCGGGTAAAACGTAAAATATTAGATAATGAACTAATAATATATGAAACTTTAAGAAAAGTGATAAGTAAAATGATTATTTAAATTAATTATTTAATACTTATTCGAATCGAAATGATGTATTATAGGCTTAAAACGTAAAATATTAGGTGATAAACTAATAATATATGAAATTTCAAGAAAAACGATAAGAGAGTAGAATAATTCCTTGCAAATGTAAGAGACTCAAGTATGAAAGTATAATCTATAGAGTTTATACGTTAAAAATACAATACAAAAGTGTCATGTAGAGTGTATACATCAAGTATAAAAGTATTGTATACGATTTGTATATCAAATACAATGTACATTGTACAGACTCTGTACAACACTTTCGTACTTGAATACAAGTACGTGAATGCAGAAGTCTTTTATATTATAAACAATTATTTCTACATTATCATTTCTCGACTTGCGTCAGTTTGCTTCGACTCAATTTTCTATTTCTGCTCCGAAGATGGACAGAAGACCAGAAAACCTTACGTAATATTATAAAAGAAAATAACACGAAAGAAGTGACGCGAAGAGAACTAATAATATTTATTTTTATCTTACAGGTGAAAGGTGTTTCTGCTCGGTGGGAAGCGATTCATGAAGATACACGTATCAATGAACGTGTAATCGTCGACTAACAAGAAACCGAGAATCAGTAACAATCCTACAGATGCGTGAAATTTTCTCCTCTCGTATTTTCACACGAGTGATTCTTATTTCGCGTTCTCGTTGGTTTTCTGCAAACTTTAAAACACGATACCAGCTTAACGTAATGTAACATCCAGATGTGGTGCAGAAGATGAATAAAAAGTGACTTCAAATCGATCGCAAACCGATCGTAACCACTATTTTCCGAATTAATCACGCGTAGACTTCTACACGATGAAAGTGGAACATTGGAAATCCTCTAAAGGCCGAGTGACTCTCGAATTAAGGAATTGAAATCCTCTTTCCTGGTCGAGGTCAAACGTTCGTTAAACATTGTGGGAAAGCATCGATCAACAACAACAGAAATTGATTTTAAATTAATTTTAAATCGAGTACAAATCGATCGTGACCGCTCTCTTTGAAATTAACCGCGGATAGACATCCGCGTAATGAAAATGGGACGTTCAGAATCCTCTAAAGGCCGAACGTCTCTCGAATTAAGGAACTGAAATCCTCTTTCTTGGTCCAGGTCAACTGTTCGTTAGACATCGTGAGAAAGCATCGACCAATAACTTCCAAAAAGTGATTACAAATCGATCGTAACCACTCTCTTCGGAATTAACTGTGCTTCCAGACGACGAAAATGGAACATCCAAAGTTCTCGAAAAGTCAAACGACTCGTGAAACGTGGAACTAAACTTATTCTTCGTCGAGGACAACTTTTCGATAGACATATTGAGAAATCATCGACCAGTAACGATAGAAAGTGATTTCAAATCGATATCGAATTTAGTCCAAATTGATTTTAAATTTTGCTAAATTCAAACTTTACAGATTGTAACCACTCGCTTGCGAATCAACAACGTGTAGACTTTCAAAGGACGAAAATGGAATATCCAAAGTTCTCGAAAGACCGAAATTAAAATCTTTTCCGGTGGAGGATAACCATGTGATCGATAAACATTGCGAGAAAGCATCGACCAATAACGAGAGAGACAATGGTGAAATTGTCATCTTCGCGTGACTCCAGTGTAGCAAGCGACCTGGAATAAAATGTCAGAGGCCTTGGACAATCGCTCCGTGTGTCCATCGGGATAGAAAAAAAATTGCCCCACCCTGTTTTGCCGGTAGAGACGCGAGATAAAACACTCGATCGGCGTGTCATTCGCGAAAGAGACGCGACAGACCAGGGAGTGATCGGTTTAAAGTTCGATTGGACAGCTGAACGCGGTACGGGGCATCGGTTACAAGTCCTGACCGAAATCTCTATCGATTTGGAAACCGAAGAGGATGAACAAGGATGCTGTAGAGACGGAACGCAACCAAAAGGACCTGATTATGGACAATTAAATGAATCATGGACGCGCCTAATGCCATCGGCAACAACACTCGGGACTTTTGCAGCGCGAGGTACAAGGATTTCGTGCCTCAGGAAGGGGGTGAGTAGCGATTTTGATTGTTCTGCTTTGTAAAGAATTTTTCGAAATTGTTTATCAACACCTTGGCAATTTTAATAACCTTGAAGTACGTCGAGAGCGAAGGTTAACAGGTATTCTCGACGCACGATTAAGAGAGAGGTCTTGAAGTTACAGAGTTTGAGAAATAGGAAAATGGCACGGTAATTTCTCTGGTGACAATTTTACTTGTAGGTAAAGTTTAACATTTTCTTCATAATTTTGGACAATACCATCTGGTTGAACAATACCCACGAGGTTTCAGCTCGAGATAAAAATCGTTACCTACCCCGTTTTCGAGCGAACCGTCACGATTCTGTCACTTGAAAGCAGAAATGACCGTATTTTGACAGTACAATAGAATCGTTTATTTCTCGTTATTATCTCCATACGGTATTCAAATACAGACCTAACCCAGATCGCTATTTTTGGTCACCACGTTGACGAATTTCCTACCGAACAATGACGTTCCAAATATGGAATACTATACGTTTATCGTTGCAGCTTGCAACGAAGTCGATCGACGCGTGCATCGGTCGTGGTATTCGTTTAAGAGGCATCGTTTGCAACAATTCGAATAGAACTTTTTTTTCAAAGTTACTCGTCATCGTGTAAACAGTATTTCATCCGGATGGAATTTTGCGGTAGCACCGAGAAACTCTCAGAAATTCTATTCGTTCGTCGTTACGGAGAGTCTCTTTTCGAACGGGGAACAAGGGTCGGAAGGAGGCAGGTGCAATGCAATCTCTTCTCAGGGATGAACCTACGAGGACAGGTTTCAGATTCGAAGCTGTCACTGTGTTTCGAAATTTCTGGCAAGCCCGCGGAGAATAAGAGAATAAGACATTCCTCGCGTCTCGATTTGCCGCGTAGAAAATGCGAGCTTCCCGATGAGATAGAATAAATCTGTGGAAAGATTCTCGCGCATCTAACCTCGACCGAGAGTGCCGTGTGAAATTTCTTAGGCGATACACGTCTACTTAAACGAGGATACACAGTTCCATTGAAATGAAATCAGATTACCTTGAAATCTCGCTACCGAAACCCCCAGTCTTCCAAACAGATGGAAGACTCGCGAGAATAAATTTTATTTCTCAATGGACAGCTTGCAAGATAATTGCATACACGGAGTAATCTCTCACCGTAAATATATATATATATATATATATATTTATTATCTATTATTAAACTGACTATTTTCAATATTGCGGAATAGGAAAGAAAGAAAATTTTATTCCTTTTAAAGTAAAACGATTTTATTTTAAATCGTAAACGATTTTTTAATTTTAAAAAACTATGCGTTTCTTGTTGCTTTTAGCATTTATCGGTGCGGCACTCGTGCGCTTTTCGATACGTTGGACGCACTCCAATTTTCTCAACAATAGTTTCATCGTTCTAAGGATTTGCTATTATAATGCACTATACTATAAGTTACGTCATCCCATCGCGTTGTATCTACAAAGCGAAGAGATTGGTAGCACCGATCCCATTGAACTTATATAACTTTCGTAATCTCTTCAATTTCGAGTACATATTTGAATTACTTCAAATTTAGAGACAATCTTTATCATATCGATTTACTTCAAATTTTAAAATAATCTTCAGCAGATATCCCTTTGTCTCACCAACCACCGAATTTTTAAATATAATATTTGTTTCTATTTTTTCTAACGCGCTAAAAACGAAAAAAAGCCCAACAAAATTAACATTCAAACTTCAAAAGCTTCCATTCTTTTAATTGTAGAAAATTTCTTTTCTCCCGTAATTCACACCGTAGTTACTTTCACAGTAACTTTCGCTCAACATTGTACAATTCCTACAATTTTTACTCTTCTCTTTCATAAAAAATCCAGAATCTAATGTAAACATGGGCAGATACGTGGATGAAAATCCCCTGTCGAGAAGACTTGTGGTTTCTTGGGGAAAAAATCAGCAAGTATACCTCGAGTCGTGACCCTGCGTGGTCGTCTCGGAGGAACGCGAATCCACTTCTCGGTTCTCCGTAGCGGCTCGATTTCAAATTTTATATGATTTTATATGCTACACACTAAGGGCATCCGTAACGACAGTGATGAGTTTCAAATTTCTTCTTTCCTTTTGCAGAGCTGTGGTGCGAGCCGGCATGGGACTCGCTGCTCTGTTGGCCACCGACCAAAGCCTCGACAACTATCAAACAGAGATGCCCCTTCGAGGACGGATTCGACACGACCAGTAAGTGCACGAGCGCGCGAGCGCGGACTCGATTGATGAATGCACATTTAAATTGCTTGTTAGCGAAACCACCGTGCACCGGCTACGGTGGAGGAATAATTAGAATCCACGTGTAATTTCGCTCTCATCACGGGTGATCAACGATCGCTCGATTTTACGATTCTACGCGAATAAACGAGACATTTTCCGTAAGATCCATTACGGTAGAAAAATAGCGGAAGAAAGTTCCGAACGTTGGAGCAGTCCCTGAATTCTTGATAGGTTTTTACGGAAATCTAACGTCGAGATTCGAAAGGTTTTACGAACAAGGCGCGTCTTGTGGAGAATGAAAGTATTCCGATGAAAGAAGTTAAGATTTATTGCTGGAAGCGCGCAAGTTTCGTTCTGAAAAGCGAGCAAACGGTTCGAGAGCCTCCGCAGTCGAGATGGGCTGGAAATTAGTCTTTAAAAGCTTCTGAGGTCCAACTTGACAAATGAAGCATTCAACGATCGCTCAATACAGCGAAAGTAGTCGAGTTTCCGCTAAATCTGTTCAGCCGGCTTCCTAACGAGTATTGGAATACTGTTGGATAGATCGTGACGTTATCGTTCGGGTTACTACACGATAAGAGCTCCTTAGCAATACCGATCGCACACGTATCGTACACGTAACGTATCCATATTTTTCTCGAGTGGATCAAAAAAGTCTTTATAAATTGTATTACGAGAAAATTCTCCTAACCTACAAGTCTGACTTTAATGAAAGTTTGTGTGCATATGAAGCACACTGGGCCACATATGACAATTTTTTTTTTTGACAAAAATTGTTCTCGAGAGAATAAAATTGAGACTCGAAAATTTAACATTTCTTCGTTGTTTCGATACAATTCTTTCTGGGGTACTTTTTTCACAGTTAAAGGATAAAGTACTAAGTGGTTTTTTGTTGTATTTTTATTCGGATCAGTTTTCTTCTTTCACGGAAGACACTCCTTCTTTTCTATTTTTTATTTGGAAATTTTTAACAGCTTCGATTTGTAATTGTTGTTTCCTTGTTCTCTTTGTTTCTTCTTCTCACAGGTTTCAAGAAAGTCGTTATACAACTCGTTCGCAAGTAGCTTCTTCGATTCAATATTAACACGAGTATTGACTAACATCCGTTTAGCTGGAGTAGAGTATTCTCACGAGAGAAGTTAGAGTTTATTGCTCGGAGCGCCCAGGTTTCGTTTTCAATAGCAAGCGAGCACTTCACAGACCTAGAAGTTGGAGACGAGATGGAAATTAGTTTTTAAAGTCTCCCGAGAAATCCCCTGTTAATCGAATACAACAGATGTAATGAATTTTTAGTTTCAATAGATTTCACATTCGTTACAATTATTCACTCGATTAAGAATCGCGTCGAAACGATTTTAGTATCGCTGTTAGAATTATTCATAACTGAGGGATTTGTCTTCCTAAATTGAGCTACAAACCCAAAAAGATTAACAACTTTCTTCTAAAGTATATGAGTGTATCGGTGAGCCTTTTTATAGTTTTTGGAATCGTTACAGTTATTCGTGATTGAAAACCGTGCTAGGTATTTTCTTTTCTAAACCGAGCAACGAGCCCCAGAAGATTGAAAACATTTCTCCAAAGAACATGGTTCAAGTTGTGATCCAACGAAAATCGTACGACCCCTTAGTGGTTTGAATGAGGAAACCAGAGCCGTCTGAACGCTTTTAAATGAGAAACCAAGGAAGAAAACCACGGTTTTAGTTGCAAGCCAGAAGTAAGCGTTCAGAATGTCACTCAGCAAGAATTAAAAAGAAAACGAGTACTATATATCCAGAATCACTCGGTTCGTCGTTAGTTCGGTTAGTCTTACAAATTCAAGCATTTGGGCTTCGTCGATTAACCTACTCGGCTTTCTATTAATTAATATTAATTCTATTTAATTATCAAAATTTCTCGAAATTTAATTTACGCCGTAAATATTTTCTCTTTCGCGAACAATATTTTTCGAACGATCGCTTCCTATGACGAATGAGAAAAAAATAAAGCGAATATTTTTTAATCTTTTCTGAAGACTCGTTAAAGAGGTATCAGACACCGGAAATATCGTGTTGTAATTACCGAGTCTGTTAATGAACCGCGTGAAACGTAAAAGTTTAATAATCACCACTTCGATTCAGCTATTTATCCAGAGATTTTTTCACCGCGCTGTTCACTGAGAACTCTTTAATGACTGTAGACGTCGTTAAGACTGGAACGTTTTCTCGATGGCAGACTCCATAGCAGAGGCCTTGAGAAACTTCCAGGAGCTCGATAGCCTTATTATTTTTTAGCTCGGAAAACTGTTTGATTAATTAATTCATCGCTCAGCTTCAAGAGGAAAAGGGAGAAGGGGAGTGAATCTACCCTCACGGTTTCTTCGAAATTAAAAGAGGCATTTGCATAGCAAACAGATCGTTGGTAATTACGGATTCTGGAGCCATAGTTCCAGGCTTTATTGAAAGAAGACGCTTTGCGCGTCGAACTTCGCTGGAAGATTTCATGATTTATCGACAGGGGAACGCTCCTCGATTAGAGACTCGCTTTACACGAATTAAAAAAAAAACGGAACTTACATGGTATTCCATGAAAGTATTTTTCTACGAATATTACAATATTGTCTACAGTATTTCTACGAAAATTATGAAATTCTTGATCGTATTTCAATCTCGTTCGAACGTTCCATTACTGGTCCGGAATTGAGCGACGCGTGATCTGACTATGGTAATCCAATTCTACTTACCACGAGTAAGTAGAATGTGACGAAATAAAGGGAGCGATGCATGTTTCGTCGATGAAGATTTTGTTTTCTTTACCAAGGCCAAGAAAAAATGTTTTATTATATCTTCTTGTTTTGGTCACCAAGACCAATAAAAATTATTTAAATATTTCTTCTCGTTTTGAAACGTGCGATTATTTCTTCTCTATAGATCTTAACGTTTTCGGAATCGAATGATAAATTATAAGCAGACCGAGGATCGTATGCATTTATGACGTTTGCAAACATGAGAAACTTTGTTTAAGTCGTTAAACTTTTTTTATTGTTTCAATCTTCTTACTTTTTCAAATTCAGCCTTTTAGATTTTTATACATAATTAAACATTTCTGGTACATTATATATTATCTATATAATTCTATTACACGATAATCTTCTGCCATATATTATATATTATACATTAATAATTTCTAATTCATTTTTGTGATTAATTATTTTTGGATCGATTATTTCGCGTCGAAGATGATCCTCAATCGAGGCTCGAAACATTAAGAAAAACACTCGATCGAGAGTGCAATATTTAGCTCATTTGTGTTCGTTTAAAAATATCGTACAGTTTGCCCACCTCTTTCGTTCGCGAGCAGCAAGGTTGGCATTTAAACTGACGAGAAAATTCAATACCGCCACTTTTCAAACCATTCCACCGGGAAACGGTTTGTAGAAGGAATTACATATCGAAGAAAATAAACGCTAGGTTTTCCTTTAGCTGACAAAACGTCATCGTACTGCCGTCGATAGCGAAACGAAGTTGGAAGCAGATTCAGGACCGTGCTCAAAGAAAAGCTATTTTCTCCAACCTGCATTTTCATATTTGCGCGGTTAAGAAACTGAAACGAGACCACGTAACTTCCAAGCTTTTTCTCCGTAACGAAACTCCGAAGAAGGAGTCATGGAATACTTTGTTGGCTACTCCATTGTTACTGTATCGTTTCGGCCATCTTCTTGCTATCATCCATGTGAAATATATCGTTGGTCAAGAATTTGTTCTTCGTCGAGAATTTACGAGGAAAACATTTTTAAAGCGTAGCGTTCATAACGTCCACGTGATTAGTATTTTCGATTTTATTACTTTTAACTAAATTTATTACTGAGTATAAAAAAGGCGAATAACAGCTTCTTAATTACAACACGAATTATTTTAACGTGTAGACATTGTTACCAGAACAAAAACGAATGAAATTTAATTAACAAGAAACATCCACGAACTCTCCACCCTTCGATTTTCATCGAAGTTTGCAGATTTGTAGAACAAGTAAAAGTAAAGAGTGTGCACTTGATTTTCAATGTTAAGGGGTGAATTTTAAATAATACAAGTTCGACAATTTTGATTACTTTATTGGCCATGAAAAGAATATTTAATTTTACAAAAATGAAAAACGAACTTCCAATGTATAAATTAACCCAACAGTTGCGTCTTTATTTTAAACACAATAATCGTTTTCGTAGCAATTAGATTCGTCAAAGTAAATTACTCGCTTTGTAGCAAGTAAAAACAAATAACAAAACAAGATCGAATTCATGATTGCAATCGTTGTAATGGTTTTGCGAGTACCGTATCGTGTAACCGGTTTAAGGATATTCGCATTCATGTATTCTTCTGTTTAATTACCTTTTCGTTTAACCAATGTACGATTCGTTGCATTGTACGCAATTATTTCAACCGACTAATTTTAATTCGATGCACATCTGCTTGTACGTATGCTGATTGCTTCGTTTCGAATCGATCGATCGTTCCAGACAGTTTGTAACATCGAGTTTGAACAAATTTAACCAAATTTAAACAAACGTTGAAAAATACGGTACGATCGAGAAAAATTAAATCGAGATTATAACCGATACATATTGTTTCCATGAGATACCTGCCTGTAGGTATCGTTGAATCGATCATGGAAATTGACCGGCTCGATTTTGCATCGACAAATTTCTCGCCTGTTGAATTCATCCACTTTCGTTGCTCCGCGTCGTTCAGGTAGAAGCTGAAAAGGAATTTGCATAGCGTGGATTAATACCGAACCAGATGTGACAGTCGTCGTTCTCCCATTCTGGTCGGTGTATTCGATTCAGCCTCGTTTCCACGACTGGATACGACGCGACCTGGATGCAAATTAGTCGGCTAAAATGCAATGCAAGCCAAAACTGAGGATTTAACACTAGATTTACCAACCAGTCAAAACGACTGTTTCCAATTGCTTGCGTAATGAAATTTGCTTTAAATTAAGTTTTTATTCTACACGTGTGGTCAATTTTAAAAATTCCTCTCTTTCTTCAACTATCGGTTTTCTTTTAAATACATACAAGTTATTGTTTTTTATCGAACAACCTATTAGTTTACTTCTCTCGCGCAACAAAATTCTTTGTGCGTATAAAGTAAAATTAAGAATATCTTCCCTACAGATCTGAAAAAAATATACCATATTCTGAAACAGAAAGTCAAATAATTGATTAAAATTTGGGTAGCTCCGACATTTAAAATATAAATAAGACATCGTACTACAAGAAAGTTGTTAAAAAAGTACATAAGACGATAAGCGTTCCAACAAAGAAATTAAATCTTTGCTCCTCTCAATTCTCAACGAGGATCTCCGCATTCAGTTGTTAAGCGGTTACTTTGCATAGGAGTAGAATCTCCATATCCATGTGAAATGTACGAAATCACGAATATGGGGATTTCATCGCGTTAAAAAATTCCTCGTGTATATAAAACTCTATTAAAGGTATCGTTAGTGCAAATCTCGAGAAAAATATAGCGCACTCTGAAGAACGATGTTAGAAAGTGACGAAAATTTCGGTAGCTATAGCACGTAAAATATTAATACGATATCATTTCTTGAGAAAGGAATTTGTTAAAAGAAAGTTGTTAAAAAAGCAGATGGAACGATAAGTACGTGAAAACAAAGGGCCAAAGGAACCAGGCCTTTATGTAGCGTAGATTCGATAGGGAAGTTATTAAAAGAGCAGACTCATCGAATGTGTAGGATGAACAATCAAGAAAATGTTACATAATCGTAATACTTATTTCTATTTGTTATTAATAATAATAATTATTATTGTGTATAATTTATCCGGATTATATTACGAAATAGGTACAATAAACCAATAACAAAAATGCGTGTAATTCGAAACGATACGACCGATTTAACTCGACAATTTACGATCTCTGAATAGTATTTCCATCTGGAAGGGAAATACGGGCAGCGTCTAACAATTTTGTTAAATCGTAATTAATAAAGTTTTGCTTACTTTTAGGCCTTTGAAGGCCAACTGAAACATCCGATCCAACACGATTCGAAATTCCTCCTAGAGTTTAACTTCTCAACTCCGTTCACGGTACTGAGCGGCGAAGAGGTTAAACAAACTCTTACGTTTCTCGTCCATATCGATCCGACAATCGTTGATTCATTGGACGTATTTGAACAAGACTGGAAACATGACATTGAAATTTATCCTTCGAAATCAATATATTCCAAGTGATTAAATTCACCGGTGGATAAAATAAATGTATGAAAAAGGAGATCGCGAGGCACGTAGCAGAATGGTAAACGAGGATTGTTGCGTCTCGTTGAGACGCAAAGTCGAGTAACGGGGAACGGTACTCGGTTACGTTTAAATCTACGTTCTTTCTCGGTGTTAATTATATTCGGCGGTTGGAATAGCCACTCGAAACGGAACAAATGGTAAAAGACAGCCTCGACACGCAGCCCTGGTTTCGAATCGTTCCACTTTAACGTTTCGCGTTCCGACACATCGATTCGTAACCGGGATTCGCATGCACATGGAGCTTACTTGAACTTGCCCCCCGGCCTTCGGGATGCACTTCCGTTTCCACGACGACAATAACGCGGACCAGAGACAGAACGAATGAGAACCGTGATTCGGCAATGCTGAATCGGGGTGCACCGGTGTTGGCGCACCACTCGACCCACTTCTCCACATTTTGATTGCACTCGATGACGCCGCGACATGTTAGCCAGCGCTAACAGCGCGGTAAAATTTCTACCCCCCCTCCTGTCTCTGGAGCTGTCTTTTCGTATTCTCTCGCCCCCTACTTTGTTTCGAATTCATCACCACCGAAACGATACATTTTAAGCGTTTCGAAACGTTCGATGGCTCTTCGAACAGTTTCACCGGCACGTACCGAGTTTGACGATGATTGTACGGGTTTGTCGCGTTGCTCCTCTGTTTCTTGCATCGTAATAAAGGAATTTTTCAATACGACGAATACTTTCGGAGCTTTAAGAGTGCCCGTGCCATTTGAATCATCCGTGGAAACTGTGTCGCGAGTAGTGGAAAACCATTTATCCGAATGTTTGGAGCCTTTGCAGCCAGTACTCGGGTACTCGGGTTGTCGAGTTTTATTTATTTATCAGCGCCCAACTACACCGAGAGGTCCGTGTCACCGTTACTCGATCGATCTCGAAGTTGCAACTATTCGATCGAAACCTAGGATCTTTTCACTGGTTTCCGCATCGACTTGTTTCTCATCTCTGAAATTGAATAGCAACCATCCACGTTCGATTAATGCGCGACACGGACAGCGCAGCTGATCTATAGCTCTTGGAAAAGTTCGACATCTTCCAATATCTCACCAAGAATATTTTCCAAGTTCATCGAAAGTAGAGACGTAGCTTTCTCTATAAAAAGAAAGTTACCGCTGGCTCGTGCTGCGTCTCCCTTTGATTTCTTTTTCGTACCATTAGATCGTAGTTACCATTTTCAGCGACTGAACACATTCGTGGAAATTCCAAGAATTCCAATTAGACGCTGCTGGGAATTCTGAATGCAATGTGTGGAAGTTTCAGCGAGCAAGAAAACAAAGAGGACTCGAAACGACCATGGAAGAGCAATTTAAATTTAACTTGAAGCCAGCTGAATTGTACGACGTTTTCGCGGGTAGGAAATATCGTTCGAATGCCAAAGGTATTTTACCGATGTCCGATACAGAGTAGAATCTCGATTATTAGAGGGAAACGAGGCGAGAAATTCCTCGAACGAACGCGATTCTCGTGTAATCATCGAGGTTCTATTTATCGTGATTTTTATGTACGTATTCGTTTTTATATACAGGGTGTTCCAGAATTAAACGACCAACCGGCGCAACAATGTTCCACGAGCAGAAATAAGGAAAAAAGGTTCACAAACATGGACAAATAAACGCTTCGTTAAAAAGTTATAACAGAAGTATGAAATCGTAACGAGTTTCCTCTTGGTATTATATATTATGGTATAAAAATAAGTCGACGATATTCGCGCAATCTGTTTACGCGCTTTGTATTTATTACTCGACATCGCTGAAGACGATGATGTAACTTTTATTAATTCCTTAATGTTGCTACTCCGTTTCAAGAGCTATACTTGTCGATACGAGACCGACATCGTTGAAAAATGGAGTTGTGTTGCACAATTAACCGATACTTACTAATACCGATAAAAGCGATATAAATGGCCTCGAATGATTTCAAATATCTAGCGAGCACATTACACAAGTATATTTTCGTGACAATTTCTTCCATCGAATTAACAAATGAAGTTCGTCCTCACTATCGATCGAATTTTGTAGATATCGTAGGGAGCTGGAGAGAACTACGAGTCGTACTGGGTCGGACATTTTAATCTGCATTCGTAAGCCCTGCATCTGACCAAAACGACGCGCACTGTCCATGTCCTTCTTGCGCATGAACCGTATTCTCCTTAACCCAGAACTCGTCTTCTCGTCTGCGTTCTTTATGTAAAAATATTCTACTTTGATAATCATTAACTCTTATTATCTCTTAGCGGATAAAAATCTAAAATTATTGTCCATTTTCCTCTTCGATCGTTAAGTATGTATAGGATTAGCGAAGAATGTATCGCAATTGAACAACGCAAACCTTTCTCGATCGATGGCGAATCGATCGAATAATTATCCAGTACTGGAAAAATTTTATTTCTTCCAGAAATTTGAATAGTCCGACACTGAAGTGTAGTTTCGAAACGGGACAAATATTAACAGCTGCACAAGGAAGTGTATCATCTTTCTAGAGGACGATTTGAAAATTTCATAATTTTACTTCGACGTTCGGTTTCGTTACACGAGGAACGAACGAGGAGGATTAACAATGACGTTTCACGACGATGTGAACATTTTTCGAGCAATTACGATTAACCGCTCGCAAAATCAGATCAATAGCTGACTCGGTTCTTCGTCCACTTGGCGTCCTTGGCTTTGTGAATGTCTTAAAGGTGCAACTTCGAGCAAAAGACACCAGAACGGACTGCATTGCCGCGTGCTTCGAATTCGCGAGCTTTAATGGCGCCCATAAGCCCCGTCGCGCATGAAAACGTGGTTTTACATTCACGCTACGCGTGGAATAATAATACAGTCAATTTGCGAAACAAATTACGTACTATTCATTCGCCATTCGTCGACTCAATTCCCTGTATTTTGGTATCGCGTAGAAATCAAAATGCGATCGGAATCAATGTCAAAATTTATACTTCGACTTTGTCTCGTGGACGATTCAACATCGAAGTTTGATACCTCGATCGATAAACAAAAATCAATATTCACGAATCTCCGATCGACCTCATTCGTAACTGATATTTTACCCTATGAGTTACGGAGGATCGCTGCAAGGTTTCAACCGATCTTAACCATAATTGACACTCTACCCCATAGAATATAGAGGACAGGTACAAAGTCTCGACTGACCTCGTCCACAAATGACGAATTACCACTTTAAGGCCTCAATTGTCCTTATCTACAATTGACACTTTACCGTGTAGGATATGGATCGCTGGAAATCAAAAATAAAATAAAAAGAAAAAGCATTCGAAGCACTCAACTCACTACATATTTAGTCTTACCTAAAAGTGGAAGTTTCTTGACCTTTCGATTTTTGTTTGTTGCTATTATAATCGAATCGATGAATGAAACAGCGTAAGTTTAAAAATTACATTTCGAAATACTTGAACGTCAGCTTTAGTTAAACTTAAACGACTACCTGAAATACAGATACAAGAATCTTCGTTGGCACTGTTCTCGATCTCAACGCGTAACTCTGCGCACTTTACGTACAGTTCCGAGATTATTCGAAAGTAGCTAATTTTGAACTTGTATTGTTCTTCGACTTGTCGATTCAATTACAGTCGAAACTTGTACACGTATTCATTTCTGTCGAGGAAGTTTTAAGTGATGCAAACGAGGAGCCACAATTCTACACAGTACCAAAATACAACAAGTGTTGGAAAGATGTTAAACGTGTTACGAAAACGTTACAAAAATAGTGTCGAAACTTCGAGATGGGTGAATACATTTGCAGCAGTTATCGATTAAAGTATAATCTTTCGCCTAATGAATTAGAAATTTAGAACACACTCGTAGAGATGTTGGTTGAAATGTTCAATAGTAGCTTACGTTTGCAATAGTTTTTTTCGTAATTTGTTTTACAATATATTTCAAGGCGAAAGCTCTCCTTTTACAACGAGTCGTTAAAAGTTAATCTACGACTTTTTATCGCAATTGGAATAAAAAGTGTGTCGGCGGTATTTAAATAACCCAAGTCCATGGTCGGACTTGTACTTGAATATTTAAGAAGACGTGAAAGAATACCATCGCTCGCACGTAATCATCATTTACACAAGGAATCATGCACAATAGACTGAAAAAGAATGATGACTTTGCTTTTACAATAACGATCGTGGATTACTCTAATGGCACACTTTTCGTTCAAAATGCGATAAACGACGAAAAAAAAATCGTACACTAACTTTTAATAGTTCGTTGTAAAGAGAAAGCTTTTACCATTGAATAGGCTATAAAATGAATGGCGAACAAAATTTATTAAATCCCGTCGAGTCGTTTGAATGTAGAACATTTTTGGAGAAAAGAACCAACTTCGATTTCCTGCCAGCATTCGAGTATAAAAGCATCTTCGAGAAAATTTAATCCATAGATAAGAAAGGAGAAGCTTTTTCCTTTAAAACGAGCCTAGGAACACTGCCGTATCATTCTTTTTCACAAAGTTACAGCTGCTCGAATATCGACCATTTTTTGGCTCAAAATAAGCAATACTTCAATTTGCTAAAATAATTCAAGGAACGTTACATTTTCATTTATTATTATCAACGTGTTTGAATCACCTTTATATGCAATTGATATAACAAAGTACAAAGCAGTTGTACGAACAAAATGAAAAATAATGTATTAAGTAACTGTGTATCGATTATTTATTTAATGAGTCGCATATCGATAAGATAGAATATTTATCCATTAACCCAATTCCATCGCGTACTATTCTATACCGATGGAATAATACTTGTCAGTTTCTCATGTTTTTAATCGAACGATGACAGCTTCAATATTTCTAACAATAGGTGTCATTGGCAAAGAGCTTTCGATATCCATTAATAATATTAGACCTTGCAGCAGTCGCCATACTCTATATAACAATAGCAGATATAGTCACTTAGCCATTAATATCGCACAAATTGAATCTAGTTTCGTATTTCCATTTTTAATGTATTCATATTTTTGAAAATTTTTCACAAATTTTTTAATTCATCCGAGCTATTAGAAAATTCCATTTGTTTAGAACAATAGTGAAAAAGATAGTAAAAGCAAAGTTTTTTTAACTAACGTCACTTTCATTTGGCGCTTCTATTCATTATAAGCACTCTGAAGCTTTTCCATACGTTTGCTAGTTCAGCAATAACAATTTATAAGAAAAAGTTAATGCTACATTCTATAGCTGTAAAAACTATTTTCGAACTTTTGAAAAATCCTTCGAGAGAAGTTCAAGTGTCGTTAGAAACTACAACGTGTTCAAATTTCAGAAAAAATCTTAAATATTACCGTTAAAGCAACCTCGCGATACATACATAAGCACGTACGCACAACGTGGTGATCGAATAATTCTCCAGCACGTATCTATCGACATTTTTGTAATTTCCCCCAGAATCTCTGGTAAATGATAATACCGACGAGCAAATTGCATAGTTCACCCGTTATAACACGTTTCACGGATTAGAGCACTTAATTACCACGTTGCGCAAGGTTAACTTCGAAGCGACGTGATCGGGCTGTGTGCGACACATTCCGATTCCCCTGTTCGATACAAGCTCGCCGCCGATGCAGTCGATATGCAACGATTAATTTGCCTTGAAAATTGGGGCTGTGTTATTATCCCACGTGAAGGCACAAGTATAGAAGCACCTTTTTCACGAACAGCGAAGGTTTCGTATCCCCTTAAGAAAGGCTTTAAGTAGGCAGCCGAATAGATAGGCTCCTCTTTGAGACTACTTCTTTCGTGGAATATTCATGGTCGTCCTTTATTCCGGCTTCTTGATAACGCTGCCGAGAGATGAAATTCTTTTTGGAATACCGGGAATCGCATTGTTGGTTAGAGGTCTCGAGAACAGTGCATTCAGCGAGTTCCATCAGCTCGTTATTAGTTTGAAACTATAATCGTGGGGGTCCCGAGGAAATTTAAAAAGAGCTTACTTCAAACGGTGAAACATGTGGCCTTTTGTTGATTTCGATTCGGGAACTTATATCGCCGTAAACCGGAACTTTTGAACAATCTTTTATATTATTTCCTCCGAAGGAGGAGCCACGAACGTTTCAACAGCGACAATCGCTTCGTTGCACTTTCGAGGATCGATTTACGTTGTTAATAGACAATGAAAATTTATATCGGACGAATTCATCTATTCCTGTTTGCTTTGTTAACGAGTTTTATGGTAATCTTCCCTGGTTTTTGGTAGCCGTGCTTATTCGTGTGAATAAATATTCATTATTTTATAGAAACGATGTTCGAACGATTTGAAGGGGAGGAAGGGGGGATTCGAAAATCTTCCATTAGAAAATTTACTTTAAAATCGATAACAATATGAATCTTTCTAATCTTTTATGTAAAACATTAATGGAAAAGGGAACGGAATTAAAAAAATGGTAATAGAAACGTCAAAAACCATCGAATTTCTACTATGAAAGATCGATCTGGTCCCTCTTGGTACACTATTCCGACGTTTTGCATAGTAAGCGTGCAGTGACCGTGTTCGTTATTTGTCTAGAATCCGTGGAGAAGAAGTGTGGTTACAACGGTCGCTGGGAGGGCCAGAATGGCACCAGCAACGAGGATTCGCCACATGGTTGGGCAAACTATACGACTTGCTTGACACCGGAAATGCTCCGGTTGCACGGGAAAGTTTACACGAACACCATCGAGGGTAATGTAAGTATCGTTTAAAGCGTGAAATGCCATAGTTAAACTTTAAGGATATGCATATACGCAAATAATTTAGTACGATACGATTTGTTTTGCACCGAAGTACTATCGTACAACTTGTTCATTTTATTGTCCGATGAAGAAATTCACATTTCTATGAAAATATAATAAACATTGAATTTCTTTACATTTTCCCATTTTATTGTATTTCGTACGAACGAATTAATTCGGTCGAGAGATTTTGTCATTTTTAGGAAATATATTCTAAAGTACCAAGTTTTCGTTATTTTAATCGCGATATATTATTGGGTTACCGATACAACATTTTTATACATAAATATGCGGAGTGTTTATAGAACTGTGTAATAATTCGCCAGGATCGATTCTTCGTACAAAAATAAATCAAAAACTCGTTTGTCATTTTGCAATCTGAAGCTTCGTTAGTGATGTATAAATAGTTGAAGTTTGCAGTGTAAATTGAATCCACTAGCACATATACGCGCAGTGAGTTTCGCATTACATCTGTTGAATGGCTCTAACTTTAAAGCGATGACGCATGCTCATCGTAGTTTAAATATTTCTCACTTTTAATTTACATTATTCGAATTATATCTGAGAAACTTTGAACTTGTTTTCGTTGAAATATTTTTAACTTTTAATTCATGTTATTCGAATCATCTCTGAGAAACTTTAAACTCATTTTATGTAATAGAAACTTTAAACTCGTGTGTACGTAACAATATGTATAAAAATTGTAACGAAATGATGAGTCGTTAGTTGATCGAAGTGATTTATCATAGATATACGTTTTCGACTGTAATTTTTCAATTATCTTCGGTACAATATTATCAGTTAGAAATCTAGAATAAAATATATGGAAAATAAACGATTAAAGAGAAAATATTCGTTGAACAATTGTCAATGATCGACAAAAGTGAGTTAATCCGACGAATAAAAGTGATTAGACGGAAAAATGAGGTTGATGAAAAAGAAAATACGAAAAGTCCAATATTTGTATAAAAAAGAAGCGTAGAAAGACACTCTTGCTTTATGATTCATACTGTTCCCCTTCTCTCTGAATAAATACATATGTGTCCCTCGCACTGAATAAACATAGACAGTGAATGGAACGATTTCGTTACTTGAATGCAGTGAAAACATTGTTACTTGAAAGCGGGATTTACTATTCGTTTGAAATCATAAAATACAACCAATGTGTGGTTTCAGTCTGTTGATAATTCTTATAAATGGTAAAAAATTCATGAAAATCTATATAGGTGTATTCGAAACAACACTGTCTTCTTCGTGTATTAAACTGTGCGTCCCAAATATTGCGTTTGTAAAAACTTTAACAATTTATAACTCAGTAACAAGTCCTCGGTTTGCAAAATGAAGAAAAAGTTTTCGATTTATATTTACGCAAAGAATTGGTCCTGAAAAAGTTATCCACCTTTCTGCAAACATTGTACATATTATGTACAGTTGGGTTCTGGAAAGATGACCTCTGGATTAAAGGGGATGTAGTATCACGTCTAAGAAGAATGTGGACAGTCTTGAGGAATTTTTATTTAGCTAAAGAAAACATAGTATGATTTGATACAATTCCTGCCAGATGACATCTTTCAAATTCCTCATAGTACATATGTATTTTTGGAAGAATTTCTGAGAAATGTTTTACAATGGAATCAATCTGAAGCATTCCTTCAACCTGATAACAGTTCCTTCGAGAAGAGAATGGAATTGAAGGGGGTGTACGATAAATGTAACGACAAATGCTTCGATTGATATATATATGTATATACATATATGGTATACAATTATGCTGCTTAAACTTTGGAGTACTATGGAAATGGGCCAAGTCGATTCCAGGCGGATGCCAGGAATGGGCAGAAATTAACTTATGAAAGGGATCGATGAAACCTGGTTACGTTTGTCCTTTTGCGTCACTTTTTTTTGTCTAAAAACTTAAATGGTAAAAATTTGTCGAACGCAGTTCAAAGCATTTGACGTAGAAAAAATCGGGAAACTATCCCACAAAATCGTTATTAATTACTTCGAACCTCTTATTACTTTGTCAAGTTTGAAAATAACTTTCCTGGAAAGATTAAATTAAAGTTATAGTTAAACTTCAAACTTTGGGGAACGAGTTTTTCCAACCTTACATTCTTAGGAAATTAATAACGGTAGTTATTTGAAATTGACAAGGTTTGTTGCAACTTTTTTCGATGAATGCTTTATCAAAATTTCATTAAAAAGTTTTAATAATCACGAGAGTTACATTAGATTACGTAAATACGGCAGTGAATATGATTCCAGACTTGTGGAGAGTTTAAAAAAAAATTTGTCGACGGATTCTTTTTTTTATTTTATTAAGAAAAATTGAAAACATTTTTTTCTTTCTTATAAATTTTTTCGAAATTTTACTTCCGACTCGTCTTAAATAATCTTTCTAAGTGTACATATAAACATTTTTAAGACAATTTTTATCAAAGTTTAATGTTTACCGTTTCTGCTAATTAAAATTAAAATTTGATTTTATTAATTTAATCCAATGGGGTCATAGAATATTTTAATACATTCGTGTATTATATCACGGTGTTCTCGTATCTCCATATACTCACAATACCACGATGTTGTTTTATCGGAACTGGAGATTTGATGTAACAAATTGCAACAATATCATTACGTTATTAATAAGACCGTGCTTAATTTGATCTGTTTCCTTGTTTTAGATGAAAATGGACATAGCTGAGAGGACTCGTACATTGGAATTTGTTGGCTTAAGCATTTCTTTGGTAGCACTGCTCGCTTCGCTCGCTATATTCTGTCGATTTAGGTAGGCGACTCATTATTCCACGAAGTAATTAACAACTTTTTTCGGTCCACGAGATTGATTTCCTCGTGGAAAACTAATTTCAACGAAACTTAGACATTGTTACTGCGGTCACGTTATTGTTTCCCTCATTATGAACTCGTAACAAAATTAGGGAGAGAGAAAGTAATTTGCAATATTATAAAACTTGTAAATTAGTACTTTAAAATTATTCTTTTCTCAGTTGTAAAATATATTTACTTCTGTGATATTTTTCGATAACTGCAAAAGAAGAGTGCATTCTTCTTTTAACAGAGGATGGTTACAAAAGCATCGTGTTTGTCCTGATTCCTATGAAGGTATATCTATTTATTTTTTGTTATCCGAGTTTCATTAATGAACAACAGAACACAACCTCGTGGATGATTTACCTCGAAAGATGAAAGATTGTATTTGTTTTATGGAACTGGGTTAAGCTTGTTCCAAAATGCAACATTAACGAAATGAAAACTCTAATCGTGTCAAAGAGTTCAGAATACACGATGTCCATTCGTTTTGTACGAAAATAAATATTTCATTATCTCCAACATGTAACCTGCCAAGAAAATATAATTCTTCTTTCAATCAAGGCCACTGTTATAATCGTCTAATTTTCCCTTAAAGTTAATTGACTAGAAATTACCATCGTTTGTCGATAATTTTTTAAATATTTATTAATTTCCAAGCATTGCGTTGAAGTATTGATATCAGTACGATTTACTTTTTACTTTTTACATTAGAATGATTAATTTTCAAAATGGTAAATTACTATTGTCTACGAATCGTTATTTCGATACATTTATTATTTTTGTCGTTCCATTTCTTCCATTTATTCCTAAACAATTCGATCAACAGCAGAACACTTGTTACAATCTAACTTCAAATTATTTTAGACGTACCAATAGATGTACGTCTTATGTACCAACAGAGTTTCACTATTTTTTATACGACTCAGGTCCCTGAGAAACACCAGAACCAGGATACACAAGAATCTGTTCGTCGCCATGGTGGTCCAGGTTCTCATACGTTTAACCGTGTACATTGACATCGAGGTCCTGAGGAGAAAGACTTACGGGATACAACGGGGTATAGGAAACACCGTGAGTACTTCCATTTAGTCCTAGTCCTCTCTGGGTCTTTTTTGATCAATACAATCTCCACGGTACACAAGATGGGTAGAAAATCATAGTATCGTGTATTCTGTTATCGTCTCTGTCCGCGTCAGTGTTTATAATCATTGATAACGATAAGGTACCGTAAGAAGTATCGAGACAGTTCAATGACTGTTAAAAGTCACAGTTTATCAGACTTCGTGACAGTTCGTTTCGTTTGTTGCAAACTATCGAGTTACGACGATTCATTTTCCAATCGAGAGTACGTTGACAGGTTACTCGTTTCGAGATATTGCAGATGTAACGTTTCTGCTTCGAGTAGTAACTTAACCTTTACCACTCCTGTGTCGAGTGTGGCTCGACACGATATTTTTTATTTTACCGAGACCTCCTTTTTCAATTTATTTTATAAATTAGGTAATTGAGGAGTTGGTAAGTAAAGAGAAAAAATTAAGGAACGCAAAGGGTTAAAAATGATAATACAATTGTTTGAGCACAGTTACGTATGCAGTAACGAGAAGGACATTTAATAAAATAAAATCAAAGTGAGAAATTTGAAATTCGATTTTTTAATTCCTCGTTATCGAGCTTCGTTGATACTTTTGCTTCGATATTTCAACGATATAAAAACGAAGTTTTTTTAATGCCTCTCGGTTTAAATATCTCGCGTTCCAATTTCATAAGCATCTCCAGGTCTTGGAAAAATTTTACTGGAACGAGCTGTCACTTAGGGATTGCTCGCTCCACTGAATATAGACACCCAAATTAGGAAATGCTGCCTGCCGTATAGCAACTCGAGAAGACTTTTCCAGTGGAGAAGAAAGTCTAGGTTTCAAGTCCACTTGAAAAAAAAAGTTTCTTTCCCTTGCAGCCCGTACTCTGTGAGGCTAGCTACGCTCTGTTGGAGTACGCTAAAACCGCGATGTTTATGTGGATGTTCATAGAGGGTCTGTTCCTGCACAATATGGTCACCGGTGAGTCGCTAAATATTCATTGCAAAAATTTAGTTACACGCGTAAACGAAAATCAGAATTCAAAATATGGTAATCGACGTAACGACACGAGATATTCGTAACACCTGTAACCCGATCAGAAGAGGTACGAAGTAAAAGAACAAGTGGTCTTTATGGAAGAACTTGAACAATTTTTTTTAATAAATAATATTTTCGACGTTTGCGAAATTTTGAATACACCGACGTGAAAGAAAAAGTAATCGAAGAAACAGGCGCAATTATTCATTTTAAATGGAATTCGAAATTTTTGAATATCCAGAAACGATTGTAGTCGACCAAATGATCTACTATCTAATCTGCCACTATATTTACCATCTCAAAGTTACAAACATTCCCTGACATTTTCTCTTAACAAATATTTTCAACGAAGATGTATTTAGGTGTCACGAAACACTTCTATATATTTTAATTTACTTTCTAAAACTTTTCCCCTTTTTTTTCAAACGAAGAAAGTTCCATGGAAAATTCAATGTCACCGTGGCTACCCCACGGAAAAAGTCACGTGTTCTACGAGCGAGCTCGTTTAACTATGCAAAAATTAAACATTTCTCGGCTCCGAGCAATCGTCCCAGTTTTTCGCCCGAGTGTACAGCCTTCGTATACCGCAAATCGCTCTCAAGTCTGATGAAAAATTCCTGAATCGTCCTACCCTGTTCTCATTCGTCCCGCCTAGAATTAAAGACGTCTCCGTGCTGTCTAAAAGGTCCCTTTTCAACCTTTTTATCGCTCAATTTTGTTTGTGCCAGTGACGGTGTTTCAAGAGACGTCCTACTATCGGATGTACCGATTCGTCGGCTGGGGATGTCCCGTTGTGATGACCCTAGCCTGGGCCATTATCACGGCCTTCTATTACCACCCCAAATCCAGGTAAGTTTCAATTAAGTTAAGTTAATTAGAACAAATACGATCGACGAAACTTTAGGATACTAAATTGACTGGAAATTACCATCGTTCATCGATGACAACTTTTAAAATATAAATGGAATAATCTTCGATCCCTCCCGCGTGTCTACTGTCAATATTGTGAATTATTCGATGAACTTCGAACAAACTTCGTAAACATCTTTGTCTAAATGATCTATAAAATATTCTTCATTACCTTTTATGTAGTATGTTTGCACAAATGTTCGGTTTTGAAATTGCGTTCACAAGTTTGACGTATATTTGCAGCTTATTTCGATAGATCCCTTCGAATCAAATATTTCCCTTTGATCTTTTCGTATTCTCAAAACCTTTTTCGTTTTTCAATTGGTTTAAATATAGAATACGAAGATTTTGAAATTTATTTCTATCGTAAACAAATACGTTATCTTATGACCTTTGATCCTACTCTCACACGTTACATCGAATTCTAGATTTTCCAGGTGCTGGTCCGGCTACAACTTGTCTTCCTACTTTTGGATCCTCGAGGGTCCCAGATTCGCGGTGATATTGGTAAGAACACTTTTGCCGACAAGATAGTCTCTCACGATCAGTGACACGCGTATTACTGTCAACTGTATTTTCACAGGAAGCGATAAAAATGTCCCGAAGTGATGTCAACAGCTCCGTTGAAATTCTCCGGTTCAGAATTAAAAAACGAAAGATTGAGAAATTTCTGAAATTCTGTTCAGTTCCGTAACTTTCCATCTAATAACGAATTGTGAAAGATTTTTGAATTTTGTCGAACTATTGCATTCGCCACGCAGTAATTACATTGCTGCTTT